>NC_059379.1:9377500-9725000 GCF_019703515.2 Myxocyprinus asiaticus | reverse complement strand
ACCACCTACTGGGGGGGGGGGGGGGGGTAGGCACTAGAATTGTCTGAAATGGCCCTGCTATGACGTCATGAAACAAAATGCGGAAGATGCCAAACTCAAACACATTACGAATGTTGGTAAAAGCTCTTTTTCTGTTATACCAGTAAAAAGTGAATAAACCTGCATCACTATACACAATACATATTATTATATTGTATATAATGCATGGTATCTAACAAATTATTATTACGTTTGCTTAAAACAAACTGCGAAGGCTGAGTCATTAGTTGACGGTCATATATAACAAATTAATATTTTTTAAATAAATGACATTAGTCAATCAATAGTTTTCCAACTAGAGTTTCCCACTTGTAAATACAACTTTGGTTGATCATTCATGTGCTTGGAACTTTTAATTATGATAAATCTGATTCCACTTGAAAGGCACATAAAATACCTGGAGAAAGCTATCTGTTTTCAAAACCATTTATCTCTATGGCAGTTCTTAGCTAGCGCAGGGTTACCTGAAGCATGCAAAATGGAGGCTGCCATCTTTGCTCAAGGGTGCTCAGTTCCGGGATCGGGTACAACATGACTTATCAATCGTCAATGGTGACACATAGGGAAATATGTTAGTCCATTTGACGTCTCCACAATCCCTTCAAAAGCAATCTGTCACCGGCAAAAAAAATTCTATAATGTAATTAACATTTTTGATTTAAATGTTTCTCGGGAAAACAAGGCTACTTTTGAATGGCTTTCAGTGGAGAAAAATGCTTTTTGCCATCATAGGGTGCAGTTACATTTACATTTATGCATTTGGCAGAATCCAAATCGACTTACAGTGCTATCAGGGACCTGCTACTAACCAGCTAATTCTATCCTGACCCTCTAAGCTGGACAGGCCACTAAAAACGAACAGCCAACACTGCCAAACAGATGCAGTGTTTACAATTTTTGAGGAAATCAACCTACGAATGGCTTAGTTAAAGTGGTCTGTACATAATCAGCTGGGATAGGAAAAAGTAATTTAACACTGAAAAAGTTACACCCTTCAGCTTTATGCAGTAAGATAGCCTACTGTGCGTTTGCCATAATTAACCTATTTTAACTGTCTCCAAACAGAACCATTTCTCTCACTGTCTATGGTATTGTCAGAAATGGACTTTAAGCTTAGTATTGAGGTACGTATGAACCATAATGCTAAACCTCTGCATTGGCTAAAGGCTTTTCTATGTTTTGTGTTCAGCGATGTTACCATCTGTTTCTGTATATTGGCATCCTTTTGAAAACAATGTCAATGTCATGCAATGATATGATTGGACATTTCCTCTCTTTAACTTTCATGTCAGAACTGCAGCTTCCTGGATGAAAGCTGGCTGCTTCCGGTATGATTTCAATGATCTGGCACATTTAAAAGAATATTCCTGGTTCAATACATGTTAAGCTTAATTAACAGTATTTGC
Organism: Myxocyprinus asiaticus; assembly: GCF_019703515.2. Classification (NCBI taxonomy): domain Eukaryota; kingdom Metazoa; phylum Chordata; class Actinopteri; order Cypriniformes; family Catostomidae; genus Myxocyprinus; species Myxocyprinus asiaticus. Next base: position 9,723,555 of record NC_059379.1, on the reverse strand, counting down.
GGCATAATGTTGATTACCACGAAACATTATTTGGACTCACCCCTTGTTTATCAAAACAAAGGGATATCATATGGGATAAAAATCCCGTCAAAAGTATTGCGGTCACGGATCCAAAATAATAAGCGTGAATCAAAAAATAATAAGCGCAAAAAGAAATAAGCGCAGATCAAAATAATTAGTGCAGATCAAAAAATAACAAGCATGAATCAAAAATATAAACACATTTAATATATGCTGCAAAAAAAAACTAAAAAGAAAAATTAAAGCAAAGTCAACAGAATTGCAAACAAAATCATGTTTTCCTTGGTTATATTACTGCTTTTTGTGCTGTCTAACAATTTTGCTCATATTTTCATTCTACGTGCTGTATTTTTCTTTGTTTTTGTTTCCAAGTTCTGCGCTTGGTTTTCCAAAACTTGTGAGTAGAGTTTCATGTAAATCAGGGGGCATTTGCATCGCTATGGTCCACTAGTTCTTGATCGACAACTCCTCTTCTAGCCAGTCATTCGAAGAGGAGAGGTGACGTCACTTCAATGCAACTCCGACGCAGTGTTGCCAACTTAGCGACTTTGTCGCTAGATTTAGTGACTTTTCAGAACTCTTTAGCGACTTTTGTTCAAAAAAGCGCCTAGCGACAAATCTAGCGACTTTTTGGATAAACCTTCCGTAGAAGAAAGTTGCCAGTACTGCCACGTGAGCGCGTGGTCTTGCTTTCCTGCCCGGACTCGGAGGCACACCTCTCTCTGCGTCTTCTCTGTTCAGTGAGACTGACAGAGAGAGAGGTGAGAAGGCGGATCAGCACAATCAGCTGACTGCACGGCAGCTGACATAGACGTGAATGAGCTGCACATGTGCAAACAGCGTTGTCAAGGACCAATCATGAATCTGTATTGTTTGCTCCCCTTTTGCTTTAAATTTAAAGAGATTAATTGTATTTTTTTGTAAATATGCACTTTTTTTTTTTTTTAAACATGCTCATAGTTTTTGTTTTGTTTTTGTAAATATGCTCATAGTTTTTTGTAAATATGGCTGAGCGCTGTGTGACAGAAAAGATAAGAAAGTTTCTGTCGCTTCTAACTTTCTCTCTGAGTGATTGATAGATATAGGGAATTAATAGGGTATTACAGTATGTACGGTAAGCACAGAGAAGCAAACACATGTAAAGGGCGGACACTATGCAAAATGCAAATGAGCCGCGATGACGTCATGAATATGCTAATTAGCGTATTATGTCATCTAGCGACATGACTTTTCGAGCAGGCTTTAGCTACTTTCCATTGAAACTAGTTGGCAACACTGCTCCGACGGCTGCTGCTCAATATTATATTATTTGTGGTTGATAGATACGCTGCTTGTGTCTGTTTTGAGTATTTTCTGCCAGCTCTAGGAAACAATGTGTTGTCCGAGTAGGCCATTATCATAGTCCGTTAACACATGTATTGAGTCAGCTGAATTTAGTTAGCAGAGTTTTAGTTTAGGCATTATTTAAGACTTCCTTGTTTGTAGGTTATTGGCTGCATATCTAAAAAAAAAAAAAAAACAGGCTGGGTTGGTGTGGATGTTTGATGCATGTTTTTACTAGCTGTACCAATGTAGTCACGAGTTCAGAACCCAAGTTGATCCGCTTTTCCATGAAATAAAATCCAGATCCCGACACTAAGGCCTATTACAATACTGAAGAATATAGAAATGCTTACATCTAATTGGACATTTTTTTTTTTCATTATATAAAAAATCTAAAAGGTGTGCATTATTGCTGACACCTACTTGTACACTTTGGAGTACTTGGCTTCAAATGTTACTGAAGTTGTATACTCTATGTTATGGAAATGTTTGTAAATGTTTTGGATATGTATGCTCCAATGTTGCCTGTATCTTTAGAGACGGTCCCTAAATTTGCGACTATTTTTGAATAAAGAACGTCCAACGTCAAGCCAACTTTATTGCATTATTTATTGATGTGGGGATGCTTGGTCACTTGTTTCTGATTTCACTGCAGTATCGTGGAAAAAGAAACTACATGTAGCCATGCCAACGGTGCCAATGTAGGATCAGTACATAACGGCACGTTCAGCAATATGGAAAAGCAGATCAAGTTGGGTTCTGCACTCGTGACTACATTGGTGCAGCTAGTAAAAACATGCATCGAACATCCACATTTTTTAGATAGCCAATAATCTACAAACAAGGAAGTCTTAAATAATGCCTAAACTTGGGGCCTGGGTAGCTCAGCGAGTATTGACGCTGACTACCACCGCTGGAGTCGCGAGTTCGAATCCAGGGTGTGCTGAGTTACTCCAATCAGGTCTCCTAAGCAACCAAATTGGCCCGGTTGCTAGGGAGGGTAGAGTCACATGGGGTGACCTCCTCGTGGTCACTGTGTGGTTCTCGCTCTCGGTGGGGCACCTGGTGAGTTGTGCGTGGATGCCGCGGAGAATAGCGTGAAGCCTCCACATGCGCTATGTCTCCGAAGTAATGCGTTCAACAAGCCACGTGATAAGATGCGCGGATTGACGGTCTCAGACTTGGAGGCAGCTGAGATTCGTCCTCCGCCACCCGGATTGAGGTGAGTCACAATGCCACCACGAGGATTTAGAATGCATTGGGAATTGGGCATTCCAGATTGGGGAGAAAAGGGGAGAAAATCCAAAAATGTATTAAATAAATAAATCAAAAATAATGCCTAAACTAAACTCTGGTAACTAAATTCAGCTGACTCGATACACGTGTTAACGGACTATGATAATGGCCTACTCGGACAACACATTGTTTCCTAGAGCTGGCAGAATATACTCAGACACAAGCAGCGTATCTATCAACCACAAATAATATAATATTGAGCAGCAGCCTTCGGAATTGCATTGAAGTGACGTCACCTCCCCTCTTCGAATGATTGGCTAGAGGAGCTGTCGATCAAGAACTAGTGGACCAATAGGGACACAAAAAACGCCCCCTGATTTACATGTAACTCTACTCACAAGTTTTGGAAAATCAAGTGCAGACCTTGGAAACAAAAGCAAAGAAAAATACAGCATAAGCGTGCAAAAAAATGAAAATATGAGCAAAATTGTCAGAGAGCACAATAAACAGTAGTATAACCAAGGAAAACATGATTTTGTTAGCAATTCTGATGACTTTAATTTTTGTTTTTTTTTGCAGCATATTTTTAATGTGTTTATATATTTTTGATTCATGCTTGTTATTTTTTGATCTGCGCTAATTATTTTGATCTGCGCTTATTATTTTGATCTGCGCTTTTTATTTATTTTTGCGCTTATTTTTTATTTTATTTGCGTTTATTAGTTTTTGATTCACGCTTATTATTTTTATTCACACTTATTATTTTTGGATCCGTGACCGCAATACTTTTGACGGGATTTTGATCCCATACAAACATCCTAGATACAGTGAGGCACTTACAATGGAAGTGAATGGGGCCAATCCTTACACATCAAAATACACACTGTTTCAAAAGTATAGTTACAAGACCTAAACATTATATGTGTTAACTCGATTTTAGTGAGGTAAAATCGCTTACTAACCTTATCTGTGTGAAGTTATGTCCAATACTGGGATCACAGGGTGTCATTGTAATGGCAACAAAGTTGTAATATTGGGGTTAACTGTACACACATATGGTTAGTACGTGATTTTATCACACTAAAATCATGTTACCATGTATAATATTTATCTTGTCTTGTGGCTATACTTTTGAAATGTTTATTTTAGTGTTTATTGACTGGCCCTATTAAGTGCCTTACTTTAACCATGATTTTTGCTTTTTTTAAATAAACGAGGGACGAGTCGAAACTTGCTTTTGTGGAAATTAACTTTATGTTGTTTGTATATAGGTATGTGCAAATGCTGTTAATAGACCCCAACTTGTATTGAACCTGGAATATTCCTTTAATTTGGCTGTTTCGGCATGAAGACGTAATGTTGAACTGCATGTTGCAAACCTTGCTTGTGTTTTAGGTTTGTGAAATCTATGAGACTGTTCCATGTCGGGAGTTGGGGGTGGTGCTCAGGTTAGCATGTTGGCATGTCGTTCCAATTCTGAATTCTGGATTTATTCAACTTATTAGAGATTTTATAGATATTAGTTATTTTTGCAAACATTCTAATCCTCTTTTTGCTGTTGGTGTTGAGAAAACGCAAGTCTAATACATTGGTACAAAAGTTTTTTGTTTACTTGAATGTATACTTAAAGCAGATATACACATTACTCAGTATTTGCAATGCATTCCAATGTCATATTATATATTATAATTAAATAGTAATAATCTTTCTCTCTTAAAGGTACCTAGATGGACGTGTGTTTGTGTTTGACTTGCTTCAGGGTAGTCAAGCTCAGGTGGACATGTTTGCAGAGCCTGGTGACATCATTGATGAAATCAATGGAATATCACTAAGGAATGCTAGCAATGGACAGGTCAGTAGAAACATGACCCAGATAATGTACTGCATGACCCTACATACTGGCATACCCCAAATTTTCATTCTGTGGTAAACTGTTACTTTACATTAAAAAATGCACTATAGAGCTCAAAATCTGACTAACATGCCACACACTTTTTCCAAAGGCAGGTGTGGTTCTTTCTAAGTTAAAGGGTCAGCCGCTTTCCATTCGTCTGATACGATGGAGAGGAGGAGATGGATCCATCTACCAGCCTTTGGTCAAACACTTACGGCAACTCAAACAGGAAAAACCATCTCTTCAGTTTGGCCCAAAACCAGCCTCTCACCAGGATAGAACTGTGGGTCAAAGGAAAGGCCAGACGCAGTGTGTGAAAGACGGCAGGTGAACAAGCAGCCCCATTGAAATTTACTCTCAATAAAGATGGCATGTGTGTTTGCAACTGTATTATTCTCAAATACCATAAACAGCCGCAGCTTGTAACTGTCTGTTCATGTTTTATTAACAGGATCCTGTATGCCGTGCATCTCCTAGGAAAAGCAAACATAGGAATGGTAGTTGTGTAAACTTCTCTTTTTATGGTGCTCCTGCTTGGCTTTAATCCATACATGTGTATTTTTGTATTAAAGTGAATAACTGATCCTAAAATCATACTTATTTCAGAGTATCTTACATATTTTGCAAGAGAACCCCTGCTGTGCATATTGTACAATGTAAAAACACTTGTGCGCAATTAAAAGTGAACTAGATCCAATGCAAATTTGGAATATTAATGTTACTTTCCTTTCATTTTAAGTATGGAGGTAAGGAGGTGTTGCAGCATGCCATTCCTGCTGTCATGGAGAGCAAACAGGCAAGAAAGGTACATTATATTTACAATTGAGCAAGTGAGTTTTCAAACATAAGCTAGTCTTGACACCTATATAAAATTTTCATGCATGCTTTCTGGTTTTGATGTTGGATAGGAAGTATTGCTGGATGTAAAGGAGACTCACCTTACCTGCACAGATAAGACCAATAAGCAGGTTTGTATTATCAGTTTTTGCATGAGAATAACTGGTGGAAAGTGAAGACTAATTAAGACAATGTCTCTCCTTTCAAACAGGAGCTCTTTCAACACCACTTCCCAGAGATATCATGTGTTGGAAGGTTTGGAAGCCAACCTGATTTGACCATTTTTGCTTTTTGTGTATTGTAAGTATCTTGAGAAAATGTTGTATAATAAACATCTGTTGATATACTATATACTTGCTTTAATGAGGTGCAAGGCATGCTGTTTCATGCCATGTTGAATCCTCTAATTGTGCTTTCCTTTTTAGCGTGAAGTGATATGGTGTTGGAATTTTAATAAATGGCAAGCAAATTATAAGACTGGTTTATCTGCATTCCATTTGCTTATCCATGATATATCCTTCCAGACTTTGGACAGGCTTAGTGTTTTTGAACTTGGCATTTACTTTTTGTTAAATGTTAGCATTGCATTGCCTGTTTCAGAGATCCACCGCAAGCGGGCAGACCAGCGGGCTTCTGTTGTGTGGTCCTACAGGCTGCCACAAGTATTGAATGTGAAGAAATTGTTAACCGTATAGGTGAGTCTGATACCACCATAATTCACAGGGTTAATATAATGAAAGGCATGACAAATCATGCCAACCCTCATTTAGTTAATTATTATTATATATATATATATATATATATATATATATATATATATATATATATATATATATATATATTTATTATTTATTTTTATATCCTCACAGCTGCTGGGTTCAAACACACAGAATGGTTTGTATGAAAAACCTCAACACTTGAGTGGACTGGAGATCTGATGAAGTTTACATGTATTTCTAAAGAAAATATATTATATTGTTTGTATTAGCATATATGACATAAGAATATTCTAAAAACGTAATAGCCTGTGCAATATTATTTTGATTGAAATACATAAAAGACAGAGTCAATGTTGTCTTTTTTGTTCCAGTCAAGATTTGATGTTAAAAAAAAAAAAAAAAAAAAAACACAGACAAACAAAGAATCTGGATTATTTTGTCTGTTTTAATAATGTACACGCATTTTAAAACACTTTAATACAAACAAGAAAACAAATCACCTCTAAATAAAAGTATGCAGTGGGGTCTATAAGTCCTGAGACAGATTTGAAAATCCAAGATTTTTTTTTTTTTTTTTTAAATAAACAAAGTTATATTTACTGTATTTCTTTATGTATTGACAAAATGAAACAAATAAATGTTATGATCCTGCACTAAAGAAAGATTCTGCTTTATTTCTAGATTCCATGTTCCATTTCAGCTCGAATGCATGCTGTCATTTAAGCAAAAGGAGAACAAACAAAATGTGATTTTTTTTAATGCTAAATTCAATTTACATTTTCACTCAAATTGTCATGCTGATAATAAAATTTGTAATGAAAAATGTAAAAAAATTGCAAACCTAAAATTGATTAATTATTTAAAATTCAGTTACATTATTACAATTATTTAATATTAAATTAAATTAGTATTAAATTATTATTATTACTATTAATATTATTATTTTACTAACGGTCTCAGACTTTTAGACCCCACTTTATAAAGTCTAAAAATATCAAAGAGTAAGGCAAGGACACATATCCTAAATGCTGTCATGAAGAAATACTCCATAACAAAAGGTGAAGTAACAAATGAACGCCACCTCTTTTTTTTTTTTTTTTTTTTTTTTTTTTAAATGTGCGACTTTTAATTTGAAACAATTCTCGTTCTTAATTTGGAGAATAACAACTGCGCACAATGTCCAACTTCATGCCTCTGTGACGTCATCAAAATGGCCCGGAATTTCCTCCTCGCCAGATCTGGCGCATGCGCACATGGAAAAAGAATGCGGACTTCGCAGCTCACTCAATATTAAATTGTTTGATGGCCATTAAATCGATAAATAATGTCAAAAGCGCCATCTCAGTCCGGTTCTTCGGGTGCTGCGGCCAACCTTGGACCTTCATCGTCCTCCTCGTGCTCCTCTCCCTCCGCAGGCGGCACGACGTCCCCCGCTAACGTGTTGCACGCACAGCCCGAGAAGCCCCAGCATTACACGTACGTAACGAAACACCTTTACACCCACCTAATCTCTCATGCAAATCACACATCCTTCATACAATAGACCTATTACACGCCACTAATTGGGATTATATGATCTACAAACAGCTGTGCTTGCTTTATGGAGGCCTAGTACCGTGATGTTTTGCATGCATTGAAATTAGATGATGTTTTGAAAGATGTACTTTAACATCTTTGCAAGAGATCTGCTGATTTTTGACAATAATAAAGAATGCATGCTACTGTATGCAATCCTTTCATGTTCTGATAGGTATGCATGGTGAAATCCTGATCCAAGCTACATGCTTTTGTATGGTCATACGTTAAGATTTTTGAAGCATCTGTTTACAGAACCACACAGGCCAAAGCAATGGTAGATATTACAGATATTTAGATAGTGTAGTCTACAATTGTATTTCTTAGTAGAATAGAAGTTTTCAACTTACAAGATCTATATAGCTGTGCCCAGGTTTTGATTAAAGTCTGTAGTCTCTTTCATTTTATTCTCCCCCTCTTTAGTTACCTTCATCATCTCTTCATTGTTTTTCTCTTTATTTTTGGTGTTTAGATACCTGAAGGAGTTTAGGACAGAGCAGTGTCCATTGTTTGTGCAGCACAAGTGCACCCAGCACCGTCCCTTCACCTGCTTCCACTGGCACTTCTTAAACCAGAGACGACGGAGGCCGATTCGCCGGCGAGATGGAACCTTTAATTACAGCCCTGATGTGTACTGTGTTAAATACGACGAGGGCACAGGAATGTGTCCCGATGGAGATGAGTAAGAACCAGTAGAAACTTCTTTTCTGGCTTTGGCCACAATGTCTGAATTTATGCTAATATATCTTTTTAATTTGTGTTGACAGGTGTCCATTTCTGCACCGAACAGCTGGAGACACAGAGAGACGGTATCACCTGCGCTACTATAAGACTGGTTCATGTATACATGAGACTGATGGGAAGGGCCACTGCAGTAAGAACGGCCCTCACTGTGCCTTTGCTCATGGCTCCCATGACCTCCGAAGCCCTGTCTATGACATCAGGTGGGTTGCAAACAAGAAGTGTGTGTTTTTGTGTTTAATCGATAAGTTAATAATGCACACAATAACGAAAATTTTGTCAATTGAATCACTCTTGTTGTTCCAAACTTCCTTTCTTCATGAAACAAAGCAGGAGATATTTTGAAACATGTTCCTGCTGCTTTTTACCATACAATGAAATTATATATCAGGGGCTGTCAAGCTCCAAAAAGGGCAAAAAAGGCATCATAAAAGTAGTCAATATGACACAAACACAACTTAACAAGTATTATGAAGGCATATGATAGTTTTGTGCAAGAGCAGACTGAAAATTAAGTTAATTACTTATTCACTGAAAATCTTCCCCTGTGCAGAAGCTCTCAAATCTCATTCATACCTTCATGTATTTCAATTTTGCACATCGTGATTGGTTATATAACTAAAGGAAAACCAACCGTGTTTGACATTATTGATGTTGAACCTGGTGTGGCGTGTCTTAACGTAACAAGTTTGAATATGTGCGATCGAAAATATGATTTCAAGGCGAGCAAGATTTTCAGTGAATGACAATTTAAATTAGGATTGCTATGCTACTTTAAAGTTCACCCAAAAATCTCATCACTCACCCTCATGCCATCCCAGATATGAGTTTTATTTTTCTGCAGAACACAATTTTTTTTAAATTTTTTTTTTAATATTATCTCAGCTCTGTAGATCCATAAAATGCACGTGAATGGTGACCAAAACTTTAAAGCTCCAAAAAGCACATAAATGCAGCATAAAATAAATCCGTTCGACTGCAGTAGTGTAATAAATGTCTTCTGAAGCGATACAATCAGTTTTGGGTGAGAACAGACCAAAATGTAACCCCCTTTTCACTGTACATTTTGCCATTGCAGTATCTAGGCACGATCATGATTTCAAGCTCGATTAACTTCCTAGTGCTTGACGCATGTGAAGAGCTAGATGGCGCTAGGAAGTGTAATCGAGCTTGAAATCATTATAGCCAAGGAGACTGCAGATGTCAAGATTGATAGCGAAAAAGGAGTTATATTTTGGTCTGTTTTCACCCAAAACCGACTGGATCGCTTCAGAAGACATGGATTAAAACACTGGGGTCGTATGAATTACTTATATGCTGCCTTAAGTTTTGGACTTTGAACCTTGTTTGGACCTACAGAGCAGAGCTATCCTTCTAAGAATCTTAATTTGTGTTCTGTAGAAGAAAGAAAGACGTACACATCTGGGATGGCTAGGGTTAGTAAATTATTTTTGTTTTTGTTTTTTTGGGTGGACTATTCAATTTTTATTCTGCTTATGTACAGTAAAGTTTTAGGCACTTAAGATGTTTCACAAAAACATTTGTCTTAAGATGGTTATTTATATCTTCAGTTTTAGTGTGTCAATAGGAAAAATATATTTTAGACTCCCAAACATTACTTTTGCAGATAGAAAAGATTAGAATAGAAGAACAGGGTGCTCAGCAAGAGATGGCATTGCCCCCACAGAGTCCCCCACTGAACATCGAGTCAGTCTGAGATTACATATAGAGACAGAAGCAATTGAGACAGCCTAAATTGAAGAATTGGTCTAGGAGAATTGGTGCTGTTTTAAAGGCAAAGGTGGCCACACCAAATATTGAGTTAGCTTTATATGTTTACTGGACTTTGTATGACATTAATTGATCATTGAAAACAATTTATGTCATTATTTTTGAAGACATCCTCACTATGCAACATTTTTCACAAGTGCCTAAAACTTTTGCACAGTTCTGTACTTTCATTGTATGGAAGGGAACAAAGAATGATTTGGAACCATGTAAGAATGAGTAAACAATGACAGTTGTCATTACAGTGTAAACTATTTAATGAAAAGCCTTTTAATTCATATCCTTTCATTACACAGAGTTATAATAAACATTGATTTTGTTGTGTGCTCATGCTGGGTATGATGCTTTGATTTTTCCTTGTCTTGACATTTGTATTCTCAATTTCCTGTTGCTCAGAGAGGTTCAGGTATTAGAAGCCCAAGTTGCCACAGGATTGGTTGAGGGGCCATCTGGAGAAGGACAGTCAGGCGTTGTGGCCAGCACTGCTCTTATAGAAAAGATCCTGAGTGAAGATCCACGCTGGCAAGGTGAAATCAACCTCTCCACACCAGTGTAATAATTGTTACCGAAAACTGAATGTTTTTTTTTTTCATTAACCGATAAAATTAAAATGAAATATAAATGACTCAATTTAATTTTCGTTTTGATACACAGTATACTACACAATTTGAAAACCTTTACAACCCGCTTTAATAAAATGGTGATAGCGATAACAAAATTTTACTTTTTAAAATTGAATTATTTTAACCATATTTAAATGATATCAGTTAAGCTTATACTTTGGCAGCCTAAAAACACTAAAACAAAATTAAAAACTTAATACATTGAAAATAAAAAACATTGGAAAAAAAACTTTAACAGTCAGAGTGAAAACTGAACTAATTTGGAAGGAAAAGTTGAGAATAATAAAGAAATAAAAACTAAATTCCAAGCTTTAATAACCCTGCTCCACACTGAATGCAGACACACAGCTTAAATGTCATGCCTAATTTTCACCATGATATCCTGCTCATTTCTTTCTCTCTTTATGCAGACAACAGTTTCGTGCTCTCCCACTACAAGACAGAGCTTTGCAAAAAACCTCCACGGCTATGCCGACAGGGCTATGCATGTCCCTACTATCACAACAGCAAAGACCGCAGACGGAGCCCTCACAAACACAAATACAGGTTTGCAATAAAAATTCTCAGTTTTATAGATTACATTTAAGGAACAGATAATCCAAAAATAAAATTCTGTCTTTTATGAAAGGAATATTCCAGGTTCAATACAAGTTAACTCAATCGACAGTAAAATAATTTTGACTTGACCCTCCTTTTCTTTAAAAAAGCAAAAATCGAGGTTACAGTGAAGCACTTACAATGGAAGTAAATGGGGCCAGTTCATAAATGTTAAAATACTCAGTTTCAACTGTATAGCCACAAAACGTAAACAGTATGCATGGTAAAGCAATTTTAGTGTGATAAAATTGCTTACTAACCTTCTCTGTGTAGTTATATTAATTTAAAACTTTGTTGCCATGGCAACGTAACGCCTTAAACCCTAAAACAACCGTAAAAATTAAAATTTAAACAACTTTAAAGTTCAAATAATACATGAGTTTTAACAGTAGAATTAATGTAAGTGCTTTTATAAAATTATAAGCTTCACATTTCTCTTTAATACCGCCAAAAATTTGCCCCATTACCTTCCATTGTAAGTACCTCCATTTTTGCTCATTTAAAGAAAAGGACGGACGACTCAAAATACTTTTTTGTTGCAATCAACATTATAACACAAATTCTGTTGATTCAGTTTAACTTGTATTGAACCCGGAATATTCCTTGAACTCACCCTAGTGTACTTCCAAATCCATATGCTGATATTTATTAAGGCACTGACGCAGAAATACCATTGGTTCTCACATTTAAGAGCTGCCATGGAAGGGAATATTTTCAGTGAATAACAACCTAAATTTCAGTCTGTTCCTCACATTAAGTGAGGCTATCATATGGCTTCAGAAGACTATGAGTCATATGGACTACTTTAATTGTTCTTTAATGGGTTTTGTTGTATTTTAGGACCAAAAAACTTCCTTTAATTGATGTAAAAAATAACTGCATATCGGTTTGGAATGACTTGTGGGTGAGTAAATAATGGAAGACTTTTTTTATGGGGGCGGGGGGGTGTTTCTGTAGGTTCAAAAATAATTATAGATCAATCTGACAGGTACAACTGCTACTTGTAAAAATCTAAATTGAAACAAATGGATCGTTCATCCAAAATTGACAATATTCTGGTCATTTCCTCACCCTCACTTTTCACTTTGGTTGCATCTTTTTTTCCATACAATGGAAGTGAATGGTGACTGACGCTTGTATCATAAAATCATAAGGATTTGGAACACCATTAGGATGTTACTATGGTTAACTATCCTTTTAATTCACAATTGTCTTGTTCATGTTTGTATGTAAAGAGCCCTGCCGTGTCCCTCAGTCAAGCACAGTGACGAGTGGGGTGACCCCAGTAAATGTGAAAGCGGAGAAAGCTGCCAGTACTGCCACACTCGGACAGAACAACAGTTTCATCCAGAGGTACTTCACAAACACTATTTAAAGGAGCAGTACTTCACATGTTCTTGTGCCCTAATGGATGTTATACAAGAAAATCATGACTATTTGATTATGATATGTTTGTGATAGTTATTAGGGATTTTAATTTAGTATCTTTTTTTTCCTTTTATTTTGTAAATTGATGATTAGTGCTTGCTAAGGATATCTTTTATTTTATTTTTATTTATTTTCCTTAAGTTTGGCTTCTTCGGGGCCTGGGTAGCTCAGTGGTAAAAGACGCTGGCTACCACCCCTGGAGTTCGCTAGCTCCTAGTTCAAATCCCAGGGTGTGCTGAGTGACTCCAGCCAGGTCTCCTAAGCAACCAAATTGGCCCGGTTGCTAGGGAGAGTAGAGTCACATGGGGTAACATCCTCGTGGTCGCTACAATGTGGTTCGTTCTCGGTGGGGCGCGTGGTGAGTTAAGCGCGGACCCGGCGGTGGGTGGCGTGAAGCCTCCACACGCGCTATGTCTCCGTGGCAACGCGCTCAACAAGCCACGATGCGTGGGTTGATGGTCTCAGACGCAGAGACAACTGGGATTCATCCTCCGCCACCCGGATTGAGGCGAATCACTACGTGACCACGAGGACTTAAAAGCGCACTGGGAATTGGGCATTCCAAATTGGGTGAAAAAGGGGGGAAAAAAAAAGAAAAAGTTTGGCTTCTTCCATTGTTTAAATTAGGCTTTAGATTTTCTTCAGAAAACGTAAACATCTACTGAATGAATTACCCTTTTACCTCCACAGATATACAAATCTACTAAATGCAACGACATGCAACAGAGTGGCAACTGTCCCAGAGGGCCGTTCTGTGCTTTTGCTCATTTAGAAAGTAAGTGATACATTTTGGAAAGTTAACAAGTAATAAGGGGGACACTGTTTATTTACATTTTTATTGTTGATGATGGTGTAATGAAAATCACACTGGCACCAGCTGAAATGAACTGGGCCTCACACAAGACACCAAAGTATGTGGTGATTTTTTTTGATCACACATCACTTAAGGTGTGTTTGTGTTTATTATTATCAGATGGCCACTCCCTCCATCCTCGGGGCACTAGCTAAGGAGTTTCAACTTAACAGTAAAATAATGATCCAAATGGACCATTCAATAAATTAGGTATTTGTAAATTGGAGGGAGCTGGTCATCTGATTAATCTGAAGGATTTGTGAGATTTCATAACCCTTTAGAGCTCTTCTGTGTCACCAACACAAGGAACACACAGTTGTAATAAAATGAATTTTATTTACAAAAAGATAAACAAGAATAACTAACAAAAACTACAAAATGGTACTAATATGTTAAAGAATAATATAAATGAATAGGTAAATAAAAGTGCATAGGATGGAAAGATGCAAGTGGTTGAATTGGAGGTAGCAATGGCAAAGTATGACTATTATCTTATGAAAGATAAATAGCTGTTTCTCTAATAAGGTGAAAACCTTATTTCTATTGAAACAAATAACTCAAAGATTATTTGCTAGACATTTGATACACCGGTTATGTAATCTAAAGAACATTAGAAAATTATAAACTGATAGTATACAATAATGCCAAGGTCTCTGGAAAGAGGTTAAGATGTGATATTTACGTTCTCCTTGATCGATCGATAAGTTCGGTAACGCCGACGTTTTCCACTGGGGCTCAGGGCCACGTTACAGTGGGGATTCCACTTCAGCAGCCTTGGACACGAAGGAGCTGAGGAATGCTGATCTCCTGAAGGCACCAAGAGGGTTCTTGCAATCTGGAACAGGCAGATATACAGCCCTTATGTCGGTGCAAGATTCATCATCTGGAACACGCAGATGCACGAAATTTGAAGAGAATGTTTGCCCACCAAAGCTAAACCTTGTCGCTGTAGTTATCTCCCTGGTATAGGGATTCCACACTTGCCGTTGCAGTAGTCTCTTGTATTGAGACTTGGTACTTGGTCGATCTTCTACTGTCTCTCGGATGGACACTGGGAACGTTAGATGATCTGTTATCCTCTTCTCATGGAGTGAGACTTAGCATGTTGGATGGTTTATATTCTGTTACATCTACCACTCAGGGCAGAGATTAAAAATGTTCATTATTATTCTGTTATTGCCTCTCTCTTGTAAAGTGAGACCAGAATAAAGGTGTGGCTGTTGTAAGGATACTTTATATCCTCCTGATGAGGAAGAGATTTCAGTTTTGCGCTTCTTGTTTCAAGGTTATGTTTGGCTGCTGAGATCGGAGGGGGCCCATACAGTGTGGCTCACCCTCCCTTCTCTGTGTGGAACATTTGCATATTTTAAAGTACACAGTTTAATGTATTTAAAGTCTCATCTATGCATTGTTCCTTTTTCAGACTTCTTCAAAAATACTAATTTTTCTGAAGATATAGAGTCCAAACATTATATTGAAAGATTAAATATTATGCATGCCTTCATATATACCTTAAAGATCCCCTCCAGTGAAAATCAAGTTTGTAACATTGTTTACATGTCCATATGGTGTTTTATTTTTTATATGCTAGAAGACATACCATGAGTGAAATCAGCAGTCAACGCCATGGCTGAGCTTTTTTGCCTTGCAACTGCAGTGTACCAAAGACAGTCTCAAAAACACGGATTCAGACAGCGAGGGTTTCATATGTCACAGTCCGAAGGAACCAATCCCGTCAATTTGCGGGGTGGGGCTTTCCATATCAATGGCATATGCTACGGCGAAGCAAGGTGTAGCTATGTATCAGTATTTTGCAACATGTTCTGTTTTTGGATGCAAAGTTGTGAAAGGAGAAATGGTGAGCCTTCATGTATTACCAAATTATTGGAAAATCTGAGATAAATGGGTGCAGTTTATTTGGAAAAATCATAATGTCCCGGTAAAACTTCCAGAGAAAACTCAGGTTTGCAGAAGTAATTTTCCAGAGAACTGTTTTGAACATTTTACCCAAAAACAGATGGGTTTTGCCACTAAACTTTTATATTGAAGCCCAACGCAGTTCCATCAATTTATCCTGGAGACACAGCAAACCCGAGCTGCAGGCGAGCGATGCAGGGGTGAGTGGAGATGGAGGCGGGGACTAATTTGCATATTCATAGATCCGTGCATATTAAATTAGGCAAAGGTATAGTGTTATCTAAGCCATTTTATGGCATGAAGGGATTATTTTCATGGAAAAAAACTTTTAAATATGTAATTTTGGTTAACAAAGATTAGTTTTTAGGGGTTAAACCAGTGACTGGAGAGGGACTTTAATAGTTCAGATTGTGTGAACTATTGTGTTAATCAAGCAACTGCAATTTACATAAACAGTTCAGTGAACAAACATGGAGTGGATGTGTTGCAGTTAGTGTCCATGTTAGGAGTAAAAGTTTGTGTGTACAAATTTGTCTTTGTGGCTTCTTTGTTTCAACTTTTGCCACGTGGCATGTTAATGCTGCTTCAAGAGGTCTTGAAGAAAATGTATGGTCTTTATCTCAACTCTGGATTGGGGGTTTGAGAGGTTGCTAAGAAACCACTGATGGACCAATGAGAAGTTTTTCCAACTTGTTGAAAGGTCTTTCCTGCCTTGTGAGGGGTGTCTGGCAGTTGTGCGAGCAGCTTATCTGGTGGCTGTGCTTGGCATTTGTTTGTGTTGGTCCTGCCACGATCCAATCAAAATGGAGACACTCTTCTTTGCCTTGACAGTTAGAGTGGGGCTCTGCCATAAACTGGCTCATGGAATGTCATCTGTTCCAATGGTTCACCACAATGAGGTCAATGTTTTATTTAATTTTCTGTTTCTCTTGACAGAATTGAGTGTCAGTGAGGAGCAACTGGCTTTACAATGCAGTTCACCTCCTCTTGCAACTTCCTGCCCTGCCCCATCTGAAGACTCCACCCACAGTGGCCCAAGTGCCGCCACAGAGGAAGGACTGCTGGGACGGGTTCTGTTTGAGGAGTCCTCCAGATTTGAAGCCAGCTCAGGAGGGGAGGGCGGTTATGGGAAAGCCCCCGGGTTTGAGAGGGAAGACCAGGTACAGCAATGACAGCTTTTCAACACTCTTTTGAAGGCATTTAATGGAAAATATTCTGTATGCTTGCAATAAGCACAGGCTTCCACTGTCATGGCAATCCTGGAAATGGTTGTTTATAGAGCAAAACCTGCCCCCTAAGCCAATGTGATATATTAGAGACATCCCTACAATTACTACACCAATTAAAGACAAGCTTGTGAGATGTATAATCTGTATTTTGAGTTTACCATTTCATATATTTTCATTTCAATAAAACTATTTTTCTTTTAGGCCAAACAGAAAAGTTTTGCAATGGAACAACGAAGCAGGGAAATCTCCTCCATGCACAGCAAACAGGTACTGGACACACTCAAAACAGAACGACACTAATGAAAGTTACAAATACGCCTACACGTTCTCTGTGTAATTTTTTTTCTTTATCATGTGGTTTCAGGATTTGTTGGTGTTTCTTCCTGTCGGTAGTCCTCTAAGTTTGTCCTCCAGTGTACCCTCAAGCCTGGCAGCCACCCCACCCAGCCCTGCACCGCCTGGTCCCTCTTCTGGCATGAACGCCAACGCTCTCCCCTTCTACCCCACAAGTGACACGGTGGAATCTGTAGTGGGTGAGTGATGGGGCAGGCCCACATGGAAAGTTTCTGCAGAATTGGAATACTCTTTATGCAGAAAGTGGCTTGTGTTAAACAAATATTTAACCATTCTGCAGCATTCTACATATTCTCCCCACAAAATCACCCGAGAAAATGCAAAAACAAATAATTATTTTGGGCCTGATCAGGGGTCAGGGTGATCTTGGAGACTAAATACTAGAATAGAGTTAGACTCTGTGTCTACCCTGCATCGAAGATGTCTGCATAGCAGGATTCACTAGACTTGCAGTGTAGACAGCTTTGTTTATTATAATAGTAGCCATCTAGTTTGGTAGCATTCTGTTGTTCAGTTTACTTGCTGTGTAGACACAGAATAAGAGTTATTGACGACAATTCATGCTAATAAGGGTTCTTAAATTTTATGTTTGGGGAATATGTATCACTTTATGGTGTTTAGGAATAATTTGATGTTTGTGAACATGAATACGAATATATTGATTTAATATATCAATATGACTATTTTGAGCTTTTTAAGATTTACTGGTAACACTTTACAATATTCGTTAACATTAGTTAATGCATTATGTATCATGAACAAACAATTAACAATATATTATTTACAGCATTTATTAATCTTTATTAATGTTTGTTAATAAAAAGACAATTGTTCATTGTTAGTTCATGTCAGTTCATAAAGTGCATTAATGTTATCAAATGCATTTGTTTATTTTTAAAATGTATTGGTATATGTTGAAACTAACAGTAACTTGCTGTAAAAGTATTGGTCATTGTTAGTTTATGTTAACTAATGTTGTTAAAGGGTTAGTTCACCCAAAAATGAAAATTCTCTCATCATTTACTCACCCTCATGCAATCCCAGTTGTGTATGACTTTCATCTGCTGAACACAAAGATTTTTAGAAGAATATCACAGCTCTGTAGGTCCATACAATGCAGGTGAATGGGTGCCAACAATTTGAAGCTCCAGAATCCACATAAGGGCAACATAAAAGTACTCCAGACAACTCTGGTGGTTAAATTAACATCTTCTGAAGCAATATGAGAGGTGTGGGTGAGAAACTGATCAAAGGTTAAGTCCTTTTTCCTTCACTTTCTCCTGTTTTTGGTGATTCACATTATTCGTGCATATCGCTCCCTAATGATAAAAAATGACTTAAATATTGATCTGTTTCTCACCCACACCTATCATATTGTGTCTGAACACATGGATTTAAACACTGGAGTCATATGGATTACTTTTATACTCCCTTTATGTGGATTTTGGAGCTTCAAAATGTTAGCACCCATTCACTTGCATTTTAAGTACCTACAGCTGAAATATTCTTCTAAAAATATTCATTTGTGTTCTGCAGAAGAAAGTCATACACATCTTGGATGCCAGGAGGGTAAGTAAATGAGAGAATTTTCATTTGAACTAATGTTAACAAATGGAACCTTGTTGTAAAGTGTTAACGTTTACTTTAAACTGTACTATTGCTAGAATGACTTTGACATTTTGTGCGATAGGACTGAAACAGCATCTGTTTCTCTTTTTTAGAGTCTGCACTGGATGATCTGGACCTGAATGACTTTGGAGTCTCAGCTCTTGAGAAAAGTTTGGAGAATTCAAGCCTGCCAAGCATGGGGCTCATGTTGGGTTGGTAACAAGTCTTGTCAGATAAACTGTAGTATAACTGACAGTTCTGTTCCTGAATGTGAATGGGAAAATACTGCATTTGAGCCTTGTTATAGTTCTATTAGACTAAAAATAGTAGAATAATTCTAAAAGAATAGTTCTGATCTTCCTTCAGTTCTGTGCTGTCTTTAAAGGATGCATCTGTAATGGGTAAATAAATGGTGATATTATGAAACCATGTGTCATACGGACACATGGTTTCATAATATCGCCATTGCATAATATGCATACTTCCCTTCTATATAGTATGCTAAAAGCATACTATAAAAAAAGTTGTGCTTGTTTTACAAAACCAGAAAAGATTATTTTCACAGTTGTTGTTACTATGTCATGTATTCGGGTTACAGAACAATGCCCACATTCCCATATGAAGTATGTCCAGGAAAGTAATTATACTACTGACCTGCATACCAAAAAAAAGTTCTTTAAAAAATGTCAGAGAAGGATGGTCAACATCAAATGCAATACATACTCTGACATTACATGAATTTGGACACAGCTTATGACATTTTATTCTTTTCTGTTTCTTTTCATAGGAGGCAGTCAGTTACAGAGTTCAGCACCTGTCAACATTCCTGGCTCCTTAAGTAGCCCCTCCCCTTTCAGATCACCCTCACCTTCTCCACCAATCAGAGCTCACCACTCTCCATTCCTCTCTGCACAGCTGCTACAACATAGCCAATCAGAGAGCAGCTTTTTAGGGACCTCCCATGGTTCTTTAGGTTTGCATTATTTTTATTGACTTCAGTGGCAGCTATTTTACTAAAAACTGTGTTGATCTATATTTTTTCAATATTAAAATATGAATCATCCTGTTTTTTTTGTTTGTTTTTTTTGCTTGGGAGGGGATATGCTAAACCTAAAATTTCTTCTTTTTTTTTTTTTAAGGTTTAAATGGAATGAGCAGCAGTATTTGGGAACATTTTCCTACAGGTCAGACTTCTCCAGGTACCCCTCCTGCTCTGCTCTCCACAGGGACCATGTACGCAGAAGCGTCCCGTCTCAAACAGGAAGTGGAGGAGGCACACCGGGTGCTGAAACACTGGGACCACAGCTGGAGACAGATGGCTCAGGTCAGACACAAGCTGTGTCTGTGTTTAAGTGGAAGATATTGGGGACTTTAAAGGGGCCATGTTCATTTTAGTTTGTTTTTTTTCACCCTGTATTTCAGTTATAATGTTAGCCAATGTTTCTTCGTAATTTAGTTTTCCATAGCTATTTTCCATCTTCTCTTTAACCTTAGAATTAATAAGGAAGTTTTCACTGTACTATTAAGACTTCTATATGTAAGTTAGTTATTGACCTTCAGGAGTTTTTGAAACGCTGATTATGATAACTAGAGAGCAGGGTTGCCAGTGGTTGATACAATGCAGAAATATGATAGGCTAAAGCTATTTAATTATGGCAATTTATATGTACACATGTATACTGAAATTAAACTTTTTTTTTTTTATGATATTCATAAAAACAATCTGTGAAAACGTTTTTTATTATTATTTTTGGTAGATTCTGTAATGTATGTTCAACGGATAGTTCACCCAAAAATGAAAATTGTGTTATTTACTCACCCTTATGCCATCTCAGATGTGTATGACTTTTTTTCCTCAGCAGAACACAAAGATTTGTAGAAGAACATGTCTGCTCTGTTGGTCCTCACAATGCAAGTAAATGGTGATCAGACCTCTGTAGTTCCAAAAATCACATAAATGAAACAGAAGTAATCCATATGACTCTAGTGTTTTAATTAATATCTACAAAAGCGATCTAATAGGTCTGGGTGAGAAACGGATCAAAATGTAAGTCCTTTTTTTACTCTAAATCTCACTTTCACTTTTACATCTAAAAGTCACATGTGGTGCCTGTTTAGTTTCATTTTCACTTTTACATTTGAAAGTGAAAGTTAAAGTGGAGATTTAGAGTTAAAAAGGACTTAAATATTGTTCTGTTTCACACTCACTCGTATTATATTGCTTCTGAAGGTATGGATTAAAACACTAGAGTCGTATGGATTACTTCTGTGTTTCCGTTATGTGATTTTTGGAGATACAAAGGTCTGATCACCATTCATTTGCATTGTATAGACCTACAGAGCTGAGAAATTTTTCTAAAAATCTTTGTTTGTGTTCTGCTGAAGAAAGTAAGTCTTTCACATCTGGAATGGCATGAGAGTGAATATATGGTAAGAGAATTTAAATTTTTGGCTGAAATATTCCTTTAATATGTACATTTCTGTTGGCCAGAATCCATATGTAACTTAGACGCAGAACAGTAAAAGCTATAAATAATTAGTATAAATCATGGTTATTGTTTTGAGTCGTGGCCGGGCCTAAAAGATTTGCCTTGAGCCCCCACAGAAACTTCTGATCCTCCCGCCCTGACTGATAGTGACTGTGATTCAAGGGGCACCCCACCCCACCTCACCAAACATACAAGTACCCCACCACAGATCGCATCCTAGTACAGGCCCTGTTTTGACTGTAGATTTTCTGTTTTTTTTTTTTGGTTCAGTCATGGGCAGTCTTAAAAGCAGATGCGGAAGAGGCGCGTCTTCTGGCAGGTCAGCTGGGTATGGAGGCCGAACGAGCACGGCAGTCTGAAGAGGAGGCGCAGAAGCAAGCCGCTGTCTTGGAGGAGGCACTAGAGAGCTTGAGGCACGCAGAAAACCCACATCTACAACTTCACCAGCTGCAGTTACTGCACAGATTACCGCTCAGCTCCATCTGCAGCCTGCAGGCACAGATCTGCACCTGCTTACGCACTGTAGAACAGGTAATGCACACACCTGCTATCTGCACCCATCACACACTTGGATGGAAAATGGATGAATCTTACAAAAACTGTCTAGAAATGTTCAGTTCATATGTCACCTACCAATAATTGTAATTAGAATTTACATTAAAAAAAATGAAGCCTATGAGGCCAAAGCAGTTAAAGTTGCACTCAGTAAGTTTTTGCTAATTCAATTTATTTTTACACAAAGATATTAATATAATTTTTTAGAAATATTCTGAAAATGATTTAATTGCCAGAGTGCTCATGAGTCGTGGCTGCCAGCATGCAACAATGTGCGAACATGCTTTTGGATTAAATCCAAGAATGTCCATAATAGGGATGTGTGTTGAATTAGACAGAGAAAAACACAGACTAAAAGTAACAAAACAGAAGATAAATATCTTCAGTATGAAGTGGCAGCATTTGGTAATCAAATTTCCAGTATCCAAGATGACAGGTGTCAGTAGAGTCCAAAACCACAAGTACTACTGGGACCGTTGGGATAAGTAAAAGCCAGCTAAAAACTACTGAGTACACCTTTAAAGGACTGATTCATCTAAAAATGACAATTCTGTCATGATTAACTTTGTTCCAAACTTGTATCTCTCTTTTTCTTTCTGCCGTTCCCTTTCATTGCATCTTTTTCCAGACAATGAAAGTGAATGGTGATTGAGGCTGTCATTCTGCCTAACATCTCTTTTTGTTTCACACTTAAGTCTTATGGGTTTGGAACAACATGAGACTGAGGAAGTGATTTTCAGAATTAAAAAATCCTTTAAGATTTTTTTCTTTGTGACATTATGCAATTATGCACATTTACAACCCCCTCGAAAAATAGGTAGAAGCTTATAATGTAAAAATATATTCCCATTACTGTAATGTGAAAAAAAGCTATTTATTTAGATTATAAGGAAAAGTGTTGAATCCAGTTGTAAGATTGCATCCTAGAATTTCATATACTGAATTTAATTTAGGCTAATTTTATTACAAATGTCCAGGTGACCAATGATTTTTCTAACTGAGAATGAGATCCCCCCCCACTCCCCCATTACAGTATTTAAAATAATCTGTTAATATGGTAAATCTCATTGTCAGTAATGGAAATCATAGTGTCCAACTATTATTATTATTATTTTTAATGAAACGAAAATTCCTCTATTAAATACTTACGATTGTACTTTATAAATGTAGTTTACAATTTATATAATGTATCATTTTTTTGTTAGATGGGAGAAACCAAAAAATGTTTAAGGTAATTATGAAGATAAACATTTCCTTGGAAAATGCAATATGACCTGGACATTTCTTTGTAAGATTCACCCAATAATCTGATGTACAGATTGAGTAATAAGAAGACATGTTGGTTTTATTTAATATCTCCTCTTCACTGTCTTTCTGTCTCCTTCATCCTTTCAGGCGGTGTTAAGGAAGCAGAGATTATATTGTGTATCTTGTGACGAAATGGGCTCGGTGGCGTTGCCATGCCAACACGGCCTGCACTGTGAGCGATGTGCAGCCTCGACGGAATGCCCGCTGTGCACTGAACACCAGCAGAGCCTGAATATCCCCCAGTCATAAACTGAGACTTAATCCTAATCTAATATAATCCAGACACTAGACATAAACCCTCGTCCTTCACAGTATCTTCTCTCACTTGGGTATTACTATGATCTAATACATTTTTTTAACAAAATTAGGGCTAAAGTTTTTCCCCAAATATCTGTTCTGCTCTTTTTTTTTTTTTTGTTCCCCCTCTCTGAAAGCCACTTGTACTGGTAAAACAGACATGACCGTGGACTTAATTTGACCCATATCCAGAAGAATGGAACCTCCTTGGCCTTATCTTGGCTTCAAGCTGAGACTAATTTCAAATATGAATTTGTACAATCTTTTTGGCTTCATATTGACCATATCAGAAGGTAAGACTCCATTGTCTAGTTTCAGAAAGGGTTCTCAAACAAGGGATCGTCATATCTAATCTAAACTTTTACACCAACAAGCAGGGATAACAACCAGAGCTAGACCTCAGCGGAGTCAAAACAAGAGAAATGACTGAGAAGAGAAGCTTCTTGTTCTTACCAAATTTATTATTTATTTTTGGTATTTTCATGTTTATTGTGGGGATAAACACTTCACAGATATATGAATATGCTTATGTCTCTTGTAATTGTTATTTTCTTTTAAATGAGAACATAGCAGTCATAACCTGTACAAGTATTCAGGCCTGGTCTAGGTTTTCTAAAGCACTAATAAAATATAGTTAGTGCTTCAATTACAGCACATTTAGAGAAATTAAGGAAATAGTTAAGTGAAAACCATGATACCAAACGGTGATATTCCCTATATGCTATATGTAGAAGCACACGCATACAGTATGACTCTTATATAGTAAGACAATCTTATCATATTTTTTTTTTAAACAAACTTTTAAAACGAAATGTGGAATGTCCTTCCAAAACATTCCGTGAACATTCTGAAATGTTTACAGACAAAATGCAGTTGTTATATCTTTAGTGCAACTGGAATGATTTGTCAGGCCGGGGAAATTTTGTAATCTATACACATTAGCATAATAGGTAGGAAATATAGGAAATTTACCATTTTATAGGATTTTTTAAGTTTAAGTTCCAGGGGTGTTCTACAGGAGTTCAGTGACTGCTACAAAGCAAAAATTAAAAGGAAATCTTTTAATTCTCAGGTTTTTGTTTTCAGAATCATGAAACTGGAGTCCTGGAGAAAGAAGGGCGAACACATACACACACACACACACACACACACACTTGTCTTTTGATCTTGTTCTTATAATGCACATTTTATTTGAAATTGCATTTGCATCTGCATCGAGTAATTTTGCCTGTTAACTAAACCAACAGCAGCTTACGGTTCATTTAGAGACATTTTATTTGAACAGATGTCGGAAAAGAATAGAATTCATGTGCACTGATTACCAAACAAGAGCAGTCCAGTGTGTTTAGATTTATTTGGATGATTTTGGTTGAATTCTGTTTGAAGGTAAAGTTGTATGGGAGGGTCAACTGATGACTCTCTTTTAAACAGATTCACTGTGAATTCAGAAATCACCTGCTTAGTTTTGTTCATATACAGTGTTTCAGTCTGCTTTTGTAAAGACAATAAACAAATGTATATTTTTGGATGAAAAGGGTGTATTTATACTTTTTAATTAAAACGCTAACAATATCTTCATTGTACAATAATTAAACACAAGACTCTTAAAAGTTACAACTTTAAATAAGGCAAGAAATGTTTTTTTGTTTTTAGACTGATGCTGTCCATTTTTTTTTTCCCTTAAGCTTCTTGAGACTTCTTTTCTCTCTGTCTGCGTAGTTTAACGAAGGCCTGAGCATCTCTTTCACCTTTCCTGGCCTCAAGTAACTTCAAGATATTGTCACCTATAAAAACATAACCAATAACATGAAGTCACTGAATCTCTAGATAGCATAATGGCCTAGATCTAAATGGCATAAAAAAATTGTCATTTTTTTACTCAGCTGTTCTTCCAACCGTGTATAACTTTCTTATGAAACTAAAGATGTTTGGTAGAATTTCCAAGCTGCTCTTTTCTATGCAAGGAAAATGGATGGTGTTTTATGCTGCCAAGCTTCAAAAAGGACATTACGTACCATAGAAGTTGTCCATTTATTTCGTAAGCTATATCCAAAGTCTTCTGAAGCCATTCGAGACTTGTGTAAGGAACAGACTGAAATTTAAGTCATTGTTCACTGATAATCTTCCCCTCTGCTGTAGCTCTCAAATCTCGTGTCATGTGACTAATCTCATAAAATCAGTCACATGACACAGGAAACAGTGGTGTTTGCCGTCAATAACATGGCATGACACATCTGAATGTGCCTTTTTTTTTTTTTTTTTTTTTTTTTTAACATAAGTAAGCTGAGGAATATTATCAGTGAATAACTACGTATATTCAGGTCATGTCAACTTATTTTCTGATGCTTGATTGTGCTTTTTTGACCTTTTAAATCTTGGCAGTACAAATTACCATTTACTTTTCATTTTATGCACAGCAGAAGTTTAGGATTCCACAATACACCTTTATTGTTTCATGGAAGAAAGAAATTAATACAGGGACAACATAAGGGTGAGTAAATGATTACCATTTTTAATTTGGAGAGAACTATTCCTTTAAATGCTATATTTTGACAGTGAAAGTGATCTATTAGGGTGTAATTTTGCTATGAGAGTCAAAACATAATATGGTTTAAAATGAAACAAAAACATGTTACTTGTAATGTTATACAAGTATTGGTTATCTGATAGTTAATGTAGAAAATGGGGTGCATATAACAGGAAGTGACGTACTGTTGGGTTTGGGATGCATCAGAGGTAGGCGGATCTGTGCAGGTGTAGGGTTATTGTCTCCGCCCCCAACTCCTGGCACTGCCTTCAGAGAGAGGAACGCCTCTCCTTCGAAGTCATCACTCCTTAATGTGTCATGGTCCAGCACTGTCACCAACAGACATGCTCCCGGAAACTGACACTGCTCTAATGTAATGAGACTGTGCCCCCCAGAGGACAGGAATAACATTACAACCGGAATATAAAATTTGGTGCATAGAATGAATATCAAAACTGTCAAGATCATGTCAGTTCTATACCCCTCCTTAAAGGGATAGTTCACACAAAAATTAACGATCTTGGGTGATTTCGCCATGACGCCATCTGTCCAGTTTAAAATACGGGTCATATCGCATTAATTTGATAAGTGACGCGACTTTTTGTCCTTTTTTTCTTAAATTTATTTTTGTATTTTATTTTATCCTGTTTTCTCCCCAATTTGGAATGCCCAATTCCCACAGTTTACTAGGTCTGCGTGGTGGCACGGTTACCTCAATCTGGGTGGCAGAGGACAAGTCTCAGTTGCCTCCACTTCTGAGAGAATCAATCCACACATCTTTTCACATGGCTCGCTGTGCATGACACCGCGGAGACTCCACGAACCATGCACAACTTACCATGCGCCCCACTGAGAGTGAGAACCACTAATCACAACCACGAGTAGGTTACCCCATGTGACTCTACCTTCCCTAGCAACCGAGCCAATTTGGTTGCTTAGGAGACCTGGCTGGAGTCACTCAGCACACTCTGGATTTGAACTCGTGACTCCAGGGGTGGTAGTCATAAAAATATTGTTCATTGTTAGTTCATGGTTCCTGATACACTTCTTAGTGTTAACAAATAGAACCTTATTGGTTAACAGTAATGAGAATCCAATGAGAATCACCATTGAGAACTACAAAGAATTACTAATAAAATAAAGAGTAAAACAACCTGATTAGAGAAATGAGAATCTTAGTGGAAAATGTGCACACGTCATGAAAATAATGTCAGAATGTAAAAAAAAAAAATTAATCCTAATGGTCCCTACAAATAAGCTTCATTTTCTATGTGAAAAAATGTGACCTGGACATGTTTTTCTTAGATTCACCCTAGAAGAGCTTAAGAATTTGATCATAGTTGGACACTAAAAAGCCAGTATTACATGTAAAATGTCCTAGATTTCATTGCCTTACAAGAAAGAGCTTTTAGGACATTTGAAAAGCAATTAAAACTGTAAAACTGGTGTCGTATTTAAAAGTGATGTGTGTGTGTGTGTTTACGCACAATTCGAAGGACTCTTCAAACAATGGGTTGAGATCACAGTTCTTGATCTTGGTGGAGCGTGACTCTATCGCAGGGAACACATGCTTTGGTTCTAGAGACAGCTGAACAAAAGGATCACTGGAACCTGTAAAGGACAAGACAATCCAGTTTGATAGAATGACCAAGGATATTCACAGCTGCCCCAGAAAGTGTCCATTGCATTAGATAGTCTATCAAACCAAGTGGC
Source organism: Myxocyprinus asiaticus (assembly GCF_019703515.2). Lineage (NCBI taxonomy): Eukaryota > Metazoa > Chordata > Actinopteri > Cypriniformes > Catostomidae > Myxocyprinus > Myxocyprinus asiaticus. The sequence continues at coordinate 9,695,923 of NC_059379.1, read as the reverse complement.
ATCGCAAACAAATAAGGCTCATCCATTTCTCAGAACTACTGTAACTTCAGAACTAACTAACAAACTTCTTTTTGTTACATGGTTTGAGTGAAAATTGTGCTTGTGCCACCTTTCTTAAAAACAAATTCCACTTGTTTTTATATTTTTCTAATGCAATGACTTCAAGCAATATTCAGAGTACAATACATGTTCAATCTCAAGTTCAGTCAACAGTATTTGTTTTATTAGAAAAGCAAAAATCAAGGTTACAGAAAGGCACTTAAAATGGAAGTGAATGGGGACAATTTTTGGAGGGTTTAAAGGCAGAAATGTGAAGCTTATAATTTTATAAAAGCACTTATTTTAATTCTTCTGTTAAAACTTATGTATTATTTGAGTTGCAAAGTTGTTTAAATCATCGATTTTACGGCTGTAGGATTTTACGTGTTACGTTGTAATGACAATGAAGTTGTAAAATTGGAAATAACTTTACGCAGAAAAGGTTAATTAGCTTTTTTTCACACTAAAATCATGTTAACACATACTGTTTATGTCTTGTGGCTATACTTTTAAAACATTGAGTATTTCAATATTTACGGATAGGCCCCATTAGCCGTGTTTCCACTGTCGGGCCAAATGAAGGCGTGCTAGTGCGTGCCAAGGCCAGTTGCGTACCCACTGTCATTTCCGGGGCTTAATCGTGCCTCCTTTTGGTTTATTTTGGACCAACTGCCAATGGCCTTTGGCCTGCCGAGTTTAGTGAGACACGCATGCTGCATTTCATTCAAGTCGAATTTGGGATATTCCTACTAGAATTCTCCGAACTCCGACCATAAAGGAATTCCATTGCCAGATGCTTGGAAAATTACGTTTAAACAACCAATACTGCAACACTCCCATTAGCATGACGGGTTTGGCTGTTTCCTAACAACCCAACTGATAAAAAAATGCTGCTACGCTAGCATATGTGCTACAGGTGTACGATCATCAAAAGAGAGTTTAATTTACTGTGTTTTGTGCACCAGTCTCTGAAAACATTTGTTTAACAAGCTTTAATATCTTGTAATGTAGGAACTTTGACTCATTGATCGATATCATTTAATAAAAGTGAAAGTTTATCACTAACTTTGTACATCTCTGGATGCCGACATATTTGTATGACGTCACACACCTGCATCTCAGCGGGAAAAATTGCGGACACATTACAAATCCTTTAAGATGCACAGTGGACAAAGTGGCGCCCAAAGGAAGAACTTTCCATGGTTCGAGATCATGGACGTTGTGCTGGGACATCGTTCTGTTGTTAGTGGAGAGACCACTGGGGACACCATGGCAGTTAAAGTCGGTGAGTTGTCAGCATTAAATTATCTTGCTAGCTAGCTAACATTTCCATACAATATAAACGTGATATTCTAGATAACTATATAACATACGTGTTTGTTTTGGCTTGAGAAATGGGCGGTGTGTGACGTATGCACCAGGGCGTCGTATTAAGGGCAGGTTTTAGAGCAACGCTGCAGGGCTTTTGGCCCGAAGGTGGGAATGCAGAGCGATTTTGGTCTTGTGGCTCATGGTCCGAGGCTATTGACTCTGGCTGACCAGTTTATGGCCCTGGCTCGCATTGGCATGATAGTGGAAAAGCGGCTACTGACTTATTTTGTAAGTGCATCACTATAATCCAGATTTGTACCTTTTGTTAAGAAAAGGGACAAGTCGACATTAATTTTTGTGTAATTAACATTATGCCACAAATGCTGTGAATTGAGCTTAACTTGTATTGAACCCAGAATATTTCTTTAAGTGTCCAAAAACTTTTTAGAGCCACTGTATTCTGTTAGGAACATACAGTTTCACTCACTACCAACATATTCAAGGTTGCAATTGAGTCAGTTTCTCCTTCCTCATGTCATATATAATGTTATTTTGATTTTCAAATGCTTTGACAGTTACCTGCATTTAAAAAAAAAAATGTCTTTGTCCTCTCACCATTTGAGTCGAGAGGGGTAAGGTTGACAGCGTTGAGCACCTCTACATGCAGTTTCTGGTCTAAGCGTTTGAATGAAGTGATCAGAGTGACAGCTCCATATTTCTCTCCATTGAACACTTTCTGTTGAGGATGTAGCCAAAACAAGTTCGATTACACATGCATGCAAACACCTTGCTGGGTGTTATGGGTGATTTCATGCACTGTGTACTCACCTGTTCACACACTTTTCTCTCAAAGAATTTCTCTATCAGCTGGTTACAGCTTAAAGAGTTCTGTGTTAGGTGTGCTTGCAGTGTCTAGGGAAACAAAATTGAAAGAGAAATATTAGAGTGGAAAATAAATGAAGAAAAAAAAAAAGTATGAAACATTGACTGACCTTGTATTCATCAGTATGTAGTGTCTCAAGAGGAAGTCCATTCCCTTCAGCATGAAAACACTGTTCTAAACACTGTCGATAATGGAGAACAAACACATAAAGCATCATTTTTAAATTTGTGAAGAAAATATGAGTGGTGCTTGCCAAAGTCCCTTTCAAGGCAAGACAGTCCACTCGGTGCCCATCTGTGGAATGCTCACGGGGAGCTATTTTCTATGGATACAAGCGGCATAAAAGTACAAGTCCTATCTACTTGAATGGAGAAAGACCAAAATCCCCAAAATGGTTGGTCAAGAATATAATCAAATAACACATAAACCTTGTTCAAGCTAGCGCCATTTTTTATTTTTAATGGGAATGACAACAAGGCTGCGAGGGATAGATTTACAGTCTCTTCAATGGGCTGTACTGCAGTTTAAAGTGTTTTTGGATCGTTCCGCTGACAAATCATTGATAAAATATCTGTCCAAGAACATTCAGTATACAAAGAACTCCAGACAACATTAGTTGTGGAAAGTCAGATGTAATCTAGGAGCTTTTTACAGCTTTAACCTTTCATGCCATTGAAGAGATGGTAAGTCTATCCTTCACGGCCTCGTTGTCATTCCAATTAAAAATCAAAGATGGCGCTAGCGTGAATAAGGTCTATTTCTAATTAGCAGTCAAATCTGACAATAACAATATTTTAATAAATTGTGTTTCTTTTGGAAAAAAAAAAAAAAAAAATGATTTTTCAGGCTGGTTCTGCTAATGCAATGTCTGTATCGGAAAGGTAATTTTACCTGTAAGTCAGGAATTCCTTTTCTACATCCGCCATGTTAGCCGTTCCAATTTCTCCCATTAATTTTAATACAAGTACTCCGTCCCAGGCTAAATAGTCTCTGTGCTTGCCAATGCAAAACTTGTCACCTTGATGCTAAGGTGTTGTGGGTGGTTGCTAGGGTGTTACTATGAGGTTGCTAATGTGTTCTAAGTGGTTGTTAGTGTGTTGCTATTTGGTTGTTGCTAAGTGGTTACTTACTGGTCCAGGTCAAAAGAGCCCACCAACAAGTCTCTGTGATATACTGGTTACTATATATGTTTTATCAGGAAAAAAATCTAAATTCTGATTGTTTAGAAAAGTAATTGCACACTTAAAAAACTGAGTTAACTGACCTGCAGTGTGTACAGTAATCTCTGAAAGTAAACCAGGTTACTGTCCTCCTGTTGAGACATCTGTTGCAGAATCTTTACCGAGTTCAACCACAATGGGGTAAGAAGACTGATAGTGAGAGAGAATGACAATCAAAATGACGTATTCCATGTTTTAAAAATGTAGTTAAAAGTATATAATGGTACAGATATAGTCATACTTAATATATGTGTGAAAGAAATTGTTAAGATACCTATTAAAATTTTCCTGTACCAGATTTTCATTCATATACTGAAGTTCTGTCTCCAGATATCTCATTAAAGGAACCACAGCCTGAAGACAAGAGTCACACACTCAGTACTTTAGAGATAATGACAATTTATACCTCAAGCTGATAACACTAAAAACATTAAAAGCTAGAAAATATAGGCCTTACCTCTTCTGTCGATCTAGAGGGAAGCCTATGACGTGTAGCCATGTTGCCTACATATGTCTCAATATCTCTTTTCAACTATATAGAGAGAAAACAGACATGGTATAACATGTTTTGGCTGTGTATTATGTCAGCATTTGTGTGTACTGTAGCTTTCTTACTCTAACAAAGAAACTGATATCTTCACTGAGGAAAGTGGCTTCTTGCATCACCTCCTCAGGAAGAGCTCAAGTAGATGTGGCAGATTACTTTAATGCACTTCAGGACTATATGAACCAGTGAAATTAAAACTGAAAAAATGCTAAGACTAATTCCAGTAATACTTTGCAAACAGTATTTTTTTTTTTTTTTTTTTACATAAAAGCAATTCAGTCAAATAAGGTAAAACATGGTCTTGTGGAAGGGCTCTAAACAGTCCAGCCTAAGGTCTGTAATGGTCAATCATTTGAGTTTGGAAGCCTTAAAGGGATAGTTCACCCAAAAATGAAATTTCTCTTTGAAAGTTCCTCACAATACAAGTGAATGGGTACCAAAAGTTTGAAGCTCCAAAAATATATATGCACAAAGAATAAAAATTGCCAAAAACAACAGAAGAATGTGAAAGTGAAAGTGAAGATTGACTGAAAAAGGACTTAAATATTGATTTGTTTCTCACCTATACTATAATATCGCTTCTGAAAATATGGACTGACTGAGTAATATTGTAGACCGATGGACTGGAGTCATATGTTTTACTTTCATGCTGCCTTTAAGTGCTTTTGGAGCTTCAAAATTTTGGTCACCATTCACTTGCATTGTGAGGACCTACAGAGCTGAAATATTCTTCTAAAAATCTTTGTTTGTGTTCAGCGGAAGAAAGAAAGTCATACACATCTGGGATGGCATAAGAGTGAGTAAATGATGAGATAATTTTCATTTTTGGGTGAACTATTCCTTTAAGTTAAAGCTACAGTGTGTCATTTCTAACGGAATCACAACATTATTGACTGTTTTCCCAAACACTCTGCCTGTCTTCAGTTGTTTGGCAAACAGAGATCTCTGCACATAATGTCATAAAACTTCATCAAAATACAAGATCTCCCATAGACTCAAACTGATGGCATAGATGACATTATGGTTACAATACCTTCTTCCCTAGTGTGTCAACCGCAGAGCGGATCTCTCGGTTTAGGGCGGACTGTGTGTGTTGCAGCTGTGAATGAAGTGTGTTCTGGAACTGAGCCTCTCCAATCACATTCCACGTATCTTTCCGAAGCCCTTTCCAATTCAGTTGCTCTGGTAGATGTTTCAAAACCGTATGAAGATGCTCCAGATCATTCACCACTACACACAGCTGGACATGCATAAACCAGGAAGAGATAAATTACAACCACATTCCGATGGCCATAGAAATCAGGTTAAAATACTATGCAAAAGAGACTCAGTTCTGGTTCTGAGACCAGTTTCTTTAAGAGATCCATTCATTCAAAACACTGTCGGTTAAGCCAATTAAGTGATTAGGCAGCAAGACATTTTCGGATGCAGCCATTAAGTATCACACACCAATACAGATTCACAAAAAAGACTGAATACTCTACACATCAATTGCTAGACGCAAAAAAAAAAAAAGCAGCAGATGTTTCACAAGTGCCATATTTGGAGGACTCATACAGCATGAAAAAATATTAGAATAATAGTGGATATAGTGGAACAGAGACACGTGCCCACCAATATTCATATCAATCAAGATGGGCAGATTCTTAAACTTTTCCATTGGGTACCCCCCATTCTTGACCATTTGGGTACATCCTTGGTCACATGGCATTTATGGCTCAGATGCTTGGCTCCAAACAAATTGGGTGTGTTCAACTTACACACAATGCACAGACCGATTGGCACCAGACTTGAAGCAGTGCATGTCGGTTATAAGTTTTGTCTGACTTGAGATGGGGCCACAGCCGTATCACCATGACGTATGCCATTAAAGTACCGAGAGAGCGATTGGAGACCAGCCGTCTGGCACAGCACAGTTGTTCCTGAGTGGCTGCACAAGCTCTGATGAAGACACAGCTTATTCGCGATTGGCCAGACTCACAAAGTGACAATGGTGATGTGAATTTCATGGGCTGAGTTCGCAATGGCATACTACACACACTACTCTTACTACTTGTGCAATGTCAGTCTATGGCAGAAATAAGAGTAGTATGGTATTATGCAATTACCAAGGTGTTTAGTCTAAAACCTTCTGTTCCACTAAACAAATCTGCGTTCTTAGAACAGTACATCAAGTTTATATCATGTTTATACATTAAAACAATTAAAAAATACAGACTCCATTAATGGTATTATAATAATACAGGCTTTTTTGGATTTTTTTTGTACACACAGCAGGCACTGTATTCGGCAGCACATAACCTTTTCAAATGAACAATGTTTCTGGTTATTGTATGTAAAATTCAAACATCCTTCTGAATTCCACTTTGTCTGCAATAAAGAAAGTAAACATCATGCAATCTGCTGTGACTGATGTAGGTTCTGCACACGACGGGAAGCACAAAGTGTCCGGCTTGACGGCCCTCTTTTAAACTCCTCCCCCAACTGTAGAAGGCAAATCTCGCTGATTGGTAAAGCAAGACGCAGTTCAATTCGAACACACCTAATGTCTCCAGAATTGAATGCCCATTAATGAAAGATGGCAGCATCCAAGCTGCATACTTCCAGGGTTGCATGCGCCAGCTGAGCAACTACAGAATCATTGAGATTAAAGGCAACACTAACAGATAGCTCTATCCAGGCATTTTAGATCTTGGTTTGAAACTACAACCTTTTAGTTGCCAGCCCAGATCTTTAACCACTACGCCTGTCACGTTCTTTCTCCCTCCTGTTTCTATGGACTCATATTTTGAAGTTTCCCCCTGGACTCCATTTCCCATAGTGCACTGCCCTTATCACTACCAGCTGTTCCTCATCATCCTCACCTGTCTACCATCCCCTTATTAGTTCTGTTGTGTATAAATACCCTCCTGTGTTGATCATTCTTTGTCAGTTCTCATCTATGTAATAGTTGTGATGGTTGGTTTATTTAGTTTATGGTACTCCACATTATTATATATCTTCATCTTCTCCATTAAAGCCTGCAAATAGATCCATCGCCTCTCCTTCATCATCTTCTCTACCACAACACGTGACAACGCCATAAAACATACTTTCAAGAATACTACACCTAAGGTCACTAACCACTATGCCCAGTCTCAGACATCAGACAGCAAACATAAAAAAAAAAAACACAAAGCTTTACATGAGCTTAGATGCAAATAACCCAGAATGGGAGTTTGACCTGAATATGTTTTTCTCTCATCGCCATCTCACCATGTTTATAGCACTGCCATGATCTGAGTCAACAGAGAGCTCCTTCACTCGAGCCTTCAGCATCTGACAGTATGTTGACGCGATCTTACACACATCCTGTAAAAAAAAAAAAAAAGCACACACATTTAGTGGAATTATGTGATAACAGTGTATACAACACACTGCACAGTCTAAATTCATGCATCTAACAGTTTAATGAAATGCTTAAACAACAAAAAAAAGGGTTATGCCTACCTCTGTGAGTTTGACCATAAGCATGAAGGCCTCCTCTGGGTCAGGCCAGCTCAGCTGTTCCCAGAGCTGTGCAACAGGATGTAAACATGCCGCAATGTCCACTGCAGAAGAGCTGTGCTTGATGGGAACTGTTCCGGTTTGCAGTGGCTGCAACTGCAAGAAAGAAAGAATGTGTTCCTGAGTGTGTATTAGACAAGCAGCTACTAACTTTACATGGAGCATGCATGTAAAAAATAAAGTTTGCTGTAGGCATAAATTACTGCCTATTTTTGACAGATAATCTACAGTAAACATGCTTTAGTGGATATTCACACTGAGCTCTTTATTCTTTATAGTGCAAAGACACGTGTGGTCAAAACAGCTCCTTAAATGTTTTCAAGTGCAGTTTTCAAATGACACATTTGTTTATGTGACAGTTGTAGGGTTAGTACACATTTAGACAATAAATATTAAACGTAATTCTACATCTTTTAGTTGGCATGCACAACCCATATCTCCATAATCAGACATATTTCTGAGGGAAACAGGATATTCAATGAGAAGAAGAAAAAAGGATGTGACTGGATCTTGAAAAGTGGTCTCTATGGGTAGTTGGAGGGGAGGAGTTGAAAAATAAGAGGGCTTGGTGATGTCAGCCTATAAGAAAAGCTGTTTCAGAGGTGGAGCACGTTATTACATATTGATAAAAGATAACGAAGACAATAATGTGCTATGATAAATTGTGTTCAATAAGACTAGGAATGTGCTCTACATTTGTAAATAGTGCTGATTTTGAATTCATAATGACTTTAAATGAGCTGAAATATCTAGCAAGAACCAATAACAGTTAGAGCTGCTTGATGCGCTGCTTAAAGTAATAGTTCACCCAAAAATTAAAATTCTCTCATCATCTACTCACCCTCATGCTATCCCAGATGTGTATGACGTTCTTTCTTCTGCTGAACAAAAATATTTTTAGAAAAGTATTTATACTCTGTAGGTCCTCACAATGCAAGTGAATGGTGACCAAAATTTTGAAGCTCCAAAAATCACATAAAGTCAGAATAAAAGTAATCCATATGATTCCAGTGTTTAAATACAGTATATGTCTTTAGAAGTGACATGATAGGTGTGTGTGAGAAACAGATCATTATTTTAATCCTTTTGTACTATAAATTTCCTCCCTACCCAGTAGGTGGTGATATGCATGAAGAGTGCGAATCATCAAAAACAAAAGAAGAATGTGAAAGTGAAAGTAGAGCTTTATAGTAAAAAACACTTAAATATTGATCTGTTTCTCACCCACATTTATATCGCTTCTGAAGATATGGATGTAACGCCTGGAGTCATATGGATTAATTTTATGCTGCCTTTATGTGCTTTTGGAGCATCATTCACTTGCATTGTGAGGACCTACAGAGCTGAGATATTCTTCTAAAAATCTTTGTTTGTGTTCCGTAGAAGAAAGAGAGTTATACTCATCTGGGATAGCATGAGTGTGAGTAAATTATGAGAGAATTTTCATTTTTGGGAGAACTATCCCTCCAGTCTAATGGGTAAAATAAAAAGAAAGCATGACATTGTCTTTCCCAGTGTTGAAAGGCAGTTTCAGATTGATGCTCGTACCTGATCCACCTGTACAGCCTTTTCCACCCTCTCCATTGTGGTGCTAAAGGCTTTGTTTAACCAGTATGGAAGTGCATCTCTGAAGTTCTCATGGAAACTTGTGAGCTGCAGCAACATCCCCCTAAACAGAGCAATTAAAACGTTATACGTCTTTGGTGTTTAGTTATTTGTGATCTAAGTTACAGATGCTCAGAAGTACATGAGATTACAGTTAACAGATTTCAAAACTGTTATTATGCAAATGTGATGATTCAGGGGTCACAGGTGATTGTGAGAATTAAAAGTGCAGCTAAAAATGCATTAAGATAAAACATTAACATTGGTGAACATCTGACCTTTTTTGTAAGCAGGTTTTGTCTTTGTGTATTGCTTGCAAGGTAAGATACACAGGAAACAGTTTGTTTGCCAGCAGCTGATCCATTTGATTACCCAATTGAGAGAAGGTAGCTTTTAACTCATCAGCCAACTGCACACATGTGGACATACAAACAGAAGTACAACAGTAATGGGACAACTGTTACAGTACATCTATTGATCTAAAAGAAACACTGAACAGAGAATACACAATGGTTTTGATGTATATCCCTGATTCTCACCAGAGAGTCAAGCCTATGGTAAACCACTGTGAAAACATCCAACTGCACAGCACTGGAAAAAGAAAGAAAATTATTTGCCAATCCAGTGGCTAGAAGTGTCCATGACCTGACTAAAACACAACAGAAAAGGAGGAAGCAAGGCTTGTATCCAAGCTAAGTGTAATGTATTTACTTGATATTATATATACAAAAATGAGTTTAAACTGACTAAACGTTGTATTATTCTTACCTAACAAACACCTTGTTCCAGACATCTTTACTGAGCTGGATGTCTTTTTGCACTTCTTCAATCAACAAAGAGAGGGCGTTGACAGTTTCTAACAGATCCTGTCAAAGAGTGCTTAGAATTAACCTACAGTAAACTCACAGAAGTACAGTATCTGGAGATGGGCAAAGTTAATGCAACATATAATAATAATACGAAATATAGAATTAATCATATATAATCTTTATAAATATAGAAAATGTGTTTCTTACCTTAGTCATGGGCTGATGTAAACCTTTTTTTATGTTAAACCACTCTTCTGTGCCAGTCTGGAATACAACGAGCATGCTTGAAATGACTGAATGGCATACCTTTATTTTATAGCCATCATTTAATCAAATCTAGCAATAAAAAAAAAGTGAGGTGCACTCAGTAACTTTTGTCTTTGTGTCATCTTGTACTTACACTGACACCTAGCGGCTTGGATGCAGCATCATTTAAAATGAATAGTTTTCAGTTTCAATACCATTGTAGAAATTTAGTATTCACAATCAGCCATGATTACTTTAATCAATGAGTGTAAGTGTCAAATAACAGGATGGTTACTTAGATTAAGCAAGTAGTATTTGGCTGATCATGTGATTCTAACATGGCAGCCCCCATGTGCGGACCCTCTGCATGTAGACTCCTAACAGCTTTTATAAAGTTACTGATATGACTGGAGTCTTCATTTTAATGTGAAAGGTCATGATTTCCTACATATATTGCAAAATTGCAATTCATATTTTTAGAAGTTAAACATTTTTAATGAGGAAAAAATTACTGGGTGCACCTTTAAATATCAAAACCGCCATAAATATAGCTTAATATCATTTTAAATATTTAAATTAAGTCACACTCATAAATTATATAAGCAAACACAATATTTTGGACATGTGCAAACAGGGATTTTCATTTCGCTTTAATATATCTCATATTTATTTTTGTTACTCACAGCAACAGCATCGGTGACCTCATCATGTAAGTCAAATTGAGCAGGATTGAGCTTCTGAAACGCTCGAGTTTTACAAATCTGGACAAGAACTCTACAAAACACACACACACACACACACACACACACACACACAAAAGCACTGAAATAAATTATGAGAGATTTGCATAATGATATAGTTAAACATATTATTAATAATTAATAGATTATTCATGTTATATGTGGTTGTATGTGTGTTCCCACTGAGACAGATAGATAGATAGATAGAAATATAGATAGATAGATAGATAGAAATATAGATAGATAGATAGATAGATAGATAGATAGATAGATAGATGATAGTTTTTTTTACTTTTAAACTTTTTTTTTTTTTTTTCACTTAAATTATGTGGACCAGCCAACTGTCCCTATGAGGAAAATGACTTAGTAAACAAACTAAATAATGTTTTGATGAATATCTAAAACTGCAAGATGGTTTTTGGGAGGATTAAGTTCAGATGTAGGATTATGGGATAGAAAATATCATTAGCTCAGTACAAATACAATAAAATGCAATGGAAAGTCCCCACCAAAACTGAACAACAAAAATGTGTGTGTTACCTGAGCAGTGTATGTAGCCGTGGTGTTGTTTTGGGGGTTGGTGGAAAGATGTCTCTGTATTTGGACACTAAGCAGAGCCCATACTGCAGAAACCCATGTAGAGAATCACCTAGCTCCTGTTTCTGTAACCACAAACACACGCACGCACGCGCACGCACACACACACACGCGAATGTCATCACGATCTTTGTATGATCATTATAAACATGTAAACTTAATACTAAAACTTAGACCATGCCGAAACACAGTGTTTTTGTGTAACAGTACATAACAATGCTTACGAAATGTCACGCTTTCTTGTAAAAGCAAAAAACTGCACCAAATTAACTGCAGCCCATCGGAAAGATGCCATATCTGTTGTTTCTCCTACACAACAGTGATATTTAATAAAAAGCAAATGAAAAGCAAAATTGAGAAAAGACCCCAGTAACCTAACATGTCTCCTCTAGAGTTTCAACATATCTCAAACTGTGCTCAGATTTACTAAGATACAAAAGTTTGCAAGCAAACAGATTTCAATATGAACATTTGTCCTCAAAGTCTTCCAAGACCAAATAATCTGATCTATGCAATCCATAGATTTTCAACAATTGTCTCATTTGTGTTTATTTATTTATTTTCCTAAGGAATTTTAGGAGAAAAAGTTACATTAATGAAACATAACTGAGCTCTCCATTAAGAGCTATTCATATGAGCTATGAAAGAGCAACCTCTGAGTGATAACGATTTCCTTTGGGTGAGGCTTTGGCATGATGACAGTACATAAATGTTTTGACAATTTCTGTGTTAAAGTGCTAACACATCATGTGATACTGTTGCAAAATAACTGTACTGTCGAAAGTATTTTCTAATTCTGTGCATCTACACCCACTCTAAAAACTGTTGAAATTTCATATCACATGGGCATAAGATTTAGCAAGAATTACTAACTTGTTGTTGGGGGAGTTCCTGTTGGTCCCAGTGATACTCTATACTGGTCAGCTGCTGAAAAAGCACCATTGAGTCCACCTCCAGGTTTTGGTACAGTTTACTGTATGCCACCCACTTCCTGTATAGCCCCACAAACAACCCACACATATGTAAAATAGATTTAAATTAATCAGCATTTATTCCATTCGTTACTTGTAAACTGCACTCTGAAAGGCATAAGAGTTATTATTGAGTTCAACTGAGTTGAGAGTCACTGAGTTGTATGTAGTACAACAACATGTAAGTGTAAAAAACATTATTTTCATTGCAACCTAGTCTCATTGAATCATGTTACTATACTGTACCTACATTTTTGCAAATTATTTTTTGTGGCTAGTTCATTTCTAGTTCTATTTCGTTTCACAGCAGTTTCCTGGTGAAATAAACAAGATGCACTACAACAACATTTTTATTTGATGCACTTTTATTCACATTAATATAAATTACAAGTAAAACGGTAGATTTTCGGTTCATAAACGTACTTTTTGTCCTGTTCCTCACACAATGCACTCACACTATAGCATGACTTGTAAGGCAAAACAATTGAATGTTTGTATTACATAAACAGCTATATTTACAAGCTTGTTCAAGCGCACAGTAGCTCAGCTGATAGAGCGTTGCACTTGCGATGCAAAAGACCAGTGCACGAGTCCTGATGAGCACATGAATCAATGCATCTGCTGAAAGTGTCACAGAAGCACCACAAAATGGTATGGTTGCTTCAGCAATTGCTTTTCTCATCTCAGATTTGCATGTAGGCTATGACACTATCGTTTAGGTTTAGGTTTAAGGTTTAGGGTAGGAAGGTAGGTTCTGTTGATTTCAAACTTGATAGAGCATTAACCTTAAAGGAATATTCAAGGTTCAATACAAGTTAAGCTCAATCGGCAGCATTTGTGGCATAATGTTGATTACCACAAAAATTAATTTTGACTCGTCCTCCCTTTTCTTTAAAAACAAAACAAAATCGAGGTTCCAGTGAGGCACTTACAATGGAAGTGAATGGAACCAATTTTTGGAGGGTTTAAAGGCAGAAATGTGAAGCTTATAATTTTATAAAAAGCAATTGCATTAAAGCTAGGGTGTGTAATCCAGAGAGGCTAGCAGTTAGAAAGCTAGCTTTGAAAGCATAGAGCCCGCCCTCGCTTCAGAGGTGTCTCCAAAGCCACGCCTATTCTATCACACATGAACTCACACACACAGAGCATAGTCTAAGTGCCAGGAGGAGAGATGTGTTGGTTTTTCCGTTGTAGAAGTTTCTAACACGGTCTTTCTTTTCTTGTTTCCTTTTACTGGTGGTTCAGGAGGAACATAAGGTAGCTGCGGTTCGCCTTCCATTCTCGTGCTCGCTCTGCACAGTGTCAAGGAACCCGCGCTGATGATGTGCGATTGTCTGCGCGAACAAGATGCGCGGCGGTATGCAAATATAGATTGACAGACAGGAAGGACATCCTATCATTACATTCGGACCGAATGCAATGATTGGTCGATAATTTTTTAGTCCTGTCCCTTCCACAGAAGATATATATATATATATATATATATATATTTACATTTAGACCACTTAAATTATTGATTGCTCTCAGGATGTGAAGAGACTTTCAACCGGTATAACAAAAAATGTTTCTGGAAAAGATTGCACACCCTAGCTTTAATTATTTTGTTAAAACTTTCTTTTTTTTTTTTTTTTTTTTTGCTGTAAAGTGGTTTTAATCGCATTTTTTCAGTCGTTTTAGTGTTTGTTGAAATGACATTGTCATGTCAACGAAGTTGTAAAATTGGCTATAACTTTACATAGAAAAGTGCCTCACTGTAACCCGGATTTTTGCTTTTTTTTTTAAGAAAAGGAGGTACCAGTCGAAATTTGTTTTTGTGGTAATCAGTATTATGCCACAAATGCTGTCGATTAAGCTTAACTTGTATTGAACCCGGAATATTCCTTTAAAAACCTCACCTGTTGAGGAGAAAAGTTAACTTGCTTTAATGCCTCACAATGGACATTTCACCATGGTACAGTAATGCTGCGATACGTGTTAGGAACAACGTCACATCATTTAGCAAAAACGTCACCACAGACATGTAATTTTCACATCTTGGTCTCTAATACATTTCTCACACATAGCATAACATGTGCCATGTTGGTGCTTACGCCAAGTCTTGAAGAAAAGGTGAAATGTCATTCTGAGTGGCGTAGTACTCAAGTAGGGCCGTCCCCTCCCCACACAGCTCTCCTTTCCATGGGTTACTGTCCTGAGGGGTAAGAATCGAGTAAGATTGAAAAAGAGAAAGAGGTGGGGTGATGGAGAAATTTAAAGCTGAACAATGGAGTGTGGTGCAAATGCCAGCACATGGAAGGTCTTCCATGCTGCAAAATGTCAAGAGCAATCTGTTATCACTGTCTGGTTTCTAACAGATATACAGACTATGTTATGAAAACTAATAGTTGAGTTTAACCTTTATGGTAAACAGAATATAATATGTAAACAGTATTGCATGACAGGCAATGCTTTATGACTGAGCTGGAAACTTACACAACAAATGGCTGTTTTAACCTCCCATTAAGTAACCTAACTGGATCTTTTATAAGGTCTACAGAAACATGTATAAATGTCTCATTTAACTCTCTGTTAAGTTTAGAAACTGAACCGTCGTACCACAGCTGGTTTCATATCACAGAACCACTGAAAGCATTCATTATCTTCTCAACAATACTGTCTCTTTTCATCACACACTGATGACAGGTACAGTACAAACTTTCAGTGTGAGGTGGGAATGTACCTGTTGCTTAGAGATTTGAGCTTGAACAAACTGTTGCAGGATGCCACAGTAGTTCACATAATGACTCCGTCCAGCACTCAGGGTTTCATCTCGCTGTCAATCATAAATCAACCATTAGAATAAGGGCTTTATAAGTGTCTTTAAGTCAGTTAATCTTGAGTAAATGCAGAAAAAAAAGATTTGAAGTACTTCTCTGGTTTGGTCTGGAAATGCAGAGGCAGTCTACAAATTCAGCATTCTTGTGAGTTTGAAAAATGTGTTCATTAATCAGACACTATGCTATGTTGTATCTTATCACTGACTCATTGTGAATAACATTGCACATGAAAATAACTGTGCATTTAGGTTCAGTTCTCAAAAATTACAAGATGAACTGAAAATAATTGTCTCAGCTGTAAGTTTCAAAGCTGTGGGCATTCACACAGTTGCACTTCATTTAAAAAAAATAAATAAAAATACAGTACAGTGCAAAATGTTGCATAGTGAGGATGTCTTCAAAAATAATGCCATAAATAGTTTTCATTTATCAATTAACATCATACAAAGTCCAGTAAACATTAAAAAAGCTAAATTAATATTTGGTGTGACCATCTTTGTCTTTAAAACAGCACCAATTCTCCTAGGTACACCTGGACACAGTTTTTCTTGGTTGTTGGCAGATAGGATGTTCCAAGCTTCTTGGAGAATTCACCACAGTTCTTTTATTTATTTAGGTTGTCTCAATAGTTTATGTCTCTTCATGTAATCCCAGACTGACTTGATGTTTAGTGGGGGGCTCTGTAGGGGCCATGCCATCTGTCGCAGGGCTCCCTGTTCTCCTGTTCTATTTTATTTGCAAAAGTAATGTTTGGGAGTCTAAAATGTATATTTCCTATTGACACACTAAATCTGAAGATATAAAAAAACATCTGAAGACTAATGTTTTTGTGAACCATCTTATGTGCCTAAAACTTTTGCACAGTACTGTATATTAAAATCACACTTCATAATTTCTTTGCAGGAAAGTTTGAACAAAGAATACTCTTTGTGCAATGCCTTTATAACTTTTACCAGTTAACCAAACATAAACCACAGTGTTTGAGCACTGGCAAACTTTATTCAGTCCTGGCCTGTTAATTAACACAGGGGAAATGCAAAGCTCTCACTTCTTTATGAATGAATTTAAGCTGAAGATGACACTGTCCTCTGTCTGGGTATGTCTCTGTTCGGGGCTCCAGGGTGTACCAGCTGTCCTCTGTGCAATGCAGGTCCTGCCCACAACATTCAAATGTAAAGCGCAACAGGTAACAAAAATACATAAAAACAGGACAGGTAAGTCCTAATATATGGAAATCGAAAATGATGCAATCTTGACCAGTGTGATGCACAATACCTTTAATTTTAGAATAACATTCCCTAAAAAATCATCCTGGCCTTTCTCCTTTTTTGCATCTTTTATCATCCTAACAAGAAATAATTTGACACTCAACATAAAATGAAATGCCAACACAACTTTAAACACATTGTTCATGTGTTTATATTAAAGGTTTTTAAAGTGTGTTATATTTAAATCTTTAAATGTTTTAAACCTTTTAAGTCCATGGATGTTTGTGCGAAACTCATCCAATTTTTGCACCAGTGACACCTCCTCGTCTTTGTCCCTTTAAAACAAAAGTTTTTGAGGTCCTTAGAATTAAATCATAATATAAAATATACAGTACAATATTCAGTGTTGGGAAGATTACTTCTGAAATGTAATCCAATACTGATTACAAATTTCATGACTAAAATTGTAATTTGTAATGTAATTTTTATATTAAACTTTTAGATAATGTAATCTGATTACTAGGACGCTTGATGAAAATCTAATCATTGAAGCTGAAATGTGAAAACTTTTTCTGTGTTAAAATACTTTATCCCAGCTTACTATGAAGTGTCAACTGAAAGGCATTCCTTGGCTGATTTCCTCGAAAACAGTAAACACTGTGGGCTCTGTTTTGGAGAGCGTGCAAAGAGCAGTGCTACATGCTACAATCATGAGCTACTTATACAATTTTTGTGAGAGCGTTAATTCTAAGTGCAATTTTCGTGCCAGTGCAAAGCGCAAGTGGGCGTGGGTGGGAATTTTTTTGACCACTTCATAATATGATTATATTTTAGTTTTGTTTGAAGTGTAATTTGAATTTCAAGAGATTTTTGGTTTAATTTTTTCATGTTTCAAGAAATGAATAACATTTTTCAAAATCGACTGGAAGTGAAGTGCTTTCTGATACAATCACTGTTTATACTAGTCATGATTTGTGTGTCAGTATATAAAAAATATTAATAATACTTACATTCTCTATAATTTAACAGAGCGTACACCCAAATCCTGATGAGAACCACATTTTTAATACTTATAAAAGGAGCGTGTCATAGAAATATGCCTGACATTCAACAAGGAACAGTTAATACACAAAAGTATGTACAGTAAGTCCATATTTCTATTCCTAATTCATTGCATACAGTTCATTTACACTACCAACTTCTTATGAATATGCTGTCTTTATATCGCTAGTGCTTCACAGGAAAGGACTCTATAATTAGACACAAATGGTTCAGTAACTGGAGAAGAACCTCAGAATTAAACTGCACTTGACCCAGCCCATTAGCCCTTTGCGTGTGCAATTTCGCCGAAGCAAGTTGCGCCTAGATTTAGCGCATGCTTGCACGAAAATACCAAAACTTCATGGCCATGCCCACTGACTTTGCACGTATGACTTAAAGCATAGTGCTGCGCTTAACGCTTGCACAAAAAAGGGCCCAAATATCTGTGCCACTATAAAAAATTCCTCTGATTGTTGTGAGTGACCCGTCCAGCTTTACAAACAACAACATTGACTAAAATGAATTATGAGTGACTATCTCTAGATATGTTGTGGATTTTTACCTTCTCATAATTATTCATGAGAAGGTGTGGCCTTGATCTAAGACTAGTGCTTTTTCTGCCATTGTAAAGCATGGGCCAGTGTGCATATTCATGGTGAAAATGATTAAGTTGCATTGTCAATAAATTAAGCACTAGTTATTGGCCCATTGTACAAAGGAACAACTTGAGGCATGTTCCTCCCATCAGTTATTGCCATTGGCTGATCAGTAATGTAATAAAAACTGATTAATCTGATTACACATGGTTTTACAAGTAAATACAAGATACAAAGATTAATTACAAAGATTTAGAAAAAAACAAAAAAAAACAAACAAATCCATATTACATGTAATCCATTACTCCCTAATACTCCCCAACACTGACAATACTATGAAAGCATAATATGATCATTCTCAAAAAATTTGAAAGTTTTGATCACTTACCACATCTCGATGTGGAAATTGGCACTTGAGATGTCCTCAAACTCCCTAAAAGTAAGCAAATATGCAAAATGATAAATAAATGTTTTAATTCATGCTCAAAATGCATTAAAGTTTAAAATATTGCAGGAACAGCTGGTCAAATACTCTAAAAAGTCTACAGAAATTTTAAGTGAGTTCTGTGTACTCACAATTTGAAAGTCTCATCCCAGATGGGGTTGAGTGTCTGTTTCTTTATATTTGTCTGGAACACCTGCCCTTTAGCTGAGTCCCGCACTACTGCTTTCTGGGGTTTATGTGAAGAGACGCCACTTTGAGAATTTTTGTTTTCATGTAGCATTGACAGCAGGCAGTATGGATCACTGAATCCTGTTATAAAAATGGGTGAGATAAATGTAGATAATTGTCTATATATAGTTATTTGATTTTTTTTTATACTTTTAATCTGTTTTGCAGGGATACGTAAATACATTCATGCTATGACGTTCTGTATTTTTTGCATACTATACAGTAAATTGAACAACCCTCACTCAACAACAACAAAAAAAAATATATTACCACTGATGTCTTTCCCAAGAATACCCTTGGCTTGTTTCACTGTAACCATCAGGCAGTAAACTGGATTCTAACCGTGAAGAGATTTACATAAAATAATCCAGCATATACAGTAATAACATAAGTAACATCATGATATAGAGGCTGAAATAACATAAATTCACTTATAACATGGCTCTCTGGAATACTTAATTCTGATTGGTCCACTGGGGTACTGTGCATTCAAATATATATATATATATATATATATATATATATATATATATATATATATATATATATATATATATATACATATATATATATATATATATATATATATATATATATATATAATTAATACAGTAGCTGTACTAGTTTCAGGACTTATCTCTCATTTTCTTACTATAGTAAAATAATTTAAACTCAAATTAATGTCCATTTATTTATCAATTTGTTAAGTAGCTGTGTAAGTGGAATGATGTACAGCCAGCCAGTCATTAATGCAAAATAAACCCCTTCAGGCAGTGGCATAGCCAAGGGTGGGCCAGGGTGGGCTTGGGTCCACCCAAATTAGACCCAGGCCCACTCAGAATTTTAGAGATTATTCTTTGACTTCAACTATATATTCTAAATAGTTTCAAAAATGCATAAATTCTGATTTCAGAAAGCATGAAAGAACTGTTTGAATGTGCCGCTTATCTGTTGTTAAGGAAAATTTGATAAAAATAAAATAAAAATAAAAAACAGAAAATAAAAGAAAAAAAGAAAGAAAGATATTGGGCAAAAACTTGGCCCATCCATTTTTATTGAGGCCCACCCAAAAGTAATTTCCTGGCTATGTCCTTGCCTTCAGGGTTATACAAGAAGGCCCTGTCATGTGTCAGGATCTTGATCACCTTGTCAGGGTTTATCTGTTGCAATTACTGGCTGACTGTACATTCTATACAAATTATTAGATTATATTATGTCACAGTGATTTATGTTCAAATGTATGTAAACACTATTCTTACCAATGAGCTTTGGACTTTTTCACTTAAGCTTTCATGCTCTGCTTCTTTCATAGAAAATGCCTGTGTGAGAATGAATATTTAAGACTCAAAAATCTAGAACATTAATTGAGACCACTAACAAATTTTCGGGAGTGAAAAAATTGTATGTGTATTGGTTTACCTCTCTGATGTAGTCTTGTAACTGCTTGGCACTGTATTTCTCTTTTGTGTGAGTTTTTCCTAATCTGTGAGTGATTGTGTACAGAAGTTCCTTGTACAGTGGGTTGAGCTGCAGGGATAATCATGGTCATTATTCGAAACCGCTCATAGGACATACTTGAAAGTTATCGGTTTTCGGTTAGATCATTACCTCCATCTCTTTATGTTTCTTCTCATTCTCCTCTGGGTTCTCTGTGTCCTTAAAATCCTTGAAGATTATAATATAACAAATATACTTATTATTAGTCATTTTAAATGATAAAAAGTCCTCCATTCAAAAAGCAACCTGGCAATGTTAGTGTTTAAATCACTTTTAGATGATTAGCCCTTTAAAAATATCATGAACAATTCTATACCTTTCTCTCCTTCCATCGTCTGGTCATGCCAATTCTCCTTGCAGGGGAGGCCTGATAATTCAATTCAATTTAATTTAATTATTTAATTCCAAGAAAAAAAAAAAAGAAAAAAAATATTAAATTTCAAGAAAGAAAATAAAAAGGAACCTTCATACCTGCCTCTGTCGGACCCTGCTGGACCCTGAACTTTCCATATGAGCCTATGGGATGAAATAAACAAAGAAATGGGAAAATTAAATGAAAACAAAATTACTGATGGTAGATTTTGCAATTGTCAGGCTGGAAATTGTATTGTTAAACAACATGCAAATACTTGTTGTTTGCAGACATGTATTTAAACAGAAATCTTTATTCACAGATGTAGATTCATGGCATAATTACTCTACATGGCACTTGTCTAAGTAAAAAGGGGAAAGTTTTAGCTTTTTAATGATTTAATTTTTATGTTTCTACTCCAAGCAGTTGCCAAGATATACTTATGTTGGCTAAGACTTTCCTTTTTTACTTAAGTGCATAAAACTTAAAGTTTAAAGTGTCAAAAGTTATATTTTATGAATTATAATAAATGCATTTATATCATTATAACAGTGACAAATACTAACCTCTTTAGGGGGAATAAGTAGCTTTTCCCCATGTATGGATGCCCCATCTTGGACTGGTACCATGTTTTCAGCAAGTTTCTGACCTACACATGAAAGATCGTCCTCAACCGATTATTCAACCCTCCTTAATACTAGATATATAATGTGGGTGTATGATACTACCTGTTTCTCTTTTTTGCCGTTTCAAAGAGTCAAACGTCTCAATAAATACAAGCACTTTCTCATGTAGGTTGCGGAAGCTGTCGTTTCCTGTACGAAACTTATCTGTTTCTTCATATTTGAGAAGATGTTACCACTCCTCTTGTAGTTCTTTCACTCCATCTTCCTTCCTCTCTCACCACGTGCATATCTATGCCACTCTCTCTTCATCTTTGTGTATTTAGCCACAGTTTAAATCACCACAGCACAGTCATGGTTGGTTCTTTTCAAACAGGATGCTGTTTTCTCATAGTTTCCATGGTTTGACACATCAACCCTCTGTAGCTATATAGGACTAAATTTTGCACCATTTGACACAGCTGGTCTTTGTAATGCATGATGAGTTCTGGTGCATATCAACATATAACATGCAGTAATACATGAAGAACACTGCTGATTTGCATTATGAAGAGGAAAAGCCTTCCAACTGCATAGCAACAATCGTGTGGATCTCTGTTGGGAAAAAATCAATGGGAGATGTAAAGAAAGATATGTCAGATAAATTTAGCTTCTAAAACATGTAAACTTTTACATTGAAACTAGATTAAAAATGTAACTCACAAACTTTTAAAAAAGGAAGATCATGAGAACTGTTCTTCAAGTAATGGTCAAGTTCTCAAGAAGTTCTTCAAGAAGTTTGAAGTTCTCTACTGAAATTAATAAAATGACTGGAAACAAAAATCAAATGGTTCAAATGAAGGACCATATGTTCTCACAACATTGAATAAAATAATGCTGCACTACAGTATGTCCATAAGGCATAATTGCAAAATTTTGTTTTATTATGCATAGTTTTTCATGTGGAGAGAGTGCCATTGGCTGCATGACTACAGCAAACATTGTTGGTGGAAAAAAATGGTGGTGTTTGGAAACTGTGAGTCCCTGATATTGTTTATTGATCCTATTAAGATTTTCTGACAAATTCTATCTAATTTATACTAATTTAATTTTTAATAATCAATTCAATATAATTTTTAAGATTAACACATTTCAATTTCATAAGAAAAATCCAATAAAACTGAACTGTGTAACGTTTAACAAAATGAAATAAAACGTACATTTATTTAACTTATACAAATAAAATATATAGTTTTCGTATTTTATTAAATAATACTCAATTCAATTAGAAGTAATTTTGTTATGAAACTGAAATGCATCAATCTAAAAATATTTTTTTGAGCATATCACACAACAATTGCTGTACAATATGCAAGTACGACATCTTGTGGTCAAATTGAAGATGAGTTTTTGCATCTCAAACGAAACCCTGGACAACACAAAAACACAGATCGGCATCAAATAAGGAGAAAACTTTAAAGGCTAAGGTAAAAGCACTCTGTGCACTGGTAAACATTGTTCATCCATCCCTATATTTCATCCCACATGTGTGTGGTAGGCTGCTACTCTAGTAACACTGTGTTGAATTAAGCCGCAACACAACAAAATTAAGCCACAACATAATGAATTAAGCCGCAACAAAACAAAATTAAACCACAACACAACAAAATTAAGCCACAACATAATGAAGTAAGCCGCAACATAATGAATTAAGCTGCAACACGACACAATTAAGCCACAACATAATGAATTAAGCCGCAACACAACACAATTAAGCCACAACACAACAAAATTAAGCCACAACATAATGAATTAAGCCGCAACATAATGAATTAAGCTGCAACACGACACAATTAAGCCACAACATAATGAATTAAGCCGCAACACAACAAAATTAAGCCACAACACAACAAAATTAAGCCACAACATAATGAATTAAGCCGCAACACAACAAAATTAAGCCACAACATAATGAATAAGCCACAACACAACAAAATTAAGCCGCAACACAACAAAATTAAGCCACAACATAATGAATTAAGCTGCAACACAACACAATTAAGCCACAACACAACAAAATTAAGCCACAACATAATGAATTAAGCCGCAACACAACAAAATTAAGCCACAACACAACAAAATTAAGCCACAACACAACAAAATTAAGCCACAACATAATGAATTAAGCCGCAACACAACAAAATTAAGCCACAACATAATGAATTAAGCCGCAACACAACAAAATTAAGCCACAACATAATGAATTAAGCCACAACACAACAAAATTAAGCCGCAACACAACAAAATTAAGCCACAACACAACAAAATTAAGCCACAACATAATGAATTAAGCCGCAACACAACAAAATTAAGCCGCAACACAACAAAATTAAGCCACAACATAATGAATTAAGCCGCAACACAACAAAATTAAGCCGCAACACAACAAAATTAAGCCACAACATAATGAATTAAGCCGCAACACAACACAATTAAGCCGCAACACAACAAAATTAAGCCACAACATAATGAATTAAGCCGCAACACAACACAATTAAGCCGCAACACAACAAAATTAAGCCACAACATAATGAATTAAGCCGCAACACAACAAAATTAAGCCGCAACATAATGAATTAAGCTGCAACACAACACAATTAAGCCGCAACACAACAAAATTAAGCCACAACATAATGAATTAAGCCGCAACACAACAGAAAAGCCAAGGTAAAATGAAGCCACAACATAATGAATTAAGCCGCAACACAACAAAATTAAGCCACAACACAACAAAATTAAGCCACAACATAATGAAATTAAGCCGCAACACAACAAAATTAAGCCGCAACACAACAAAATTAAGCCGCAACATAATGAATTAAGCCGCAACACAACACAATTAAGCCGCAACACAACAAAATTAAGCCACAACATAATTAATTAAGCCGCAACACAACACAATTAAGCCGCAACACAACAAAATTAAGCCACAACATAATGAATTAAGCCGCAACACAACAAAATTAAGCCGCAACATAATGAATTAAGCTGCAACACAACACAATTAAGCCGCAACACAACAAAATTAAGCCACAACATAATGAATTAAGCCACAACATAACAGAAAAGCCAAGGTAAAATGAAATTAAACTAATGAATTAAGCCGCAACACAACAAAATTAAGCCACAACACAACAAAATTAAGCCACAACATAATGAATTAAGCCGCAACACAACAAAATTAAGCCGCAACACAACAAAATTAAGCCGCAACATAATGAATTAAGCCGCAACACAACAAAATTAAGCCGCAACACAACAAAATTAAGCTACAACATAATGAATTAAGCCACAACATAACAGAAAAGCCAAGGTAAAATTAAATTAAACTACAACTCAACTAAATTAAACAACACAACCACAGCTCAACGGAAGTAAGACACAAGACAATAACATTAATGTTCCGGGTTCAATACAAGTTAATCTCAATCAACAGTATTTGTGGCATAATTTTGATTACCACAAAAATGTATTTCGACTCGACCCTCCTTTTCTTTTTTTTTTTTTTTAAAAAAAAGCAAAAATCGAGGTTACGGTGAGGCACTTACAATGAAAGTGAATGTGTCCCATTTTTTGCAGGGTTTAAACACAGAAATGTGAAGCTTATAATTTTATAAAAGCACTTGCCACAATTCTTCTGTTAAAACTTGTGTATTATTTGAGCTGTAAAGTTGTTTAAATCCTCAATTTTACAGTCATTTCAGGGTTTTAGGGTTTGTTTACACAAAGTTGTAAAATGGGCTATAACTTTACACAGAAAAGGTTAGTAAGCGATTTGATCACACTATAATCATACACACATATCCTTTATGTCTTGTGGCTATACTTTTGAAACAGCGAGTATTTTAATGTTCAAAATTGGCCCCCATTCACTTCTATTGTAAGTGCCTCACTGGAACCCAGATTTTTGCTTCTACTTTTTTTTTTTTTTTTTTTTTAAAGGAAGGCCGAGTCAAAATAAATATTTGTGGTCACAAACGCTGTCAATTGAGCTTAACTTGTATTGAACCCCGAATATTCCTTTAAGCCACAGCACAGCGAAATTAATTTTGTTGTGTTGTGCACCCCTGGGCCACCATACAGAACTCTTCAGCCAACAACTGATCAATAACCAACGGCATCGACACATTTGCTCTCTCTGCGGAAACGAAGTGCAAGTAAAATATTTTCCTCTACGGTTTAAACCCTGTACTATTGTTCTGACCAACAGGACAATGTCTAATGTTAATGTGCCATTAAGACAAATCTCTTGCGAGTTGAATGTAAATCTTTGCGGCGTCTTTGATTACAGTGAATAGAATCGGTGAGCTCAGAACTTGCAGTGAAGTAGCGTGTACAGTAGTGCGCTTGTTGCCTGGCAACACAGGCGTCAAAACTTTGGCAAAGTTTCTCGGAAGGTGCTTGAAACAGTTGCTCTAATAATCTACAATTCAGGGTTTCAAACCCACACATTTGTTAGGATTTGCACATCCCTGGATTATTAAGATGACTGAAGTGAAATGCTTAACGGGTGATTCAATGTTTGAATGGACTTGTAAAGGAGAGGATGAAGAGATCAGCATCTGCGGACACTGTCAGTCCTGTGTCCTCTCTGACAAACTTTACAACTACACCCAGTGGCTGCAAAAGGCTGGTGGAGCATCCCAGCAGAGGTTCCTTACTGGCATTCTTGTGCGCTGTCAGAATCTTCACATCCTGGAGAATCTCCAGGGTGTTTTGCAAGTGACAACGGGGAAAGATTTCACCTATGCCAGGTCCAGAGCCCAGCCGAGAAAACCTGAGGACACCATCAGCACCACCCAGCGCATGGGTAGAACTCCGGACGCAAAAATGCATGGCATGGACATGTTGGAAACCTGGGAATGGTTTAGGAAGAGCCCAAGCTGGACCAAGTCAAACTATCTGCTGTCCATCTTGTCTTTTTGTGACACCTCCCTTTTGCACATGTTAGGAAATCTGGTGCGTGTCCTGATTGTTTGGGAGAAACACAAATTTCTTCAGTTCAGCAATGCTGGTGAGAATGCATATGAAATGACAAAAATATAAAACTAAACAATGATCATAAAATGAATATAATAATTCATGTGAATATAATCTCCTCTCAATTAAACTTTGCCATAATTTAATTTGATAACATAGCATTTGTGCATATGCCATATACAAATTATAAGTCTACTGTACATTGTATACTCTATGATTTCAACATTGTAATCATAACCTTACTACGGTCTTCTCTACAGTGATATTTGAATGATTCAGTGGCTTTAAAATAAAGGGGTCATGACATATCTTATTATTATTTTAATATGTTCCTTAAGATTCACTTATAATAATATTAGTAGTTTTCTTCACAAAAAAAAAAAAAAAAAAAAAGTAAAAAGATAAATATTTGTAAAACATTATAATTTTTCACACTCGTTCTGACCCTCTGTCAGAAACGCTCTGTTTTGGTTCTGCTTCTCCTTTAAGACGACAGTAAATGGCCACTGTTGTGACTGGTTCTCTGCTCTTGACTGACCTGTTCTCTCGCCATCTCACTGCTCACAACTACTGGGCGGGACTACGGAAATAATGAGGTAAAGTAGGCGTTGATGTGTTGCAGTGGAGGCGGTCTGATGCAAATGTGTATCACAGTGTGACATCACAAAGTGGAAGAAGTAGAGAACGAGTCGTTTTGGCAGCTTGGTTTCAACAAATGCTATTTTTGCAGTGAGGAGGAAGTTTTGAATTCTGAAACATACAGTATGTTTTCCTTGTACAATGAAAAGATCAAGAAAAATGTTATTCCTCATGTCATGACCCCTTTAATATTAAAGGAATAGTTCACCCAAAAATGAAAATTCTCTCATCATTTACTCACTCTTACGCCATCCCAGATGTGTGTGACTTTCTTTCTTCAGCAGAACACGAAGATTTTTAGAAGAATTTCTCAGCTCTTTTGGTCCATACAATTCAAGTGAACGGGTGTCAAAAATAATTTTGAAGCTCCAGAAATCGCACAAGTCAGTGTAAAATTAATCCATATGACTCTGCTTGTTAAATCAGTGTCTTTAGAAGCTATATAATAGGTGTGGGTAACAAACAGAACAATATTTAAGTCCATTTTTACTATCAATTCTCCTCCCTGCTCAGTCAGGCTCCACTTTAACTTTCACATTCTTCTTCTTGTGTGTTTGGTGATTCACATTCTTCATGTATATCGCCCCCTACTGGGCAGGAAGAAGAATTTTAAGCAAAAATTGACTTAAATATTGATCTGTTTCTCACCCACACCTATGATATCATTCAGAAGATATGGATTTATCCACTGGAGTCATATGGATTACTGTTATGCTGCCTTTATGTAATGTTTGGAGTGTCAAAATGTTGGCACCCATTCACTTGCATTGTATGGACCTACGCAGCTGAAATATTCTTCTAAAAATCTTTATTCATGTTCTGCAGAAAAAAGAAAGTCATACACATCTGGGATGGCATGAGGGTGAGTAAATGATGAGATATTTTTTGTATTTTTGGGTGAACTATTCCTTTAAACACATACCCCTTAAAACATTAAAAAATGTCATTATTGTTGAAATGTAATAGTTTGCCTGATTTTAGACTTTTCCCCCTAGGCTCAGATATCATTGCAGATCTGTCAGTTACAGAGTCACGTTTCTCCTACCACTCGGATGACCACCCAGATCTGGATCTTCTCTTTCAAGCATGTTCTTTATATGAGCCAGTTGATCTTCCTCAAGAAACTCAACAGGGCAGCGAAACAGATGTCTTTAAACAGGAGTGCTTAGAACAGAGTAAGTGTTGAGCTTTTTCTTGTTAATAGACTCTTGTCCAATTGTTGCTGCACCATTAAGACATTTGAAATGCATTAGTGGTTGAACCTATTGAATCTAATTCAAAGCCATTAATTTTTTACACTAATGTGTGCTATCCAGCAAAGAACATCAAATCTTTCAAGAGTAGCTGTGAAGAGATGTACATGCAGAGTGTGAACCCCTGGAACACAAGGAGAAAACACAGAGATTCAGACTGCGACAGCTCAGATGATCCGGCCCTAACAGTGGTCCCCAGGTCGTCCAAATCTCTGTCAGGGGTGAGCCGCCATAGAGATTTAATCCGAAGTCTGCCAGTCGATATTGCAAAGAGGATTTTGGGTGAGTGTAGAGGTCTACTTTTCCTAAGGCACTGCATAATGTCACAGTTCATAAAATAAAATAAAATAAAATAAAATAGACTTGTTTCCCCTTTCTCAGATGGTTGTATTGCCAGTTTAGCCTTGACTAGTTCATATGAATCTGGATGCTTTCTTTCACTGTCACTGAACTTGTAGACTTACTTCCAGCCCCATGAAATAGCCTAGACCTGCGCTTTTGTGCAAACGACTTTATTGCCTGTGGCTTTATTGCAAATAGGTTGGTTTGATTCCAAAAACACTCTTTACTTCGAGAGTACTTGTTTTCAAGAGACCATCTATACAGTATCTATTTGGATTTTTTAAGGACAAACTGATATCTATAAATTACAATTATTACTATTACTTTAAGTGCTGCTATTTCAATGTTGGTTGCCATAAATATGTGGAGTTCAACCTTGAAATATATACCCTAATAGATAGTGTTCATAATGTCTGACACTTCTAGGACTTTTGGACAAGGCCTCACTGTACAGTTGTAAATGTGTGTCCAAGCACTGGCGATGCCTAACAGAGGAGATCTTAACAGAGATGGAAGTAAAAAAGAGTGTTGAGAAACAGGCCATGATCCTGCAGGTAATGCTGCAGAAACTAACTATATCTACTGTTTATGTCTGTTGACAACTCATCAAAATATCACAGTATAACGCTAACAGTAATTTCAGTTGGTACATGATTAGTTAGTTCAGTAAAATCGACTGTGTGTTTGCTTCCTTCCTAGTATATACATTTGTATGATTTACATACATTTTCAGGGTAACTCTACATCTAAGATCAACCCTTTTTATGCCAAAATATGTGAGGTCCAAGTGCCCATCAGTGAGGAGGAAAAGCACCTGTGGCATGGAGAATCCTTCCCCAAATATAAGGTGGTACAAAAATCTACCATATCATTATGTTTGACTCTCTTTCTAAGCAATGGAATTTAGTTCAGTTCAATTACATGTTGAAATCTCCACTTTGACGGTTTATGATTGTTGCATTTTTTTTCCACAGGAAAAGGACTTTAGATCTGTTTACACAGGCATTAAAACTAAGACAGTCCAAATGGAAGAACGAAATGTGTACTGTGGAGTCTATAACATCTTGGTCCTGCTGGAAAGGTATCTTTCTCTCTCTCTCTCTCTCTCTCTCTCTCTCTCTCTCGCTCTCTCTCTCTCTCCATCCATCCAATATATAAAATATAATCAAACATATTGCATTAAAGAACATTAAACAAAGTATTTCTAACAATTTTCCTGGATATTATTAATAATGTAATAGAAAAGCAAATGTTAAAGGAATGGTTCACCCAAAAAGGTGAATTCTCTCATCATTTACTCACCCTCATGCCATCCCAGATGTGTATGACTTTCTTCTGCTGAACACAAAGATTTTTAGAAGAATATCTCAGCTCTGAAGGTTTATACAATGCAAGTGAATGGTGAATAAAACTTTGAAGCTCCGAAAAGCACATAAAGACAGCATAAAAGTAATCCATATGACCCAGTGGTTTAATCCTTGTCTTTTGAAGAAATCCAATTGTTGTTTGGTGAGAACAAACCAAAATGTATCTCCTTTTTCACTGTCAATCTTGACATCAGCAGTCTCCTTGGCGATCATGATTTCAACTTGATTACACTTCCTATGTGTTTATTATCCTTTGTGTCAAACACTAGGAAGTGTAATCAAGCTTGATGGACTGCAATACATGATAGAGACTCCAGTGGCAAGATGTACAGTGAAAAAGGAGTTAAATGTTAGTCTGTTCTTACCCAAAATCGTTTGGGTCACTTCTGAAGTCATGGACTTAACCACTGAAGTAATATGGATTACTTTTATGCTGCATTTATGTGCTTTTTGGAGCTTCAAAGTTTTGTCACTATTGAGATATTCTTTTAAAAATCTTTGTTTGTGTTCTACAAAAGAAAGAAAGTCATACCAATCTGGGATGGCATGAGGGTGAGTAAATGATGAGAGAATTTTCATTTTTGGGTGATCTGTTCCTTCAAGCTGCAACACTGCCATATGAATTTACAAAGCCTTGATGATTCTTTTTAGAGTTTTAATACTTCTTGTCACTTTCCCCTCACACAGAGAGGATTCCAGTAGAGTGATGCATTATGCTGGGGGTCAGTTTGTGGCTATTGGGTCCAGGGACCGTACTGTCAGGTTGTTGGATGTGGCATCATTGAAAGAGGTTCCTCCAGTGTTCCAGGGACATGCAGGGAGTGTCAGAGCAGTGCTGGTCTGTGAAGAAAGAGACTTA
Organism: Myxocyprinus asiaticus; assembly: GCF_019703515.2. NCBI lineage: Eukaryota > Metazoa > Chordata > Actinopteri > Cypriniformes > Catostomidae > Myxocyprinus > Myxocyprinus asiaticus. The sequence goes on along the minus strand of NC_059379.1, from coordinate 9,665,124 downwards.
GTCATAAGTGCAAGCTATGACCTCAGCATCAGGTTAGAATCATAAAGAAATATAACAGACTAAGATTATGGAGCACAATAAAAAATGTGGGAACTTATTTATGCACTCCTATCACAGGTGCTGGAACCTGAAGTCAGGCGTATGTACAATGATATTTCATGGACATTTTGGCACAATAAACTGCCTGGATTTGTATGGAGATAGACTGGTATCTGGTGCCAAAGACTGCCGAGTTAAAGGTAGACTGCCATAACTGATTCTCAGAAACAACATAACAGAAACAATCATTCTGTCATTGTAAAAATATCATGATGCCCCTTAAACAGGAGTCTGTTACATAAAGCAGGTTTACTATGCATACTAAGGTGGTTTGCTGGTCTTAGCAGCCAAAATGGTTTTCAGATTGTGTGCCAGATGGCCTCCCAGCTGACAAATGCCCCAAAATCCTCTAAAACTACTAACCAGAATGGCCAGGTTAGGAGACCTTAGACATGGTGTAGTTGTTTTTTCACCGGGGTATGTATAATTACAGCAGACTCAAGCCTAATAGCTTGGAAATATGTGTCTGTGTGGGTGTGTTAATAATAGTGTGGAACCTGCTGACGGGGAAGTCCATTGACAATCTCAAGTTTAAACACCTTAAACCAATCATGTGCGTAAAAACTGATGAAAGCCTGGTGATCAGCAGCTGTACTAGAGGTCTGGTCAGGATGTGGAGCATTGAAACTGCATCACTCATGAGGGTAAGGAGCTAAATTAACTTTTTCAAGTACAAGCTTGTGTTTTTTCGCCTCAGAACCGTTTTTTCATCCTTGACTTAAAGAATTAATCATAAACAAATGGATATTCCTGTTCATTCAAGACATTTACCACAAATACCAGCCACATATACTCAACAAATCAAATACTGAATACTTGAATGCTCCTCACTGGAGCATTCTCTCCCCATTAAAAGCAAATCAGTGGCCATAAGGGGGCAGTGCTGTGTCTGTGTCTCGACCAGTGGCATATCCTGTCTGGAGGGTCAGATGGGGTGGTCAAGGCGTGGAGCACCAACTGTAACTTCAAGAAGAGTCTGATGAGCTTCCAGCATCCAAAGTAAGTTGCTGAGATGTGAAAATACGAGATATCCAATGATGACTAATACTTTTGGCATTAGTCATACTGCTGGCCACTCTTCAATAGCATGACTGGGTAGTACCATACATTTACATTAATTCATTTGGCAGATGCTTTTATCCAAGGTATAGTGCAGTGCATTAATTGTATACATTTTATATTTATGTATGTTCCCTGGCAATCAAGTCAATGACCTTTACATTGCTAGTGCTATGCTCCATCAGTTAAAGGGGTCATGACAAGGATTTTTTATTATTTTAATATCTTCTTGAGGTTCACTTATAATATATTTTTATATATTAAAAATATATTTTTTTGCACAAAAAACATTCATGTATATTTATAAAACATGATAATTTTCCACCCTTATGCTGACCTTTTGTCAGAAACGCTCGGTTTTGGTGCTGCTTCTCATTTAAGACTTGACAGTAAACACCCACTGTTATGATTGTCTCTCTGCTCTTGACTGACCTGTTCTCTCCCTGCCATCTCAATGCTCACCACTACTGGGCGGGGCTACGGAAGGGATAAGGTAAAGTAGGTGTTAATGTGTTGTTGTGGACATGGTCAGATGCAAATGTCTACCACAGTGTGACATCACAATGTGGAGGAAGTAGAGAACGAGACATTTTAGCAGCTTGGTTTCAACAAATGCTTTTTTTTTTTTTTTTTTGCGCAGTAAGGAGAAAGTTTTGAGTTCTGAAACTTACAGTACAGTGTGTTTTTGAATTACAATGATCTCTTATATGTCAACAGATCAAGGAAAATTTGATTCCTCATGTCATGACCCCTTTAAGAAAAATTATTTGTTCTCATGTATATTTTCTTTTATAATCTGTAGAGAGGTGTTGACAATGTGTTTCCTGTTCCTGCGGGTTATTACCGGCTGCATGGACGGAAAGATCAGGATCTTCAACTTCTTAAATGGGGACTGCATGAGAGTTATCAAGACAAACATGCAGCAGAGCCCCGTTCTGTCCTTGCATACACACAATAACATGTGAGTTTACCTTGCCTCTGAAATATATAAAAAATGTTCTGCGCATGGCATACAGCTACCCATCGAGGGAACAGTCATGCCACTCTTGTGTTGTAATAATGCCTGTTTTACACCGCATGCTAAACCAGGACATAAGCAGTGCATATTTTTTTCTGCATTCATGTTAACAAATTAGTGTATTTACATCGGAAGTAGAAGCAGCGCGTGAGCTGCACTGCAGCGGGAGTTTCGGCGTCGAGTCTACTTTTGCAGCGCAGCACATGCTGAATTAAATTGACACTGCACTGTTGATGGACATCATGAAGAAGAGTTGATACGAAAAAGTAGATAATGCACAGAATAAGCATATATGTTTAGTGTAGTGTGATTTTACTTTAATTACAGCTCATAGGAAAACTAAATAATAATAATAATAATAATAAAATCACACAAAAACAATATTAAATTATTTTAATTATTATTTTATACTATTTTATACGTATATATATATATATATATATAGAAGCAGACATGCGGTTTTATCGTTTAAAACTGCAAGTCATAGACTTGCAAAAAATTCAGAACGTGAGATGCTGTTCAACAAAGAGATAACGCTATTCAATGGTTGTGCATAATGACTTTTTATTAACATGACTATATTATTAAGCTATTTTATTAAGTGTGATCGAGCCAAACCGAGTGGTCAAACCATCCTCTGTTGTGAAAAACAACATTCAGGCTCATCGTCCTCCCCTTCCACTAAATAATGATGTTTAAAAATGAGCAGAGCTTATTGTGTTGGCTGTCACTACATTAAATAATTCTACAAGACTGCATTAGATTACACCAGCATCATGCAAATAATATTTCATGACGATCAAGCTAGTAACACTTATCAATAGCACACTCCTGATAAAAGTTATAACTTTATTTTGTGTATAGAGCGCAGCAGTTTCTGCAGCAGAAACGCTGCTGGTGTAAAACCACACGTGTTTTTTGCTGTGAAATTGTTGTGATGCACTGCTTCTGTTCGGCTCACGTGCTGCTTCGGCATGCTATGTAAAACAGGCGTAAGGTTTGATGTCTCATCTCATGCTCTCAGTGTTATGGTGAACACCAGAGACAGTACTCTGATGCTACAGTTCACTGAAGTTCATTGGGACTACTCTGCCAGTGCCGTGAGGGATTTTTTGGATTGGTCTCATCTTGTCTCCCCTGAATGTGCACTTCGGAGTTCAGAACGGACTCGAGCGAGCCCATCCAGCCCAAAAAGTCTGAAGCATGCACAAGGTATCTTCTTTCAAATGGCCAAATGGTCAAATTTATATTCAGAATGGACAATTCTGGCCTTAGTTATGGTTTTCATTAGTCTTAAACTGTTTGTCACAATAGACTATTAGCAGATAGATTTGAACTGGTCATGTTTTATAAAATAGTACACCATGTTTTACTAAAGAATGAGGCTTATATGGGTGACATCTATAGTGCTTAATGTTGCTGATTTTTGCAAGTGTATTTGTCTGAGACTCCATCTCACAAGACGATAAGGAACACCTACTATACGGCATGCCCACTCCAAGTAACACCCCCAAAGCGATTCTATTGGCTGAAAGAACTTGTAAAATCCTATGCATCACAGTATGATTCATGTGCTCTGAATTATGTACTGTAAATATGACAAAGAATAACTTTTTTAATTATATGTCACGTCATATTATTAAACCGAAGATATAAATGGTGAAATTAAACATTTCTCTAACCGGTTAGCCTATTAGCTTAGCACACCGCAAGCTTCTTTTCCTCTTTATTTGCGTCATGTTTCTCCTCACTTTCACCACGTAGTGATATGGCGGTATGGTTGTATTCAATAGAACTTTCAAGCATTTTTATTTAATAATTTTACTAACAATTCTTTTTTTTTTTATCTTTGTGGTTAGGGGTAGAGTTAAGGTAAGTCAAGTCAAATTTATTTTTAAAGCACATTTAAAAATAACAACTGTTGAACCAAAGTGCTGTACAAAATAGATAAAAGAGTGATATAGTATAAACAAATATCTAAAACAATCAAGTTTTATATAAAACGACCCTAGATATTATTAAACGATATGGAATACAGATAAGTTTTAAGAGAAGTCTTAAAATTAGACAAGGATAGGGGCAACCTCACATGAGTAGGGAGACTGTTCCAAAGCTTGGGGGCAACAACAGAGAATGCTCGATCTCCCTTGGACTTGCAACGACAGCGGGGAACAGATAGAAAAATTTGGTTACAAGATCTCAGCGTTCTAGGAGGTGATTATGGGTGCAAAAGTTCACAAATGTATTGTGGAGCAAGACCAGACAGGGCCTTGTAGACATAGATCAAAATTTTAAAATCAGTTCTATACCTGACTGAAAAGGTAATGTCTCCAAATAAACACAACAAACACAGTATATGAATGTGACATCCAACTGTTGCAAGACTTAAAGGAATAGTTCACCCAAAAATGAAAATTCTCTCATCATTTACTCCCCCTTATGCCATCCCAGATGTTTATGACTTTCTTTCATCTGCTGAACTCAAATGAAGATTTTTAGAAGAATTTCTCAGCTTTTGGGTCCATACAATGCAAGTGAATGGGTGCCAAAAATTTTAAGCTCCAAAAACCACACAAGTCAGCATAAAAGTAACCCATAAGACTCCAGTGGTTAAATCTATATCTTCTAAAGCGAAACAGAGCACTTTCACATTCTTCTTCTTGTGTTTTTGGTGATTCACATTCTTCATGCATACCGCCCCCTACTGGGCAGGGAGAAGAATTTAAAGCAACAAATTACTTAAATATTGATCTGTTTCTCACCCACACCTATCATATCACTTCTGAAAATATGGATTAAAATACTGGAGTCATATGGATTACTTTTATGATGCCTTTATGTTCTTTTTGGAGTATCAAAATGTTGGCACCCATTCACTTGCATTGTATGGACATACAAAGCTGAAATATTCTTCTAAAAATCAAATTTTATGTTCTGCAGAAGAAAGAAAGTCATACACATCTGGGATGGCATAAGGGTGAGTAAGTAATGAGAGAATTATCATTTTTGGATGAACTATCCCTTTAAGCATTTTGCCATTTTTTTATTTATTTTTTTGAAGGGGACATGTCTTGTAGTGGGCCGTGTTGTAGTCTTGCAGGACGTAGAAAGACCCTTCTCGATTGTTGTGCCTTCAGATACTCAGCAGGTGTCCAGAAGAGCGGCGACATGGAGTAAGCTCCAGGCTTATCGGCGCAGCAGAGCTGCCATTGAACTGCAGAATGACTTCTTCACCAAGCACCGGCCTGTTCTTTCAGCAGGCAGACCTGTCAGTGGACACAGTAAGGACTTTCAAAGTAGAGTCATCCACACACAGAGGACTGCCATCACCAGCTTGGGTAAGAAAGTTGCTCAAGTAGATTTGCTATTGACAGTTTTGTATTAACATTATCCAAACACTATGAATATGTTCTTATGAGTATTTAAAGGAATGTTCAAGTTTCAATGCAAGTTCAGCTCACTTGACAGCATTTGTGTTATGATGTTGAGTACCACAAAAAAAAAAAAAAAAACATAATTTCGACTCGTCCCATGTTTATTTAACAAAAAAGCAAAAATGCTGGTTATATTAAGGCACTTACAATGGAAGTGAATGGGGTAAGTCCATAAATATAAAAATACACACCGTTTCAATAGCGTAGCAACAAGACTTAAACATTATACATATTAACATGATTTTAGTGTGATAAAATGGTTTACTTACCTTGAGTGCATTTCAATCGACCGTTACGGTCCTCCGAAGTGGACTTCACACTGTATTCAGCCATCATAAGTGAGATTACATTCCGAAGGTGCGTACATGTTCACTTATAAGGGAACTCCAAACGGCATAGGGAATAAGTGTATATCGATACATCACTTCACAGGAAGTGGAGAGGGAAATTTACCCACCAGTCATTGTGAACCAGCAGAGTACTGACGTAGTTTGGCTAAAATAAACGCTAAAATCAAATAAACAAAAGGGGTTAGAGACGCTGACGTTTTAATTAAGCTTAATTCACCCCAGGTGTGCTTACTATGTGGTTGTGCGCGAGTGCAAAGCGCACGAGATGCAGCCGTTACATCCATTATCATAACGATTGCTCATAGAACAATTAAAAAGACACGCATATTAAAAAATTACAACATAAAATGTATTTTCTATATTAAACAGCTACAGTCATTTAACGTACGGGTTAAAAGTCTAGAGAAATATTTGAATTTAAACACTGTATAACTACATTTTTGTAAGTATATTATTATAGATGTATTTTCTAAAATTATATATGTCGATGTAAGGATATTTATAGTTCATTTATATGCATTTACACAAGTATATTGTGTAATATCACCCCGTAATCTGCACGATTAAAGCATTGTCTGTGTTTGATGACACTGCAGGGTTTTCCAAATGAACACATTTTTTTCAAGTGAAGTGAACTTAAACAGATATCCTTTGCTCAGTGAGTAGGGAGCAGTTAACACTGCTTAGGGACCCTGTGGATTGGACTGCATCTCTTATCAGTCTAAAATGATATAAAAATTAGAATTTTATTGCCATGACAACACAACGGTGATAAAACCTGTAAGCAATTTTTTATCACACTTAAATCATGTAGAACAGAGATTTTATAACAATAAAATCATTTGAACACGTATAATGTTTATGTCTGTTTTACACGTGTATTTTAATGTTTATGGGTTGACCCCATTCACTTCCATTGTAAGTGCCTTACTGTAATCTGCAAACTTATATAAATATATATATATATATATATATATATATATATATATATATATATATATATATATATATACATTATTGTAGCCAAGTGGAGTAATTTAACACGTTATAAATTGGACGTGGCCCCTTTAAGACTGGAGTGTTTCGCAAGAGAGCTCCCTGTTTTGTTCATCGATAAATAATTCTTTAGGTAAATATCACATTTTACACAAAATGTTGATTAATTACATTAAATATGTGTTCAGAAGAGTTGAATGTTAAAATTTAGTGTTTGTTAAGGATCTTTTTTGAAGGATGCATATGGATTACATGTGTCGAGTTTGACCACGTTCTGTGCACACATGTGAGAACTGGGTATGTAAAATTAGTATTGATCATATCTTGTTTAATGATTTATTGCACAGTGTGTTTTCCAAATAAGTGAAAATATGAGAATTCTATTGTTTAAATCATTATACCTGTCCTTAAAGCCTGGTTAAAAATAAGTAAAATACTGTGAGTGATTTGAGCTTGTGTTAAATGCATAAAATGCTTTGAATATTTAAGCAAATACTTGAATGTATAAAATGCTGTGAATTATATAAGCTTGTATTAAGGTGATGTATGCTGAAGCATATGGGTAAGCTGATGTTCTGTTTGTATTTTCTTTTGACATTAGCCTCTACCGTATTTCATGTGTTGTATTTCATTTGTTGTATTCATTGTACCCTATTTGATTTCAGTTTTTCATTTTACCATTTTTTCATTCTTCAAATAAGTACAAAAAAACACAGTTCATATATATATATATATATATATTATTATTATTATTATTATTATTATTATTCTCTCTTTCTCTACAGCAAAAATATCTGACCCTTTCTACAAAGGAGTTAGCATGGTCAATGTCTCAGATGTGCTTACATTTAATTAGTGAGCTAGAATTATTATTTTTTTTTTGCATCAATACTTTTTTTTCAAAATGATAAAAAGTTAATTTCTAATTTCCAGGTTTAAAAGAAAGATAGAAAAAAAAAATATTATCATATTATATACTCAATAGTCTCAGATGATTATTAATGCATGAAGTTTTAAGATGGCTTTCTTATTCATAGATAAGAAGACTTCTAACATCGAAAACTCAGTGCTCAGCCAGAGCGAAAAGGCATTCAGAGACAGGGTGAGAAAAAGAGGCCCTTACCACCCTTCAACCCTTGACCTAACTCTACTGAGAACCAACTGCTCCCAGCAGAGCCAGTACGGTGACCTGGCCAGGTCTAACTTGGAGCTGAATGCCAGAGTGCGAGATGCCTGGGGGCCTTGTCACCCAGGTCCATCCATAGGCACTCAATATAAAGACTCTGCCTCCCTAATTCCCCAAACCCCATTGTCTCATAAACTGATGGGACAGCGCTCTCTACAGTCCAGACAGACCTGTTTCATCACCCACTCTCCTGACCATCTGGAGGCAGAATGCCCCAAAGGATCTCCACCCAAACAATCTCATACATCATTGAAAGTTAGGGCTGGGATAAACAAAATTGGCCCACTGATTACCACTTCCCAGGAAGATGGCAAGGCTCCACAGCGATTGTTTATGAGGCGAACTTCCATGGTCCCACATTGTCCTGAAGATTTTGATATGACTAGTATGTCCAGCACATATCACAACCCCCTAGACCCATTCAGGGAGCAGGGAACCTTTCAGTTGAGGACAGACACACAGTTAGAGGAATTCATTCAGGAGCAGAGTAGGCAACAGCAGATTCATACACATGGAAGAGGTGACCATGATAAAACGTTTTGGAAGCACAGCTATTGTCCTCAGTAAAGGAAACTAGGTGTGTGCACCTAATCTAGGAGAAGGTACTAAAATCTAAAAAGGATAGTTCATCCCAAAATAAAAACTCTGTCATTTACTCACCCATATGACTTACTTTCTTCTGTGAAACACTCCATTCACTTATTTTATATATTTTTTTCCCCCATGCAATGCAAGTAAATATTGACTGAGGCTGTCAATCTACCTAACATCTCCTTTTGTGTTCCATGGAAGAAAGAATGTCTTACTACACAACATAAGTGTGAGGAAATTATAGAATTGTCGTTTTTTTGGGGTGAACTATCACTTTAAGGCATGACTCACACTTTTAGCCAAGAAGCTACCACAACTGAATTCTCAGGATATTTTGTACTCTAAAAAAGTAACATGCATAACATCATAATATAAAATGTAAAATGTTATGGTAGATTTTTTTTTTTTCATTTGGTGTAGGTGTTCATCAAGAGCTCTCAGTGCATTAGTGTTTTATGCTCTTAATATGCTGTAAGTTAAAACTTTTAAATACTCTTTGGCCTTAAATATAATTTATTGGATTTGTGCACCATTATATCAATGTACTTTACATTTATTCGTACCAAGTTTAATTTGAGTGGCTTTATTTTGTATAGAAAATACTTTTTGATGCTAAAGGACATCAGAGTACAAGGTAATAATACTCCCTCGGAAGTAATGTCTTTTGGTTTTGTTATATAAATCATATTCTGCTGAATTTTAGAGACTCTTAAAATAAATTTGATTTACCACACACTATTAGAGATCATTGAAGAACCTTGACATCACAGTCAAACATCTCTCCCTTTTAGTCTCTTTGAATGTAACTGACTCCTATGGAACTGTTCTAGAAACTGAAACGGAATACTAAATTGTCCTCGAGCTGTGGTTTATTTCTGTTGAAAGCAGAGTTGATATGGAAATGTAATTCTGCTATCAGTAATACAAATTTCCCTTTAAACAAATGAGCTGTTCCAAGCTGTTCAGCAGACTACTGGCTCGCAAACGTAATCTCTTTAAGTTCCCAAACTATAAAGATAAGTATAAAGTAGCATTTTTAGGGCTGTCCTATAAAATAGGCTCGCACATTAAATCTTAATTATTTGTAGTGAAAAAACAAAAAACTTCTCATACAGAGAAACGTCTGTAATTTAGAATATCAGTGTCATCAAGCTGACTTTCCATTTTTACTCCCAAGTTTGAGAAAAACAAACTCAAAAACTAAATTCTTTCATGGCTGTTATAGACAGCTTTCTGTCTCTCCTACTCTTCATAGTGTTTGGATGAGGCATCCAACATAGTCTCATGACATCTCTAATAATTTGTATGAGATGGCCAAATTATAAGATATACTAGCCAAGTCAGAGCCAAAAGTTAAGATTTTTATTCCCATACAAATCAACCAATCAGCTAACAAGGTTTCAAATCATTTCACAGACGTCAAATTCAAGCTAGTCTCCAATCCAACACTTTATTTTAAAGAAAAGAAACATCTATGAACTAATCTGGTAACTACTTCCATATTTATTTATACAAATGACTGATGTATGTCAATGTAATACGCTTCCCTCATCTCGTTCCAAACCCTGGTGTTTTCTTTCTTCTGTGGTACATTAGTGATTTTCCTATTAAAATCATGGTTAGGTTTAGGGGTTAAACTTAAGAAAATCGTAATCACATAGTTTGTTGGTTCGTTTACTTTTTCTTCTTTGGGAGTAAAAGTCATCCGTTTTTATGCGAGGCAACTCGTACGATTTCACCATCAACTACAAGCCTTTCGACTTGTCATGAGATGGGGTTGGAGGCATCACATGCAATATTCCTGAGAAGCTTTGGCTGTTGGTCTGTTATAATATTGTAGTTCCTGTAGTTCAGGATAGAGCATGGTGCTAGCAATGCCAATAACACAGGTTCAGTTCCCTGAGAATGCATAAATTGTTTAAAGTGTGTAGCCCAAGATCACTGTAAGTCGCTTTGGATAAATGCATTGCCAAATGCGTAAATACAAATATTACAACAATATCGAGTACAAGTCAAGGCCAGTTATCTGGCATGTGAATGTTTAGTGTAGCAATTCAAATCAAAGATTACCTCAAACCATTATGTTCAGTCACCACAGCAACTGCTGAAAACCGACAGTATTTTCTTTGGTAAAACCTTCACCGATCAATCACGAAACAATCAAGTTGTGGATACATTTGGACACAGGATACTTGCCGGTGAGTGTATTTTTCTTTGACTCACTTACTCTAAACAAATGTGTTAGTGTAATGTCAGACTACAAAGTGATTTAGAGCACAAATTAGTTACGTGATACTTTTCAGTGCATTTCTGATGAACCATTGATGCCATTGGTTTTGTGTCCAGCAGCTGTTGATGGCCCATCCTGAACCGTTCATTCTTCTTGCCACCTGCTCTTCACCATTGCCTTTAGGGCATTACTGGAAGTGGTTCCGTTTGAGGAAGTCCGTTTAAGCATTCAACAGGTGTGCAGCGGTGCAGTGGAGGAAGCCAACAACAAGTGAAAGCGCTGGAGATCGAGGGGTGGGCCACAGTAAGAGCAATCACCCCTCACCCACTCTTGCAGGAGAACTCTTGTGCTAATTTGCTTTAATCTGCAGAAAATTGGGTTTCACGGTGTCCCTCCTTTCTCCCAGTCCACTGAATGTGTCTGAAATCAGGGGAGGAGAATGCCCACCAGGAACATTTGAAACCTTCTCAGTGGCCACCAAAATCCTGGAAACCCAGCATTGTTCCCCCAGGTAGCGGCCTTCTTGTGCGGGGTCACTGGTTCCATGGTGAGATAACGAGCATGAAATCAAAGCAAAGGTGAACAACAGACAGGCTTCATGCAGGAGTGCGCACAAGGCTCCTGTTCCTCTCTGAGACCTGGGGTGGGAGGCATTGAAGCTGGATGCAAGCAGAAAGCAGGAAGGGTTCTTGAAAGAAGCCTCTGCTTTCCATAAAACAGCTCAAATGCGGGTTGAAAAGATGAACAATAAGGCAGAATCAGTGCATATGAATGACCAGAGGGCCTTGTGATCTCCATTTGACTGGGAGCAAGAGGGATTTAGCCATGATGAACTGTCAAATCACATTTCTGCAACTACAGAGGAGTTGGCAGTTGGAAGCACATGGCAGGCTGTTGCTTAAAGGTTCCAGTGGCTTATATTTTAACTCCTAAACCACAGTTTTTTTTACCCCTGTTTATACTGACATTTGACAGTGTTGTCCCAAGGCTTGGAAGACATGACAGAATGAGGGCAGACAGAGCAGCTATATTAATTTTGGCCTCATTTCTGAAAGATAGTTTTTACTAACCTATAAAATGAGCAAACCCAATCTGCAAAATTTTGCGACACATATTTCAACATAGTCTTATGACAACTAATAATCCATACCCAATTTTAATTTGTATGTGCAAAATCATATAATAACGTATGACTTGGCTTGTACGAAAGGGTATTAATTTTAGACCAACCAATTAACACAGAATTTCAAATCAATACAATACACACATCAAATTTAAGCAAGCCTCCTGTCCAACACCTCATTTAAAGAAAGGAAACATCTGTGAAAAATGTATTTATGCATTTAAATAAATATACAGAAGTTGTACACCAAAGTTTTTTTAAATGTATTTTTTATTTTTATTTTAGTAATGGTTGGGTTTAGGGACGTTTGACTTCATTATAGACTTCATGGTTATGTTTGGGTTAGGGGCTAAAGTTCTCTATGGGAGTAAAAGATCCAACTTGTAAGATTTCTTAAGATTTCACCATCTTGTAGTATTATTACGACTTGTCATGAGACCAGGATCACTAGAAACTTGGGCTGAGCTCGGAATGGCATACTACCATACTATGACTATTTCTGCCATCCTTAGCTACATATGCATGCGTTTGTCTTTGTGTCCAAATAATATTTTCCCAAATTTAATTGACATTTTGTAGTGCAAGTAGTGTGTTGTGCTCAGTGGTGGTCATGATGCTGGCTTGACAAAACAAATACTTCTGTGAAGACAGCACCTTGCAAGCGTGTGTTGAATGCTTTACCATCACCCCACATTGTGTGAATATGTACATTATTTGAGATTTAAATTTTAGACTGAGGTTGGCTAATGTGCTATGGCTAGCAGCAACATCATGTGCATTTGAAATGTCACTTCCATCAGCTGAAAAATGCAGAATGCTTCTGTGTAGTAAAACACAAACAAACAAACGAACCCCCCCGCTAGATTTCCATTTGAGATAATACTAAACTTTAAAAATTCATACACTAGATGGCCAAGTGCATAGTGTAAGTGCACAGTGTATAGTACATCTTATGAGATGCAGATTAAATATACAGTTGCTGAAGTAAATAGTTATGTAATTGTCTTAACCTAATGAAATGTCTTACTGTAAATACGTAAACAGAGGAATATGAAAGCCACATCTTTTTTTTTTTTTTTATTACAAGACTTTGGTTCTGCTTTAAAACCTAGTGAGCTGCCTTGCTGTCTACTGCCTAGTAAGATAGTATTCTAACTTAGGCCACGTCCACACTAGTACGTTTTCGTTTGAAAACGCATCTTTTTCTCTACGTTTTGGCCTTTAGTCCACATTGAGACAGCGTTTTTGTCAGCGAAAACTGACCTTTTTGAAAATGCTCTCCCAAGTGGATAAATTTGAAAACAGCATCTTTACGTTGGACTGGGAAAACAGATATATTGGTAAATGATGATATATTTGTTGTTATATGACACTGTCATGTGATCCATTCAACCAAAACAATCAAGATGGCGGCCCGTGTTATAGCGGCACTGTTGTGCCTGATATTCACTTTGAAAGTGTTGTTAAAGATAAGTGTTACTTTGAACAACATTCACATTGCATTCTTTCAAAGGCAACGGGAAGTTTACTTGGAATTGGTGTCCGGCGATGGAACACGAAAACAATTGTGTTTCAGACCATACAACCCCAATTCCAAAAATGTTGGGACAGTGTGAAAAATGCTAATAAAAACAAAAATGAGTGATTTGTAAATTATATTCACCCTTTGCTATAATGAATGCTCTACAGCTACACATTATATGATGTTTTACCCTGTGAATTTTTTTTTAATGTACAGTAATTTCAAATCAGATGATTGCAACACGCTCCAAAAAAGTTGGAACAGTCGAGTATTTACCACTGTGAAACATCACTATTAGTTCTAATAACACTTTTTAAGCATATGGGCACCGAAGACACAAGTTTGTTAAGATTAATAAGTGGAATTTTCCCCCATTCATCCATTATGTAGGTCTTTAGCTGCACAATTGGATGAGGTCTTCATTGCAGTATGGTGTGCTTCATAATGCGCCTCACATTCTCAATTGGATACAGGTCAGGACTGCAGGCAGGTCAGTTTAGCACCCACACTCTCTGCTTACACAGCCATGCACTTGTAATCTGGGCAGTATGTGGTTTGAAGTTGTCCTGCTGGACAAGCAGGGACGTCCCTGGAAAAGATGGGGCTGGGTGGTAGTATATGTTGTTCCAAAATTTGTACATATCTGTCTGCATTCATGGTGTTCTCACAGATGTGCGAGTTACCCATGACATGGGCACTGACACACCCCTGGCCCATACAGACACTGGCTTTTGGACCTGACGCTAATAACAGCTTGAATGGCCTGGAGAACATGACGGCTGTGTTTTTCAAACAAATGTTGAAATGTGGACTCTTCTGTCCAAAAAACACGGTTCCACTGTTCTACTTTCCATCTAAGATGAGACCAAGCCCAGAGAAGTCGGCAGCGCTTCTGGACAGTGTTGATGTAGGGCTTCTGCTTTGCATAGTAAAGTCTTAATTTGCATCTGTGGAAGCAGCGAGTGGAGTTGACTAACAAAGGTTTACTAAAGTTATCCCAAGCCCATGTTCATGATATCCATTGCAGATGAATGACGTTTTTTAAGACAGTGACGTCTGAGGGATCGGAGATCACGCAAATTCAGAAGTGGTTTTTGTCTTGCCCTTTACCCACCGAGATTTGACCAGTTTCCTTGAATCTTTTAACTATATTGTGCACTGTAGAGGGTGAAATGCCCAAAATCCTTCCAATTTGTCTTTGGGGAGCATTGTTCTCAATGGAATTCACAGTACATGTGCTAATATGCCCTTACTGAGGTAGGTGCTCCACAGGTGCAGGTTACTCCGGTAACCCCCTGTAATGTATTTTCCGCAGTACGGTCTCCCTGTCGGCAGACCTGCGTCTCCCTTCGGCAGAGCCCTCTCTGTCCCAGTCGGTGTGTTTGTAGAGCTTCTCCCCTTTCAGGCAGGACCTACCACCGTGCCTCTTCCATGTGCGGCTCTGAGCCCACATGACATGCTTGCCACCAGTTACCTCCCCTCTGGGCAGGATGTGGTCTTCATGGGGTCTTTTCCCCCTGAAAGAATAGGATAGGAAAAGAACACCTTCCCCAGCACATATATTGAGCGTTAAAATGGCCCCTGCCGAATAACTGAATACTCTGTGGAGAGAAAACATAGAGAAAATGGCACGGCCTGCTCCCATACTAGATACATCTCTTCCCCCCTAGGGATATGGGCAACTATACAACGTTTTTTTGGGGCGTTGGGGGAGGCTACGTGCAGACCGGTGCACCTGCTGCTACGTACACAGCAGCTTGCTTGCACCGGCACCAGCAGTCCAAGTAACACAGTTCAGCTAGTTGTGGCGTTTCGTATAGGGACCCCTAGTGTCACTACATCGACACAATGTCGAGTGAGTGACAGAAGGGGAACGTCTCGGTTACCGTCGTAACCTCCGTTCCCTGACTCCGTTCCCCTTCCACAATGCTGTACTACCCGCTGAAATGGCCGGGACCCTGTCTCGGCTCCTCAGCACAAAACCTGAATGAGTGGTTGCGAGCCAGCTCCTTTTATACCCGTATGTCCGGGGGAGTGGCATGCAAATTCCACTTGCCAATTCTCATTGGCCTTTTCTCAAAGATCTGAGGTGTTTGGGGCTCCCAAGGGTGACCCCTAGTGTCACTACATCGACACAAAGTCTCGTTCCCTCCATCAGGGAACGGAGGTTACGACAGTAACCAAGATGTTTTTCTTGGCTTGTGTGGAGGTGAGTGGTGATGAACAAAAGACTAAGCTACCAGTGCCTCAACTTTACAGCTGATTAGCCAAAAGCCAAAAGACAAATATAGTTAACTTGTGTCTTGCTAACATGCATGACTCATGAGCTACTAGCTAATGTAATAAGTTAGCTAAAGTTTAGCTAAGGCAATATATCATGGCCATACAGGCTAATGTACTGTACTTAATGGAGACACTACAGGTGAATACAGAAAAATTTGTGTCTAATAACGTCATCACATTCGGCACATTGATATGCAAATTAGTTAACTAATTAAAATGCGCTAATTTGCATACATTTGATAAGGCACTGCAGGTGAATAGGATAAACAAAATAACTAAAGCATATCACCACAGAACTTCCACAGTTATTGACTTACATCAAGAGTCTTTTCCCCTGAAATGTTATGTTTAAATATGCAGATTAGCTTGTTTTGGTTAATTTCGAAGAAATCTACAGATGCAAACAGACGGAGGGTAGTAGGCTTAAAACAAACACCATCTAAATGTGTATTCTGGAAGTTTTCTTTCCATTAGAGTAAAAGAAGACATGGAAGCAAAACAGACCAGAATCTCAAAATTGACCACTACATGAAAAAAGTGTCCTTCCTTAAACAGTAACTTCATAATTTTGATCGTAGGCTCCTCATCTAATAACTATCCATTCTATTAGTTTGTTGTATGCTGATAGATCTTTACATGATACAGTGGTCCAATAACACCAAAAGAATTAAAACGATTTATTGCCTTGTGCAAAATAAACAAATTATTAGTGAAACTATGTCCCTCTCCTTGGTGCAGTCATTTATTCTAAATATATACTTGAAACTATTAGCATAGAAAACATGCACATTGTGGCATAGTTTACTTTGCTGTTGCCTGCTCTTGTGATAAACTTAGTGAATACTAAAGAAGATCATTGTCTCTGTGTGAACTGATTATTTTGTAGAAATCTGTCGAGTATGAAGCAGTTGCATGAGTGTGAGTGAATTAAAATGAGCTGGTAAGGAAGTCAGAGTTGTGTTAATATATTTAACGCTTTGTTTAAAAAAGATTTTGTAATACATAATTATGAAAAGTGCCCTTTTTTTCCACTTGAGCCCTTGCCCCCCAAAATGTCTGTGGACATCAATATAGAAAATGGTCAATTTAGTGTTAAGAAACCAACTTCAGGCGAGTCAAATTTGCATCATTTTCACACGTCATCTGATAATAGCAATAACAGAAAAAATTAAATGTTCTTTGTATACACTTTTTGTCTATTTGTATGGCTTTTGCTATGTGTGGAAAACAAATGTGGGAACTGGAGCTGTCGGGAAGAAAATCACTGCGGGCAGAGAGCGGGTGAACATGGAGTTAAATTCTGCGGGAGCGTTCGGGTGTGGGATAGAAACTTGCGGGCGGGAACAAGATGGAAAAAACAGTCCCGCGCAGACCTCTACCTCACTGTTACCTCGATTTATTTTGGTTTCTCATCTTTTTCACTGAGCATGTCGAAGTACATTATGGTATTGCTTTCTCTTTGAAGGCTGCATGTGATGCTGTCTTAGAATTTTTCTAAAAGATATCCTTTTGGAACAGCCTTCACGCCGGGAGCCTGTGATGCCTTTGAATGCTGCCAACATACACTCTCAAAAATAAAGGTTCCAAAAAGTGTGTTTCACGTTGATGCCATAGAAGAACCATTTTTAGTTCTCCAAAGAACCTTTCTGTGAAAAGGATCTTAAAAATAAATAAATAAATAAATACACTTAATTACCTTTTTTGGTCTATAAAAACATTTTTCCACTACAAAGAGCCTTTTGTGCAATGGGAAGTTTCCATGGATGTTAAGGTTTCCTCATCGAACCACGCATGCTAATTAAGAATCTTTATTTGTAAGGCAGCTCATTAGGTTTTAAAACAGAGCCTTAATGTAGCTGAAGAGACTGCAGCATTAACAAAGATATCTAAAGATCTTTCAACTGTAAGAAGGAGCCAACTCTTGCTAAGGTTATGTTTCTAGAAGAATGGAAACAGGATAATTTAGCCTTCCTCAATCTTGTTCATAAGGACTGACATCGTAAGCTGAGCATGGGTGGGCAATTACCTCTAATGCCTGAACTTTGCTATTGGACTGATTACCTCCCAGCTCATTCACATTGATTGGTTTATCGATTAAAGACTTTCTCTGGTTTTGGTAACGTTAACTTGTCCAAAGAGCCCTTGATTAGGTCAGCTGGGTGGAAAGAAGCTTGTTGATCAAAAGGATAGGCTGATGGTGGATAAGTGCTTGTTTAGAAAAGGGGCTGATTTTCTGCACTTGACAGATTGCATTTCTGAACCTGGAGGTTCCAGGCTGCCAGCCTATGACAGAGCAGAGAGTTTGGTGCCTACAGACTAGTAATGCTGAAACAGAAGAAGGGGAATAGGGGAGACCGGGGCTAGTTGTCACACTTTTTACTCTATATTTCACTTATTTTTAAGTCAGTTTCGAAATAGATACATATCTTAATGTCTTGGCAACAAAAAAGTAATTGAACATTTCGACAGTTAACATCCAGAATAAATAAATAATTATTGGGGCATGTTATCACACTAAATTTGTCACAATGAAACTTACCATTTATAGCTTATTATAGGCTTTTCAGTATAATTTAAACGCACATACACACACACACACACACACACACACACACACAAATAAGAAATACAAAACAATTCATGAAATGGCAAAAAATCAAAAAAGGTAACACGCCAATATCAAACCATTGTTTTGGCCAAATAGAGACTGACCCTTGTGACAGCTTCCCCATGTGACATTTATTGATCAAGCCTGTGGGTGGCGCTCTTGATCCACACATGACCTCATTTGGCTCGTTTTAATGAAAAATGTCTTAATGCTACTGCCACTTATAAATGATTTACCAGCTCTGTGCAACAGCATGTCATTATTTCCACACAAATACAGCATTTTCCCTTGCCAGTCCTCTGTCACTTCAGTACCTCTACCAAACAGCCTGACATTTATTCTACTGTCTGAGTCCCGTTTTCCTCACAAGCAGGGACATAGCAGACATTTACGTTTTCCTTGTGTTTTTCATCTGCTCTTGATTGGTTTCATCTGTTCAGTGTCTATGCTATTCTTTGGTTGTTTTGGTGATGTTTGGGTTACACTTAAAAAGTCTCAGGCAGCTGTTTAAAATGACAAACTTGTTGCATCCTTAGAAGGTTAACAATACAGTCAATATGAAAAACAGATTCTTAAATGAAATAATTAAATACATTACATTTCCAAATTAATATAATACAATTTAAATTAATATAAATGTAATTTGTAAATTAAGACATTTTATCATTTATTTATGGAATGTGGGGTCAGTAAATGATGACAGAATTGTCATATTTGGTCAACTAAACCTTTAAGCAACACATCTGGAAGACCTTTGATGGCAATTTCATATAAGGACAAGGTGTTTGATGCAACACATATTTGAAGACAAGCACCCTATTCAGGTAAGAAGACTATATTACTGGTCTTATTCTCAAAGGACACTTTGGACTTTTGGGTTTTAAAAGGCTTTCAGTCCTGGCCAACCATGGTGACCCAGACGTGTACTGACAAAAGTGATGATTGTTATAATTTTCCTGTTTTCGAAGGCATAAATAGGGAGACGGAAGAGTCAAAGGTGAACTGCATAAAACTTCCTGATCCGAGGGAGCAGTGGAGGTAGGCAACCTTGAACAAGCAGCCAATTCACACAGGAAAGATTTCCAGTCTTTACTTTTTCCCCTGACTTTAATGCCGAACTAAAATAAATGGCAGCCAAATGTGACCAGGTTGCATTTGTCATTCTAAGCTACAGGGAAGTTGATGATGAGTGTTCTGTAATTAAAGTTTTCTGGACATTTTTTTAGTTATTTACCAAAATGCTTGTGGTCACACATGTAAAGCTTTCATAGATTTATTTTTGGTTGAAGAATTTTTAATTGTTAATGCCAGGTCAAGTTTGAAAGATTCACAAACATTATTTATTTTATTTTTTGTCAGGATTCTTTGACATCCAAACAATTAACACAAATCGAACTAACCTTTAAATAAAAAATGATGGATCACCACAGTAAAGTGTTTATAGAGATGCATTGTTTTGTTTTAAAATTTTGCCATGCATGCTTTTGATTTAGTGTGACATAGGCCTTGGGACTTATGTTACTAATGAATTCAAATAAGTAGTGTGTATTTTTACTCCATTATCTTGTATCACTTTACAATAAAGTTCTATTAGTTAACATTTGTAAATGCATAAGTCACAGTATCAAGAACTAACAATAAAATTATTGTTGGTAATTTTTCAAATAACACTGTTAATTTTTTGTTCATGTTAGTTGCATTAACTAATGTTAAGGTATACAACATTTAATGTAAAAAAACCCCCACAAAAAACAAACAACAAAAAAAAAAAAAACAAAAAAAAAAACTCTGCAATGTCAAGCTAAAAATCATGATTAATTACTGCTGTAAAAGTTTGTCACCACATGTGAACTATTGCGTTGACTAATGTTAATGAACACAACCGTATTATAAACTGTTACCAATTATGTTTTAAAAATCAAAGCCTTCAAAAATAAATAATAATAAAAAAATAAGCAACGGAATAAAAAAAATAAAAATATGGATCATAGCAGTCTATAGACATACACTAGTGTTGTTGTGCAAGTTGTTTTGTGGCAACATTTTTGATTGTATTTAAACAAAGCCAATTCTCTACTATGTACTGTATCACTGTAAAAAAAAAAATAAAATAAAAAAAAAAACACATTAATTACCACCTTAAAACAAGCAGTTCCTCTCTGTTTTTCTGCCCCGTTACATCAGGGCTGTTATAAGTAATGGAATCAGTGGGATTAGTCCACTAACACAGACAAAGCAGTCACTGAGCAGAACAGTTAATGAAGTGTGCTATTAGAGACGTCCTGAAGGCATGACTCTAGTTTGTCATCCCGCTTTTACAAGCAATTAGCCATTACCGCACACTACCCAGCAATGTTACTATTCCTTGGTCCTGAAAAGCACAGGAGACAGAAGAAGAACAGTGTGCGATATGTCAGTGACAGTCGGGCCTGGTTGTGCAGTAGAAGAGTGCACACACATCGATTGAAATTGTGAATTTATGCAAATATCACAAAAATTATTTACGAATAAAGCTTTTCCATCCCATGTGTTCAAAAGAAAACAAAGTCACCCAACATATTCTCATGACAGTTTGCACGAGATGGCGAAATCATAAGACATCATATGACTTACAGAGACCAAACAATCAAGAAACAGAATGTAAAATTGATGCTACATGCTTCAAATTTTAGCTAGCCTTCTATTCAACACTTTATTTTAAGAAAGGAAACGTCTGTGAACAAATTTGGTTACTTATTCCATATTTCTTAATGCAATTATGTCAATAACCTGAAATATGCTTCCCTCGTCTTGTTCCAAACCTGTTTTATATATTACAACCTATTACAATCATGGTTAGGTTTAGGGTGTGAGTAAGGGTTTAGAGTTTATGGTTAGGTTTAGGTTTGGGTTAGGGGTTAAACTTAGGAAAAATTGCCACAAATTTGTTCGTTGGTTCATTTATTTTCCTCTATGGAAGTAAAAGTTGTACGTTTTTGTCCAAGCCAACTCGAACAAAACTATGTATTACTACAGCGTTTTCATGAGACCGTGTTGAAATCGAGGCTTCTAGGGAAATTGGTGGTTGTAATATGGTTGGAAATTGGTTGTAGCCACCGAGGAAGCCATTGTGGCTCTTTTATTTAATGTAATAAATTACTTGTGGTTTAGAGTGTTCAGACAAAACTTTATACACTGGTTTTCTTGGTGTTTCCATCCAAATTCTTTTGTGAAAATATTAAAATCTGTCAATGGAAACCTAGCTACTGACATGAACACACATTCACAGATCACATTCACACACCTAAAAAAAACACATTGACGTATGTGAGCATTGCAGAAGAATGCGGCTACTCTTCAGGGTGTGTTATCAGGAGAGCAAGTTGCATTGCCTTTGTTTTTTCTCTAGGGCTGAAAGCCCAGGTATACTTTGTTTTTGAGCGTTCCGGATCGGCTCTCGCCTGGTCGACCGCATTGCCTTTTTGAGTATACTCTTATGACCACGAGCAAATATGTATGCGTTTGACGCATGCCCACTACAACTTCTTTTAGTAGAGTCAATGGCCGGCGTATGCGCTGACGATGCGCACAGATGATGACCGTGTCCGCAAGTCCAGAAAATCTGGCTGCAGGATTATGACGAAATTTACGTCACACATTACTGTACGTGGAGCGATCACCAACTCAGCTGCGCCAAGTATACTTTTGCCTTGAGACTATCAGATTTAAATTCAAGCTGTGAGCTTAAAATGGCTTTAACTTGGTCCAAGAGGGATTGCAGGCTGTAAGATTTGGCTTGAGTTTAATACAGCCACTCATCTTCAGAGAAAATCAATGCTGAAATATATGGAGTGATAAAAACCTGCAACCTAACCCCATTTAAGGGGAATCAGCTTCAAGTACAAACTAATGGATGAATATTTTATTATTATTTCATATGAACACCGAGTAAAACGTCAGCACACTGTTATGGCGATATCAATTACACTTCTTTTCATTAATCAAACATGTTTCATGGATCAGAAGATAAATTACCCTGAGGTTATTAATGTGCTGGTTGGATCTAGGAAGTCATTGATGATTGATTTCAGCTTTTAATTTAAATGTCAGTTAACGTGTTGTTCATTGTTCAGAAACAGTTATGGTTACACTGTCCATGACTCTTTTTCTGATGTGACAGAGTGACACTGTTTAATGTTCAGTCATAAGTTAACTTCAAGGGCCACTCAACACAGGGGCCCATTGTTCTCTTTGTCTGACTTCAGCGTTCACGAGTGATCCTTTTCACATAAACTCAAGTGTTGCGCCAAAAGTGTACCAAGAGAATGACTTGATTTGTGTTTCAAATTAAGTTATTAAAAGAGCTCTATTGTCGATTGTTGCGATGGAGGAAGCAACCTATGCACCATGACCAGATGTTCAAAAGTCTGTTTCACGTTCACCTCCACCAATTAGAGTGGAGGCTTTGGGTGTTACAGTTCAAATAGAGGGTATTATTGTGGTTACTTTCTATACAGAATGTATTCTTGGGTTTAAAAAAAAAAAGCTAGAAGTGCAACAGTGAAAAGATGAACTACTTTTAACTTGACAAGATGCCTTAAAAACTGCAGTATGGTCAAAGGTGTCTATTTGATGCATATGTACATATACATACAAATAAAAAACAATTGCATAAATGGAACACAGGAATCTGTCATGTGTGAACAGCCACTTAGAGGACTGTTTCAATTTAAGGGATAGCTCACCCAAAAGCGATTAAAATAACGATAAAATTCTGTCATCATTTACACACACACCCTCA
Source organism: Myxocyprinus asiaticus (assembly GCF_019703515.2). Classification (NCBI taxonomy): domain Eukaryota; kingdom Metazoa; phylum Chordata; class Actinopteri; order Cypriniformes; family Catostomidae; genus Myxocyprinus; species Myxocyprinus asiaticus. The sequence continues at coordinate 9,641,845 of NC_059379.1, read as the reverse complement.
TGTTGTTGCAATCTGACTTACTTTATTCCGTGGAACACAAAAGGATGTTAGGCAGAATGACAGGATCATTCACCATTCACTTTCATTGTACAGAAATCATGATGATGAGTAAATGATGACAAAATTTTCATTTTTGGTGTACTATCTCTTTAAATTTTAATATTTCTCAGTACAACATTATATATATATATATATATATATATATACACACACAATACTGAACAGTATACAGCATACAGAGGCGGACTGGTTATCGGGAGAACTGGGACTTTTACCGTTGGGCCGGCCGCGAAACGGTGCCGCAATATGCCTAACATCTTCACATCTGATATATACAGTTGTGCTCAAAAGTTTGCATACCCTTGGAGAATTGGTAATATATGTACCATTTTTAAAGAAAACATGAGTGAGCAGGCAAAACACATTTCTTTTATTTCTTATGGGATTCATATTAAACTGTAGGTTATAACAGGTTATAAGGGCACAATCATAAAACAAAACATGGCAACAAAACAAAAAATGAAATGACCTCAGTGGAGGCCACTGTGCTCATTGGGACCTTCGATGCTGCAGATATTTTTCTGTACCCTTCCCCAGATCTGTGCCTCGATACAATCCTGTCTCGGAGGTCTACAGACAATTCCTTGGACTTCATGGCTTGGTTTGTGCTCTGACATGCACTGTTAACTGTGGGACCTTATATAGACAGGTGTGTGCCTTTCCAAATCATGTCCAATCAACTGAATTTACCACAGGTGGACTCCAATCAAGCTGTAGAAACAGCTCAAGGATGATCAGTGGAAACAGGATGCACCTGAGCTCAATTTTGAGTGTCATGGCAAAGGCTGTGAATACTTATGTACATGTGATTTTTTTCATTTTTTTCATTTTAATAAATTTGCAAAGATTTCAAACAAACTTCTTTCATGTTGTCATTATGGGGTATTGTTTGTAGAATTTTGAGGAACATAATGAATTTAATTCATTCTGGAATAAGGCTTTAACATAACAAAATGTGGAAAAAGTGAAGCGCTGTGAATACTTTCCGGATGCACTGTATATATATATATATGTGTATATATTATAGTGAAGAGGAGTTACTATATTCAGTATGTAGCACAGCCTCGAGTGCCTTATTGCTTTTATAAAACGGTTACCAGATAATAAAAATATTAAGGTCACAAAGGATTATTAAGATTATTTTTAAGTAAGTCATTAAACACCATCCTTCCGCTACAAGATATAATCCCTGACAATAAACAGTAAAATAATGTTGCTATGTGACAGGAATAACCGTCAGCTATGGGTAATGCACAGTAATACAAATAGAAAAAGTAATAGCTGTGCTTTATTGTAAATAAAGCATGATTATTGACCAATCAGCATCCAGGACCGGAATGATCCGTTTTATAAAAATACAGCTCTGGAAAAAATTAAGAGACCACTCCAAATGTCCAGTTTCTCTGGATTTACTATTTATAGGTATGTTTTTGAGTAAAATGATTTTTTTTTGTTTTATTCTATAAAGTCCTGACAACATTTCTCCCAAATTCCAAATAAAAATATTAGAGCATTATTTGCAGAAAATGACAACTGGTCAAAATAACCAAAAAAATGCCGTGTTTTCAGACCTCGAATAATGCAAAGAAAACAAGTTCATATTCATTTATAAACAACACAATACTAATGATTATCTTAGGAAGAGTTCAGAAATCAATATTTGGTGGACATGTGTCTTTGCACACTTTCCACCAGTCTTTCACACTGCTGTTTGGTGATTTTATGCCACTCCTTGCTCACAAATTCAAGCAGGAATTCAACAGACACTGGAACAGAATGGCTGCCATACATGTAGAGATGCTGATTTAAGAAACATTTGGAGTGGTCTCTTAATTTTTCCAGAGCTGTATATAATTGTTCTGTTCTAAGTCTAAAACCTTGAATGCACTGTAAATTACTTTGTATAAAAGTGTTTGTCAAATGTCTAAATGTAGTAAATTTGAGGTTAAAATGCTTAACAGCTGTTATATGCACAAGGGTTTCCAGCAAAAGGTTTTATTTTCCCAGGACAAAGCTGTTAGAGACACAAAGTTAAGCTGAGCCTACTATTTGGGCTAAAGTGTGAGAAAATGAACCCTCGCTGAGCAGTGACCCTGATTCGACATCTAAGACAGCTCTGCATGATAACACATGGCTTGATGAGTATTGTGCTTGTCATCTTCGCAGTCACAAACACCCCTTAAATCTCACACATACAGATGCACTCACCAAGTCAGCTGTTAAAACACTAGAAATTACACAATAAATGTTTCTGTGTGGTCTTTAGGTGCCAAGAGGAGTGAGTAAGGGAGTCTTTTGGGGAGCTGTGGTGAATGGCATGGATTTCTCTACTACTGACATTCCTGTCCACTGCGGTATTCACAACCTGTACTTTGATAATCTGCCCTGTTTGTCTGGTGGTTCCAATTCATTTCCAGTGATGAGTAATGGACAACTCCACTGGGGATGGTGAAAATATGCTTCTCTCGGAGCTCATCTAGGCATGGGAGCTGCAAAAAACATCTACTGAAATATTTGAAAATTCTTAAATAGTGACAACATGAAACACATTGAAACGGTTTGTGGCAGCTGTGTGAAATATGTAAACAGTCTGTATTATAAAAACTTAACAATGTGGAGATTTGTGGGTGACAGAATAAGTATTGGATAAACTCTCCATTTTGCTCAGTATTGGAATGTGGGTTTGATAAGCAGTGTAGGAAAGAAAAAAGTACAGTAAAATGTAGTTGTACAGTAGGATCTTTGCTTAAGGGATAATCCACCCCAAAATGAAAATACTGCCATTATTGCACTCACCCTCATGCTGCTCCAAATATGGCTTTCTTGCGTGGAACATGAAAGAAGATGCAAGATTACAACCTCAGTCACTATTCACTTTCATTATATGGGGAAAAAAAGAAGCAACGAAAGTGAATGGTAACTAAGGCATTCTGCCTAGCATCTCATTTTGGGTTCAACCGAAAAAAGGTATAAGTTAAAAAAAAAAAAAAAAGAACTATCCCTATAATTCATTTCAAGCTTTTGTTGACAATAAATTTACAGTGAGTGCAACATTTAACTTAATGCAAAAGGTAAGAATGTTTTAAGTTTTAAGCATCATGAGGTTGGGTAAACTGGGTAAAAAAATGTATCGCAAATGTAAAACTATGAAGGAAGTTTTCATATTTTCATGTTTTCCCCTGTGATGCTGATAAAGGTCTAGGCCCTCCATTAATGACAGACTCAAACATGTTTGAATTTAACAGGCAATTCTTATTGGAGTTTCTAAAATTAAGGACAGGTTCCCAGAGCAAAATGACAAAGGTGGTCATGCAATTTCACCATTTTACAAACGGCATCCATGTATGGTAAGAGATCAGACCAGTTATATTTGTGAATCAGCATCATAAAATGTCTCAAAGTTATCACTACACCAAAAGTGCATTCATATACATTTGTGAAGCCGACCACAAAAGCAATTTAAGAAACAAAAGTAACTTTACAGCGCTAATCCAATTGAATATGAAATGACGTGTATTTGTGCATTTTAATGCGTATGATGGACAAAACCTTTCAAAGATTTGCGACACATGGTAATATTACACACAGAGTGAAAATTCAAATAATTATTGAAAAAATTTGTTTGAGCTGGTTAGATTTGCAATGTAAAGTTAAAAACATGCAAAAATACATCCAAATGCTTCTTTAGATTTTACGTAGAATCCTTCGCAGTTGACAGAATATTAACTTTTGGAAGGCAGAATTTATTGCACAGTGATGTTTTTGCCCTGTGTCTCCTTAAAAATGAAATTATCTCTACAGATCCAGTGGTTAAATGCTGAGGTAGTCCGCTCCATCTTCACCTGGGTGGCTAGTAGCGAGGATCAGATCTGAGTGCAATACACACAACCCTCTTCCTCTCTTACGAAAACACTCAAAGACTTACTGAACGAATATCAGCGATGTGCTGATTTAGAATGAAAAATTTAAAATATTGAGAAAAGAGAATGATTAGGATGATCAATAAATTATTAACAATTTACTGCCGTTGCCTTGTTAATATGTAACAGAGATTATTTAGCAGAGATGGGCCACTTCTTTTAAAATGAATGGGAGAAATTGGAATGCCCAACCAAGGAGATCTGAGCACCCAACGGGCAATGGATGTAGAAAGGAAGTCCCTCCTTACAGTTGAAAGAGCCTGTCACCTTTTAGATGCAATCAACTCTAGAACACGCATAGTCATTAGCTATACAAGCCAGGAAAATTGCGTTTTTAGCGTAATATGAGGTAAAGAATCACAATTTATGATTCCAGTATTGTCAGATTTTATTGTTGATTTGAAATATGTACTTTGATCGCAATCTTGACCATCCATTTTTGAGATTTTGGTCTTTCTCCATTCAAGAAGATAGGAGCTACACTGGCATGACAGGAAATAGCTTCCCGAGAGTGTTCCAAAGATGGCAACTGAAGAGTGGACTGACTTGTTAGAAAGACTTTGTATGTAATCATGTAATCTGCAAAAAAGTATCTATAGTCGAATTACACATATATTTAAATGTAATTTAATCCAATTACAAGTACTTGATTTTTGAAATCTGATTATGTAATACAGATTACATGTAATCCTTTACTACACAGCACTGGTAGTGAAGCAATATATACAGTAGACCACAGGTATTATTGTTTACAAATGTATACCGATGGTTGAAAAGACACTGATTCCAGGTGTACAGCTACAGCGATGGTCATTCCTTAATTTAAATATTATATAAAAAGGACTTTAAATTATTTTTCAATTAATTCATCAGAAATGATAGCAATTCAGTTGGCTCTTCAGTTGGTGGAAAAGATTAATCCATTAAATCACTTCTTCATATTGGGACACTGCTTTAAATCAGTCACTTTATATTAAAAATAGACATGACTCTGGCTTGTGTAATAAATGTGGAATTCCTGAGACTGTTAAACATGTGCTGTTAAAGTGCATTGGGTATGATAAAGTAAGATCCCAGCTCACAGAATAAGTAAAATCCTTAGAGCGACTTGTCGTTACAGAATGTATTGAGTAATGTCTCAAAAGTTTCTATGGCTTTGTTCATGGGGTATCCCCCCACGGACCTCCCATTCCCCAGCATGCTCGTTTGCCCTGATCGCGTGCTTGGACGAGATCGCCGGCTGGTCTCAGGACGGGTTCGACATCTCGTCTGGCGCCCCGGAAAATTATGAGTTATCGAGCGCAGCATCGGAGAGCGGGCTCGTCTGGTCTGACGCTGAGACCTCGGCTGGGCTTCCTCCTTCGGAAATGGTCGCCCAGTCTCAGGCCAACGCAGAAATGACGGACATGCTTTCCCGGGTGGCCACGAGCATCGGGCTAGAGTGATACCTTCCATTCTCCCCTGAACCCTCGTGGCTCGATGATTGGTTCCTGGGCTCAGGGCACCGCTCACAGCCATGCCCAGCCCCCATTCCTTTCTTCCCGGAAGTGCATGAGGAGCTTACAATGTCGTGGGAGTCACCTTTTACTGCCCAGTCCCGATCTTTCAGCTCCCCCGCTCTCTCTACCCTCGATGGTGGAGCGGCCAGGGGATATTCGGTGATCCCCCAAGTGGAAAAGATGCCTGAAGCTCCCATCCAAGGCAGGCGGTGTCCACTCTTGTAGTCCAGGAGCACCACCTCTGGCTCAACTTGGTAGAGATGCGAGAGGCCATCATCACGACCGCCGTTCACCATTCCTTTTTGGCAGGGTTGGCACTCCAGCGGTGGACCTCCCGCCCCTGGGCACCCAGCTGTGGCACTAACACCCCCACATGGGATTAGTGCCGATGGACCTCGGGGACGAGACTCCACCTCCCCCCTCCTCGGCCAATCTCATGGTGGGCGGCAGGAGCCAGGTAAGTGCTTCGATGTCCCTCGACTCAGCACAGCCACGGGGCTCAAGTCTCCTCGACGTGGCACCTCGAGCTCCACCCCGCCGCGAGGCCCCACTCGCCGGTACGTCTGACACGATTATCCCCTTGGTCCCCCTTGCCCAGAGTTTGGACGCGTGGCTCGCGCTTTCCAACCCGTCACGATGGCTGACCCGGACTGTCCGACTCGGTTACGCGATTCAGTTCGCCAGGCACCCGCCCAGGTTCAGCGGCATCCGCTTCACCTCGGTGAAGGGCAAGAACGCCACTACCTTGCGTGCGGAGATCGTGACCCTCCTTAGCAAGGGTGCAATAGAGCTTGTCCCTCCAGCCGAGATGAGGAAAGGGTTCTACAGCCCTTACTTCAACGTTCCAAAGAAAGGCGGTGGGTTGCGACCAATCTTGGACCTTTGAGTACTGAACCGGGTCTTGCACAGATTCCTGTTTGAGATGCTGACGCAAAAACACATTCTAGTGAGCGTCCGACATATAGATTCGCGGCGGTAGACCTGAAGGATGCGTACTTCCACGTCTCAGTCCTACCTCGACACAGACCCTTCCTGCAGATTGCCTTCGAGGGCCAGGCGTACCAGTACAAGGTCCTCCCCTTCGGCCTGTCCTTGTCCCCTCGCATCTTCAGGAAGGTCGCAGAGGCCACCCTTGGCCCGCTAAGGGAAGTGGGCATCCGCATTCTCAACTATCTCGATGACTGTCTGATCTTAGCTCACTCTCGAGAGTTGCTATGCACACACAGGGACCTTGTGCTTCGACACCTCAGCCGACTGGGGCTTCGGGTCAACTGGGAAAAAAGCAAGCTCTCCCCGGTTCAGAGCATCTCTTTTCTCGGACTTGAGTTGGACTCGGTCTCAATGACAGTGCGTCTCATGATCGAACGCACTCAGTCGGTGCTGAACTGTCTGAAGGCGTTCAGGCAGAGGACAGCGGTTCCACTGAAACTTTTTCAGAGGCTCCTGGGGCATATGGCATCCTCAGCGACAGCCACAACGCTCGGGTTGATGCATATGAGACCACTTCAGCACTGGCTTCAGACTCGAGTCCCGAGATGGGCATGGTGCCACGGGATACTTTGCGTGGACCCTACTGGCCCACCCAGACATGGTTCTCGGCTCTCACGCTCCTCGCAACAGCCCCTACCTGGTGAGTTCCTCTGAGGAAGGACCTTCTTTCTCAGGGACGGGGCACCATCTGGCACCCGCGACCAGACCTCTGGAATCTCCACATCTGGCCCTTGGACGGGACACGGAGGACTTAAGTGGCCTACTGCCTGTGGTGTTAGACACGATCACTCAGACTAGGGCTCCCTCTATGAGGCGCCTGTATGCCTTGAAGTGGCATCTGTTCGCTAAGTGCTGTTCTTCCTGACGGGAAGACCCCCAGAGATGCACAGTTGGATCAGTGCTTTCCTTCCTGCAGGAGAGGTTGGAGTGGTGGCTGTCCCCCTTCACCTTGAAGGTGTATGCAGCTGCTATTTCGGCTCATCGCGATGCAGTAGATGGTAAGTACTTGGGGAAGCACAACTTGATCATCAGGTTCCTGAGAGGCACTAGGAGGTTGAACCCCTCTAGACCGTGCCTCGTTCCCCCGTGGGACATCTCTGTAGTCCTTCAGGGTCTACAGGGAGCTCCCTTTGAGCCCTTGGAGTCAGCTAAGCTTAAGGCACTCTCTTTCACGACTGCCCTCCTTACTGTGCTCACTTCCATCAAGAGGGTAGGGGATCTGCAAGCGTTCTCTGTCAGCGAATCGTGCCTGGAGTTCGGTCCAGGTTACTCTCACATGATCCTGAGACCCCGACCGGGCTATGTGTCCAATGTTCCCATGACCCCTTTTAGGGATCAGGTGGTGAACCTGCAAGCGCTGCCCCAGGAGGAGGCAGACCAAGCCTTGGCGTTGCTGTGTCCGGTGCGAGTTTTACGCATCTATTTGGATTGCACGCAGAGCTTTAGAAGCTCCGAGCAGCTCTTTGTCTGCTTTGGTGGACAGCGGAAAGGAAGCACTGTCTCCAAACAGAGGATCACCCACTGGGTCATTGACACCATCGCTATGGCATATCAAGCTCAGGACATGCCACCCCCTGCGGGGTTATGAGTCCACTCTACCAGGAGTGTGGTGGCCTCCTGGGCCCTGGCCAGTGGTGCCTCTTTGGCAGACATCTGCAGAGCAGTGGGCTGGGCAACACCCAACACCTTTGCGAGGTTCTACAATCTCCGGGTTGAGTCGGTTTCATCCCGTGTAGTGGCAGGCACAAGCAGGTAAGTTCTGGGACAGCTGGCCGGGTGTACCACTTGCACATAGCGCCTTTTCCCTCCCTTGAGGGGAAAACGTGCGCTCTTAACTCCCAGTAGTGATCACAGACGTTGATCCCTGGATGATTTCCTCCTTAGCCCTGTGGCAGTCGAGTTTGCGGAGAAACTCGCTGCCGGCTCAGTAAGTGTGCTGGTAAGGCCCTGTACTGAGGTAGGTGCTCCGCATGCGGTGGTTCCCCATAGGTAACCCCATGTGTTTTATCTTCCATAAAATCATTTCCCTCTTGGTAAACTACGTCTTCCTTGAGCAGAGGGCCCTCTGCTCCGGTTGCCATGCTTGTAGAAACTCCTCCCCCCTTGGGTAGGACCTACCATGCGACTCTCCACATGACATACTTCTGACAAGACTCGGTAAGACCATGTGATGTATTTCCACTTGAAGTACCCCCCCCCCTTCTCTGAGTGGTTTCTGCGGTGTCTTCCCCTTGGGAGTGACACCCCCCTGATGTGGACACTCGTGGATCCCAGTCCGTTAACAAAATTCCACTCTTTTTGGGGAGAAAAAAGAGGGAAAAGAGGCCTCGACTGGGCTAGCCTGTCCCTATTTGTTGAGCAGTCGACTTGTTCCTGAAGGACCGTTCGACACTCATAGCAGCGTTGGGGGAGGTTACGTGACAGCCTGATGCGCTGGCTACGAGGCACATAAAAGTCTGCCCGCCTCGCACCGCTAGTCCACGTAACACAGTTCAGCTAGTTGTGGCTTTTGTATAGGGACCCCTAGTGTCACTACATCGACACAACGTCAAGTGAGTGACAGATATGGAACGTCATGGTTACTTTCGTAACCTCCATTCCCTGATGGAGGGAACCCTCCAAGTGTCAAGTGTCCCTCTTGCCACAACTCTGAATTACCTGCTGAAATGGCCGGGACCTTGTCTTGGCTCCTCAGCACAAAACCTGAATGAGTGGTTGCATACCAGCTCCTTTTATACCTGTATGTCCGGGAAAGTGGCATGCAAATTCCACTCGCCATTTCTCATTGCCCATTTTTTCAAAAGATCAAAGGTGTTTGGGGCTCCCAAGAGTAACCCCTAGTGTCACTACATTGACACAACGTCTCGTTTCCTCCATCAGGGAACGGAGGTTACAGAAGTAACCATGACGTTTAGTGTGGATGCTGGAGGAGCTGAACAAGCTGCGCCAGCTGAAGCCAAAGCCCTGTTTGTTGCTTTTAAAATGTCTTTGTCCATGGTTCCAGTAATTACGATAATGTGCTATATTAGTTAGCTATTCGGTATAAATCTAAAAGTGTTTGTTTCACACTTGCTGTGCTTGCACAAAGTTTCTGAATCTGAAACAGCCCAATGTGATAGTTCCTTAAAGGAAAGTCTGTTCACTATGTGGCCATCTTGGCTATGTGGGCAAAAGCCATACAAGTACTTCTCTTATCTGTTTGAATGGTACAAACCAAAATCTCTAAGACTGTTCAAGTTCATGTTTCAATAACATACAGTATATGAAATCAGTATTATAATCAGAGAACAATGGTATAAACATTAGCTCAAATCATTTCAACATTTTTATTTTTTAGGTTGGTCCAGCTTATGCACATTCACATTCTTGAGTAAAAAAATAAATAAAATGATTGGTTCTTTTCAACACAGTTGTTATAGTAAATGTTACAATTTCTTCCACTCATTTGTCTACTATAATTATAATTATAATTAATTATAATAATTATAATTATCTTTATTTATCACACATTATACATTTGCACATATACAGTGAAATTCTTCTTTTTCACATATCCCAGCTAGGCTGGGGTCAGAGTGCAGGGTCAGCCATGATACGGCGCCCCTGGAGCAGATAGGGTCAAGGGCCTCGCTCAAGGGCCCAACAGTGGCATCTTGGCGGTGCTGGGGCTTGAACCCCCGACCTTCTGATCAGTAACCCAGAGCCTTAACCGCTGAGCTACCACTGCCCCTATAAAGGTCTGTCTCATCCTCACTGTATACAGTCTCTTCTTGAAAGCCAGGGAGAGCCTGAGCATCATAGAGAGTTTGTGGCGGTGTCTGGGACACCAGAGGGTACCTACTGTGCATATTGGAGCAGTCATGATGCATTCTGTGGGGGCTTTGCACTATTCGCTCAAATCATCTTACTCTTATGCTGTCTCGTTCCCTGCTGTGTATGCAGAGGCACCCTCATATTCCAGTCTCTGTTATGTGTCTGATCTGCATTGATATGTTACAACTGGCCGAGTGAAAGAACTGGAGATGAGGTCAATAATAGTCGTATTCAAAGGCTTGGATGAAGGGAGAGATCACACGTCTTTGAAGGTTGCAACTGAGGTCTTATGCAGCTGTGAAGATAATACACTTAGAGATCAGTTCATCTGGCTTTCACATCTACCCTAATGAAGTTATTACAGACTGATCACACTGTAAATTCGGCAACTGTTGGTAAAACATTTTGCATCTGAAATCAGTCTTTGCTTACCGAAATTTTAACTATTGCCTCTGAAGCTGGAAGTGCTGGAAGCTAAAAAGTGAGTTGTGATTTAAAGCGTAAATAATGCAATAGTCAACATGATTGCATATTTTATTTACTCTAGCCCCTACCCAAACTGAAACCTAACATCAGTGGAGTAAAAATTGAATTTTAGAGCTAAATTACTCCTGAATCGATGCAAAAATGTCTGATGGGGGAGTGGTGCTTATCAATATTTCGACTGATTTTGGTTGATTTCAGGGTACATGAACTTTTGAGTTCCTGAGTTTCAACCTTCAAACTTCTCAAACTGCCCAAATATTCAAACTACACTAGGCTTATAACCTCCAAACTTCAATTTTCCCTTCAAACTGCCAAAGTATTCACATTGTATAAGCGCTAAATGACCATCATGTCTTTTAAAATCTGATTGAACCTTTGAATGTCAAGATTCAACATTTAAAGTTGGATTTATTTCTGTTGTAGATATTTTTTGATTGCTTCAGTTTGTGACTTTTGCAGAGAGAGAGAGAATTGAATCAGTTTAATGAAAACACTATGTAACACAATTTTTGTTCCTGGGTAGTAGGTGTTATTTCCTAATTGCTTATGCCTCAAAAGTATAGAAAATGGCTATTATACCCCACAAACTTTGCTTCTGTGACCAGGACAGTGATATTTTGAAATGTACCTATTTCCAAAGAGAAAACAGGTGAATTTGTGTCTTTTCATTCACATAAAGTCAGACATATAAATACAACATATGAATCCAAAATCCTTCTTTATCTGTGGTCCGACGAAGACACTGGCTTTGACCTTTGCCTCAGACAGCTTAGGCAAGAAGTCTTGAAGGTACTTGAAGGCTGCCGAATCCTTATCTAGAGCTCTGATAAATTGTTTCATAAGGCCCAATTTGATGTGCCGTGGTGGCATCAGCACCTTCCGGGGGTCCACCAGTGGCTCCCTCTTGACGTTGTTCCTCCCCACAGAGAACTCGGTCCGCTGTGGCCAGTCCTGCTTGTGGTAGTGCGCCTTGGTGTCCCTGCTGTCCCAAAGGCAAAGATAGCAGGGAAACTTGATAAAACCGCCTTGGAGGCCCATCAGGAATGCCACCATTTTGAAGTCTCCTATGACCTCCCAGCCGTACTCATCTTACTTCATGGCGTCCAGCAAGGTCTTGATGCTGTTGTAATCCTCTTTGAAGTGCACCGAGTGAGCCAGGGGAAGAGATGGGTACTTGTTTTATTATGGACCAGCACGGCTTTGAATATTACTTTAGTATAATACATGTTAATTTGGATTCATATGTTGTTTTTTTCTGACTTTATGTGAACGAAAAGACATAAATTCGCCCGTTTTCTCATTGGAAATAGGTACATTTCAAAATATCACTGTCCTGGTCACAAAAGCAAAGTTTGTGGGGAATAATAGACATTTTCTATACTTATGAGGCATAAGCCAACACAAAGAGGCACCAAAACACTTTCCTGGACTTTCGGCTTCATCATACCACGTTGATGGAATGACCTTCCCAACTCCATCCGTGAAGCTGACTCGCTGTCTTCAAAAAACAGCTAAAAACACATATTTTCCATGAGCACTTAACCAGTCACTAATTATTTTTATTTTTTAATTTAAATCACTTTAATCTGTTTTTAATGCTATTCTGATGCTAGTGAAACTTTATAACATGGCACTTTTTGTACCACTGTCTCCTTAAGATGATTCGCTTATGTGTTCCTCTTTTGTAAGTCGCTTTAGATAAAAGCGTCTGCCAAATGAATAAATGTAAATGTAAATAAGCAATTAGGAAATAACACTTACTACCCAGGAAAATAAATAAATAAAAAAAAATGGTTACACAGTAAAAGTGATGCACAATAAGTTTCTGAAAATATGTATTATTTGATCCTAGATAACACTGTAAATGTATATGACCAATGGAAAGCTTCAAGATGTGCCTAAAATCATTCATTTGTTTCCCATAACATCAATAATGGACTTAACACAAGTAACTTAGCCCTGAATTCACATTCTCACTTTAAAAATTATCAGTAGAACACACAGACCACATTTCTCTCCCTTGGTGCTTTTAAAAGCATGTTCACAGATTCATATCTGTTTTAATGTTGTTTATCTTGGTGTAAAGACATGAAGAGGGCTAAACCTTCCCAAGATCCACATATCACTGACAACTTTTTCTCAGTTTTCTTCGGTCTGAGCAAATGTTTTTACGGCTGAATTCGTTTGGCTGTCAGTTTGCTCTAACGTGCCTGTTTTATTGGACCTGGCTGCCTATAACAGTTCTAATGAAACATATTTCTGAGTTTCACCTCACAACATCTGTTAACAGCTGCACAAAAATTAAGAGGCTGAGGAGAGAGTTGAAAACTAGAGATAATAAAACGATATTTCTGGCCACCTTCTCCTCAGCATAAACAGCATTGTTTGGGGTGTTTATACAGCCACAATTGCACAAGAATGGAACATAATTGATCCCTCAGCACCTTGGCCGCTGTTGAGTTGGCATGTAAATGGGTTGCTGGAGTTTTAACCAAACTCTCTTTGGCATTAGACTGTACAGGCCAACCTTGCAACAAAAAAAAAAAAAAAAAAAAAAAATTATACTGTTCACACAGGACGCGTTTCTGAATTGTTTTTCTATATTAACATGTGCTAGATTGATATCTTTGACCATTGCAATATATCTCACTGACTTTAAAAAAAATAAATACAAAAATTGCATTTTGTGCCATAAGTAAAGGGTTTTAAGATGTGTATAAAGTTCAAACTTAAACTTTTAAAAACAAGTCTCAAGACACCTGCGTTCTGTTCCATTTGCTGTGTTACATACCGTTTTATGCCAATTAAATTATTATTATTATTTTTATTTATTTTTTTCAGCAGGAAAGAGCATAGAAGCTATCTACAATTTAACTAGGGCAAAAACTGGAGGTCTGCCAGTGAAATGTGATGGAAAGCAAAGCGACAGGGGCTGAAAAATATCAGTGGCAATCTGCTGAGTAAGCTGGTAATGGGGGGCTCAGGTCTTGGATCTTGACAATTCTGCTAAGAGCCTCGTGTGGTTGAAGCTCAAGAAAATGTGCCTGAGAGCAGTAACCTGATCTGATATGATAAGTAAGATATGTCAAACTTCCACAAATATTGGGGTTTGTGCACTGACATATTTGATGTGGAGAAGTTAGAAATGATCTTTGCAAATCCACGGCTGCTACAAATCCGTTTTCTGGCCAGACAAGCATGTTCCATATCAAGGGAATTCACCCAAGTGAGTGGAAAAGTCCTCTTAGAGGAATATTTTGGGATTTGTGCATATCTAAAGATGATCACATCTCTTTTTTTTAAAATAGTGGCTTGATGGTCTGATTGGTTTGGTTTTGGTTGGCTTTAAAAAGCAAGTGTATGATTCTCAAGGAGTGAGAATAATAAAATGACAAGTTAATACCAGTTTCCAGAGTAAAATGTTAAGGGAAAAACTTTTTCAATCTATTGTGACACAAGACGTATGGCAGCTTACTGTACAATTTTATTTTACTAAATATAGGCTGTTTATCAATCTTTTTTGTTTCGTTTGAATACTAAGTTGAAAAAAAAAAAAAAAACCTTCAGGTAATGATGCCATAAATATACAGATCAAAGTCCATATTTAATTCCGTATTTAACCAAGAGGTAACCCACGTAACCAAACTCACTGGCAGTTCTGCATGGTCACATAAAACCCCACTGTTTCACAATAGTCAAATTTATAAAGGGGCACAAACCTTGACATTTTTGAGCACATTAAGATTTTGTCTAACTAAATGAAGTTGTTAGTGGGTCACATTTGGGTTTTAATTCCCTATCTGTCACTCACTCGACGTTGTGTCAATGTAGTGACACTTGGGGTCACTCTTGGGAGCCCCAAACACACTTTTTTTAAAAGGCCAGTGAGAATTGGTGAGTGGAATTTTCATGCCACTCCCCCGGACATACGGGTATAAAAGTAGCTGGTATGCAACCATTCATTCAGATTTTCTCTTCGGAGCCGAGCGGTTCTATTCATTGAGCTGAATTCACCCGGCGAGTTCATTCACCTCTCTCTGCTGGATCTTACGGCACATTTCAGCGGCTTCTCCCCCTCAGCATCTGTGGTTTGCGGAGAACGCCCGTGGGCGCTTTGGCAGAACATTTAAAATAGTATATTCTAAAAAAGTATATTTTCTTTCTGAAAGAGCGGCACACACGGAACTTTTTAAAGATGACTTTCCTTTTGTGTGTTATTCCTGGTTGTGGTCGTTATCTCTCTGCTTCTGACAGCCACGATCGCTGTCTTACATGTCTGGGCGCTGCCCACGCGGAGACATCGTCCGTGGATGGATCATGTCCTCATTGCGAGAACATGACCATGGCAACGTTGCTGTCGCGGCTTGTATTCGTAAGAAAGCAAGCCACCCCAGCGGCTCCCCGCCTCGGTCCTTCAACCTACGGGTATGAGGCCGTGCCGGTTAGCACAGGGGGCAATTTGGGGACCTCAGTGGGACCACCTCTGCTGGGTATTCCCCCACGGACCTCCCATTACCCAGCACGCTTGCTTGCCCTGGATGAGATTGCCGGCTTGTCTCAGGGCGAGTTCGACCCCTCGTTCAGAGCCTGGGAAGAGGATGAGTTATCGAGCGCAGCATCGGAGAGCAGTCCAGTCAGATGCAGAGGCTTCGACTGGGCTTCCTCCTTCGGGAATGGTCACCCAGTCCCAGGCTGATGCGGAAATGACGGACATGCTTTCCCGGGTGGCCGCGAGTGTCGGGCTAGAGTGGAACCCTCCACTCTCCCCGGAACCTTCGCGGCTCGATGATTGGTTCCTGGGCTCGGGGCGCCACTCACAGCCATGCTCCGCCCCGTTCCTTTCTTCCCGGAAGTGTATGAGGAGCTGACAAGATCGTGGGAGGCACTTTTACTGCCCGGTCCCAATCTTTCAGCTCCCCCACTCTCGCTACCCTCGATGGCGGAGCGGCCAGAGAGTACTCGGTGATCCCCCAGGTGGATAAGGTGCTCGCAGTGCACTTATGTCCTCAGAGCGCTGCCACCTGTCGTGGGAACCCGAAACTCCCGTCCAGGGCCTGTGGGGTTACGTCATCCCTGACGGCTAAGGTCTACAGTGCTGCTGGACAAGCCGCCTCTGCCCTGCATGCTATGGCTCTCCTGCAAGTACACCAAGCCAAGGCGCTAAAAGAACTGCACGAGGGTAGTTCTGACTTGGGATTGATGCAGGAACTGCGAAGGTCACAGCGGTCTCTTGGGCAGACGATGTCCACCCTCGTCATCCAGACGATGTCCACCCTCGTTGTCCAGGAGCGGCTCCTTTGGCTCAACTTGGTTGAGATGCACGAGGCTGACAAGGCACGGTTCCTTGATGCCCCCATCTCCCAGGTTGGCCTATTCGGCGACACCATCGAGGACTTTGCCCAGCAGTTCTCGCCAGTGAAGCAGCAGATGGAGGCCATATGTCACATCCTGCCCCGGCGCGGCACAAGACCCCGCACCCCATCTGCTCATCGCCACGGGTGTTCTCCTGCTGCAACGACATCGGCTCTGCCGGAGCCCACTCCCGTGGCCCGGCCCCGGCGTAGAGCCCAGCACAGGAAGCAGACGCCACCTGTCTCATGGCTGGCCGCTAAGAAGCCAAGGAAGGCTTCGAAGCGCCCCTGAGATGGGTGACCCAGAGGCAAGGAGACCTGCTACACTGGAGCTGGTAAGCAGACCACTCCATCCCCTGGTGGAGGGCCGGGAGGAGAATCTTTTGTTTCGTTTTCATTTAATTGCGCCACATGCCCAAGAGGCTGCGGTACCCAAAAGTTCAGCAAAAGAGCAGTTTCCTTGTTCCCTGGGTCACATGTCCGGTGTGCACGGCCGTCGTCATGACCACCGTCCACCGTCTCATCTTTGCAGGTATGGCGCTTCAGTGGCGGTCCCCCCGCCCCTGTGCGCCCAGCTGTGGCACAAGTCCGGTGGACTACGGGTACGAGACTCCTCCTCCCCCCCTTCGGCCAGTCTTATAGTGGGCGGCAGGAGCCAGGTAAGTGCTTCGATGTCCCTGGACTCAGCACGGCCACGGGGCTCAGATCCCCTCGAAGTGGCACCTCGAGCTCCGCCCCATCGCTCCGCCCCATCCACCGGTACGTCCGACGTGATCATTCTCTTGGTTCCCCTCGCCCGGAGTTTGGGCACATGGTTCGCACTTTCCAACCTGTCGCGATGGCTGGTCCGGACTCAGATATGCGATTCAGTTCACCAGGCACCCGCCCAGGTTCAGCGGTGTCCTCTTCACCTCGGTGAAGGGCGAGAACGCCGCTACCTTGCATGCAGAGATCACTACCCTTCTGCGCAAGGGCGCGATAGAGCCTGTCCCTCCAGCCGAGATGAAGAAAGGGTTCTACAGCCCTTACTTCATCGTACCAAAGAAAGGCGGTGGGTTGGACTCAGTCTCGATGACAGCGCGCCTTACGAACGAGCGCACACAGTCGGTGCTGAACTGTCTGAAGACGTTCAGATGGAGAACAGCGGTTCCAATGAAACACTTTCAGAGGCTCCTGGGGCATATGGCATCCTCAGCGGTGGCCACACCGCTCGGGTTGATGCAAATGAGACCGCTTCAGCACTGGCTTCGGACTCGAGTCCCGAGATGGGCATGGTGCTGCGGGACACATTGCGTGACCATCACGCCGGTCTGTCGCCGCCTCTGTCAGCCCTTGGACCGACCTGGCATTTCTACGAGCAGGGGTTTCCGTAGAGCAGGTCTCCAGGCACGTCGTGGTTACAACAGACGCCTCCAAGACAGGCTGGGGCGCCATATGCAATGGGCACACAGCCGCCGGCTCCTGGACTGGCCTGTGGCTGTGTTGGCACATCGACTGCCTAGAGTTGTTGGCGGTACTGCTCGCACTGTGGAGGTTTTGGCCGTTGATCCAGGGCAAGCATGTGTTGGTCCGGATGGACAACACAGCGACGGTAGCATACATCAACCACCAAGGTGGTCTACGCTCCCATTGCATGTCACAACTCGCTCACTGTTTCCTCCTCTGGATTCAGCAGCGCCTGAAGTCGCTACGAGCCACTCACATCCTGGGCAACCTCAACCTTGAAGGGAAGATGTGCACTCTTGACTCCCAGTAGTGTTCACAGACTGTGATCCCTAGATGACTTTCCTCCTTAGCCCTGTGGCAGTCGAGTTTGCGGAGAAACTAGCTGCCGGCTCAGTAAGTGCGCTAATGAGGTCCTGTACTGAGATAGGTGCTCTGCATGTGCTGGTTCCCTGAAGGCAACCCCATGTGATATTTTCCGCAAAATCTTTTCCCTGTCGGTAAACTGCATCTTACTTGGGCAGGATCCCCTCTGCCCCCGGTTGCCATGCTTTGTAGAAACTCCTCCCCCTTTGGGTAGGACCTACCATGGGACCTCTCCACATGACATATTTCCAACAAGGCTCGGTAAAGACCATGTGACCTATTTCCACTCAAAATACCCCCCCTTTTTTGGGTGGGGTGTGGTCTCCACGGTGTCTTCCCCTTGGGAGTGACACCCCCCTGATGTAGACACTTAGGGCTCCCAGTCAGTTAACAAATTCCACTCTTTTTGGAGATAAAAGAGAAGGAAAAGAGGCCTCGGCTGGGCTAGCCTGTCCACCTATTCATTGGGCAGTCGACTTGTTCCTGAAGCACCGTTCGACACTCATAAAGAATGTTGGGGGAGGTTATGTGACGGCCTGGTGCACTGGCTACAAGGCACACAACAGTCTGCCCGTCACACACTGCCACTTCACGTAACACAGTTCAGTTAGTTGTGGTGTTTTGTATAGGGACCCCTAGTGTCACTACATTGACACAACGTCGAGTGAGTGACAGATAGGGAACGTCATGGTTACTTTCGTAACCTCCATTCTCTGATGGAGAGAATGAGACGTTGTGTCCCTCTTGCCACAATGCTGAACTACCTGCTGAAATGGCCGGGACCTTATCTTGGCTCCTCAGCACAAAACCTGAATGAGTGGTTGCATACAGCTCCTTTTGCATGCAAATTCCACTCGCCAATTCTCATTGGCCTTTTAAAAAAAGATCAGAGGTGTTTGGGGCTCCCAAGAGTGACCCCTAGTGTCACTACATCGACACAATGTCTCGTTCCCTCCATCAGGGAACGGAGGTTACGAAAGTAACCATGATGATTTATTCCCTTAATTAAAAACTTTTGAGTCTCTCTCTTGTTTCCTATTGCATTAACATCTACATTCCTGCTAACTTTCATAAATGTAAAAGTGGTGTGTCATTTATATGCCATTGCCACTAGAATCACTAAACAGAATTGAAATATAATATACCTGTTTTCAAACAGGTTTCCTGAACACTCTCTCATCTTCCACTGGTCAGCCAAACAGTCCCGCCCAAAAACTCACACCTTTTGGTTGTGCCAGTGTTGCTATGTTCAGCTGGTCATGTTTTGATAGTGCCACAGTGTTTGAACTTTTCAGGCAAATCAACCTACTAATGGCTTACTTATAGCTGCCTCTGAATTTCAAGCGAGGATATGAGAATATATTTTAAGATTAAATTACACACTTCAGCTTTAATTCCTAATAGGAGTATACGTTTATACAGTAGCAGACAAATTAATTGAAAAACAATCCAAAATATACAAAACAGTTCAAATACAGTATTTATCCTCATTTCAGTTTTATTTCAGATTTATGTGATATTACAAACAGGCAATATTTCCAAATTGTGCACTATGTACATTTGTAAAGCCACAATAATTTCATCTTTTGTTTGATGATAATGTTAGTTGGGAGTAAATCTTTACCACACCATAAATTCTTCAAGTTGTAAAAATGGAAATCAGTATAAGAGTGAGACTAAGGGGATAGTGTTGGAACTTTTGTAATGGTTCTAGGTTCTAACTAACATTCCTTTTAAAGGGAAAAAGGGTAAAGTGTCCAACCTCTGTTGGCTACAGTATGAAGCACACTACTGGCCATCATCACAGCTCAAAGTTAGATATTTGTAAATCTATTGTAAAATCCACATCTTGTTAAGGTGCCTTAGTTCTTGTGCCAACACTGTAATTCTGTAACTCTAACTGCAAGATTGCTGCATGATATTTTTACTTTTATGCCGTCAAGTGATGTATAGTCTACTCAATTTCAACAACTATGCCTACTCTTACTATTACTACTACTACTACTACTACTACTACTATGACTACTACTACTACTACTTCTACTTCTGCTACTACTACTACTACTACTAATAATACAAATTATTATTATTACTAATGAATAACTAAAAAGAACAAACCTTTATGTTAGAACTTCTATTTGGTGCAATGTATTATGTACCATGGACTAACAAATGTATTTATAAAAAATATAAATCTTTGTGCAATATTTGTGACCCAAGTGACTGTGATTGCCAAGCTGAAAATAGCTCCAAAGGAGAAAAAAAAGAAAAGAGAAATGTCTGATATCAGATCTGCCTTCTGTCTCTCTGCCAGTATTAAATTTGTCATCATCAAGCTCAAGCAGTGTTATTATTACTAATAAATAACTAAAAAGAACAAACCTTTATGCTAGAAATTGTGGTAATACTTTACGATAAGGTTCTAATTGGTAGCATCAATGTATTAGGTATCATGGACTAACAATGAACTGTAAACCTTTAATTAATGTATTTATAAAAAAATATAAATCTTTAAAATATTAATAACTTTTATTTTTTAAGATGCCATACTATTGTTATTTTTTAAATGAAAAATGCATTGTTAGCATAAGCAACTTTACAAAAATAAATAAATAAATAAAAATATCAAACACTTTAAGTGGTAAAAATGTACTATGTATATGAAAATTAACCAAGATTCATAAAATGCAGAAGTTTAGTTATTCTAAGTTCATATTAACTATTGTGTCAGCTAATGCTAACATACATGTACAGTATACAGTCTTATTAAAAAGTGTTAATGTAACATGTTAATTTAGTGTTCAACCTTATTTAAGTGTTAATGTAGTGTACAACCTCTTTGAATAGTGTTAATGTAGTACTATTAGCACTATAAGCATAAGAATATTTATGTATAGATTGTACAGACGCCACGTGTTTCTTGAAACGTGCCACCCTCAAAAAACATCATAAAAAATTAATTTGATTATGTTCATTGAAGAAATATTTGCTTAACCTTTAACACAGAATGAAACAAATCTGCTAATACAGACGTGTTTGCATTATGACATCACCAGAGGCCAAAACACACCTTTCGAGCTGTTTTTATCACTTAGACCAAATGCTCTAATGAAACCAATACAGCATGATCAAATTGGAAAACATTAAAAGCACTGACAACATTGACAGAGGAACCCTTTCCATGATGAGAAAATAGAATTTACATTTTAATTTATCACTTACTTGGTCACCCATTGTCAGCCAGAAAAAGCAAAAGGAGGGCCGGCTTTCTTGCCCATGCACAAAATAGTTGCCAACAGACTGCGCAATTAAAACATTACAGTAAGGGCTGCCCACAGATGCTTTAGTATAACTAATTGAATGTTTGACTTACCAAATTGCACTCAAAGACCTACTCTAAAGAAACAAATATCCCAGTCCCACCATGTACAGTGTTCTGTATAATCTTGCTGAAACCTCAGCTGTTGTTTTGGGACTCTTGGGGAATGTAATGTTTTATAAACAAGGTGGGAAAATGAAAACCAACTGGGAATAATATCCATGGCTAATAAGCTCAAACTCGCCTTCCCCATTCAGGTCTCCTCTAGAAGTTAAAACTCAAAACAGTGTGGTTTCGAACATCCATGCCTTTCAATGGCTGCCTTCGGCCTGCTGTAGTTCTGTACTTGCACAATATTTGTGACCCAAGTGACTGTGATTACCAAGCTGAAAATAGCTCGAAAGGAGACAAATAAAAAAAAAAGAGAAATGTCTGATGTCAGATCTGCCTTCTGTCTCTCTGCCTGTATTAAATCTGTCATCATCAAGGTCAAGCAGTAAGCTTTAAGAGGAAACTCTCGCCCCTACCCTTCTCAGATGATATTGTGTCGTGACAGTGGGCCCTAAATAATGGCCTTTTCCAGTAAGAGAGCTGGTTGTTTTCAAATTACTGCACAAAATGAATCCAGAGCCTTTCAAAAGGACCTATTCTCACATTTGAGCAGCAAGCATGGCACTGCCAGCAAGAGATACTGCCAGAGATTTCAGCTGATATAGTTGAAGTGAAAGGACCTATTCTACCATTCGCTTGTCTTTCCTTGTAATGCTCCATGTTCATATTCCAGTGGTTCCACTTGTGTAAATGTACCCAGGATATCTGTCAAAATCCCAGTTTCTTGGCATCGTTACCTTTCTAAGTGTGTTCGCACAAAGTAATGACCCACTATACTACTATTTTAGTCTAACAATGCCCCAACGCTCATAAACTGTAAAAATTTCTCCTATGCAAGCTTGTTTTTCTTGGTCGGGAGAGTAAAATTTCTTTGCACACCTTTTAAACGCCCTTTTCTCCCACGACAACAATAACATACCTTGGGTTAGTGGTTAGCATACCCAATGCCCCCCCCGTCTGTTTATGCCCTGCAAGGGTCAAAATGTCCTGCCAGGCTTACTTCCTCTCCTATCTGCTGACATTAAGGTCTTCATTTATTTGTGCAGCTTTTGGAAAGGAATTGCAGCAGCTGCCAATATCCTCTATCCATTCCACAATCAACATTGCAGACATTTCATAGACATTCACCTGCAGAGAGCCATACTGAGACACTGATCACTGCAGTTTTATCTAAATGTTTCATGGACAGAACAAACATGCTCTGTGGAATGACCCATAAGAGGACAGTATTTATTATCCTGTTTTTGTCTTGCCTACTTATCTGATGAGAAGAAAATTAATTCATTATTTGAAGCATGATATAATGCAGCTTAAGCGCATTTAAATGTCAGCTTCAGTTGCCATTCACTTTCATTGCATTTTTTCATTGCATTTTTTTCCTCACTTTGGAAGTTCTCCTTTTTTTAATCCACAGAAGAAAGTCATATTAGGTTGAAACAGTATGACCATTTGACCATTTAAAATGAACTAATGAAGGTGGAAATGTGCTAAAAAGTTTGAAAAACTAAATAGAAATTGTAAAAAGTCACAGCACCCAAAATATAGGCCTAGACTTTTCCTTATTTATAGAAATTTGAACCTAACATCTAGATTTTTATAAAGCTCATGCATGTTATGTGTCAACTCCCATTTACAAAATAGAGCCATTGCACAACATTTCAGCTTTCATTTTTTATTTGCATAGAATATTTTGTTTGAAATTGTGTCTATAGCACTTGTCATATAAACATGCCTGGAAAGATGGAAAGGGTGTTAGCACTGTCTACATCATGGGTAGAAAGGGGCAAAAATGTTCAACCCTAATATTTGAGTTCAGCATAATATCTCTCACTCATAGTGTAAGCTACAGGTGAGGCGTTCAACCTTGTTTAACAGTTACATCGGTTCAACCAGTTCATTATCAGTTTCACACAGGCCAAGCATGTGGAAAATAAATCCAATTTAGACAAACACTGTGATAATTGTGAGACTGAGATTGTCTGGAGTCAATTTCATTCATGTGTGAAAATCCTAATAAAGGTGTTACATCATAGTTTATTAATAAAGTTTACTAATAACGAGTAAGTCAAGAATTTCAAAAGGCCAGACTGCAAAAACACACTCTTGAACATTGATTCTCAACTGGTGGGTTGCAAGTCTGTTCTGAAAGGGTTGTGGACCTGAAATAGAGAACATTAGGCTAAATGCAAATAATAATAAAATGCAGCAAACCACATAGTTGTGCATTAAGATAGCAAAATACATAGGCTTATCAGCTTTTAAAAGGGAGTAGAAAATGCTTATATATCCCATTTCTTTGTGGTCAAAGACTGTGCATCCAGTCAAACTCTACAATATTTTGCCATCTTGGTAGAAGTTTGCCACATTAGCCAGATACCAACATGGACAGGTTACATGACATACCCTTATCCTTAAAACCCTGAACAGAACTATGCAAGGTAAAGGATATGACTAAGATTACATTAAATACTACAGTACATTTAATCACATGCAATGAAGAAACATGGTGCTGTCCACAATGTGTTTTTTGCAGTGAATTATTGACTGCTGAATTGAAACCATCAAAATTCAAGCGACATTTAGAAACTAAACACTCAAACTATAACGACAACACTATATCATGTTAATAATTTTGCATATTGTTACGTTTATTTTGTTTTGTTTTGTTTACTTTTGTACAATAAACAATTTTGACAATGTGTTGTGTCGCCACTTGATGTATAATGTAAAATCTGGACAGCCTGGTCTAATAGAAACATGTTACTACACCAAAATTCTAGCAAAACATTTTTTTAATTTATTTTTTTACGTGGCTCAGTGAACAAATCACAGCCTTTTCCTGGTGAAACGAACACTTGAGGTGCTAAAATAACAATCACTTTTATTCCCTTTCACACAAATCACGAGTAAAACATTTCATAAACATTTACTTTTCACCCTGTTCCTCATACAATGCTTTGTCATTGAATCAAAGCACATTTAGCTATAGTGCATGACTTTTAAGGTGATGCATTAATGTTTGCATTATTAAACCAACCTCATTTATAAGCTAGAACTGATAGAACACAGCACTTGCGCATCGCAAGTTCATATGTGAGCCGAAAGTGTCATAAATGCACCACAAAATGACATGGTTGATCATGTCACATTTACTTTTTTTATACACCATCAGTTAGGTTTAGGTTAAAGGTAGTGAAGTAGTTTTTGTTGATTTAAGTGCCACTCAGTGAACATTTCACCTCGGAACTGCTGCGTATGTGTAAGGAGCCATGTATCATCATTTTTCATGAGATCAGGCTCAATCTGGGTACTGAAGCAAATTGCTCTAGAAAACACTTTTGGAACAGTGTAAAAACAGACCTGCAAGTGGATATAATATAAGGAATATAATATGCCTGTAGCCACAGAAAACAAGCTTGAAATGACAATGGACATTCTGCAGACATGAGAGAAGTGCCATGCCGATAGGGCTAGAGTTAATAAACAACAGGAGAAGAGTGGAACAGACTAGCAAGGAATATTAATGAAGTGATTCTCTTTCATTCTCAGTTCATACAGTGATAAGGTTCAGGAACAGTTCAAGCGATTTATTATTCGGTTAGAGGAATGCTTGAAATTGGGTCTGTCTATAGGTTTTTTCAACCTGTTTTTTTTATTACATTCTTTGTTTTAGCATTTATGAATGCTTAATACATTTTGAAGATGGGTTACTACGAACACTTCTATGCCACTGCAAAAACAACAACAACAACAACAACAACTACAACAACAACAAAAACATTCTTATCAGTATTTGTTTTCCAGCACAAATAACTTGTAAAAACCCAAACATTTGAAGACAAAATTGCACAATTTGACTTTTTAAATAATAGAATTCAAATCAAATCAAATCAAATCACTTGTATTGTCACACAACCATATACACAAGTGCAACAGTGGGTGAAAGTCTTGGGTGCAGTTCCGAGCAACGTAGCAGTCATGACAGTGATGAGACATATACCAATTTACAATAAACATCAGATTTACACATCACAATTTACATAGCTAATATGCACATAATTACACACAACACAATATACAAATAATAACATACAATGTACAGACAATATAGAATACACATACACATAATATAGAATACACATATAATAAAAATAGTATATGAAGTATATATAAAATATACAGTAGGTTGTATTGTACTGTATTGATATTCAGGCTGTCGGTTGATAGTCAGTTGCCAATGTGTTGTTAAGAGAGAATATAATTTATGACAGTCCGGTGTGAGATAATAAGATTAATAAAGTGCATTGCTGATGTATATTGATCGTGAGAGATCAAGAGTTCAAAAGTCTGATTGCTTGGGGGAAGAAGCTGTCATGGAATCGGCTGGTGTGGGTCCTGATGCTGCGATACCGCCTGCCTGATGGTAGCAGTGAGAGCAGTCCATGGCTTGGGTGGCTGGAGTCTCTGATGATCCTCCGAGCATTTTTCATACACCACCTGGTATATATGTCCTGGAGGGAGGGAAGCTCACCTCCGATGATGTGTCTGGCAGTTCGCACCACCCTTTGGTACCTTTTGTGTTTCTTTTTATAAGAAAAAAAACAAAAACAAAACAAAAAAAAACTTGCCAATAGAGTAAGAGCAATCAACTTCAAGAAATGTTTACTGAAAACAAGCCATAATACTGTTCCTTTTCCAATTTTGCGTCTTGAGCAAATTTATCTTTTTGAAAAAAATAAATAAATAAAAAACAAACACAAAATAATAAAAAAAGAATTACTAACATTGATTTTTGCAGTGTGACAAAATAGCTTGTATCTTAAAAAGTGTTGGAAGTTACACTAGATGTGAATGCCTTTGCTGCCAGTGGAGATCAAATGGATCCTTTGAAACTCATGCATCCAAACTAATGTTTCTTGAACTCATGTGAGGGTGCATTTGCCTAGTAGCTGAGCTGAATGACAGCATTATAAGTCATTCATTCACACAGTGAGATATTTTCCAGTGGATGAGTCTCTCTCAGACAGAACTATGAGCTCATTTTTTCCATCTGTGCATCAAGCAGCATCTGGGAATTTTGGCAATGGGAAATAATGCCTATATCTTAAATAATGAGGAGTAAATTCTGGCAGATTTTAAGGAATTCTGAATAACAGGTATAACCCATAAACCTTATAGATTTAACTTAAACCCACCTTAGGTGTATGTGAAACTCCTAATTACCCAAAAATTTTCCAAAAAGGAATTTCTGCCACACTGCTAATCAAAACATTCCTGATTTTAGCTGTGGTTCAGATTAATGTGCCATCCTCCTTCCATCAGTTGCCACATTCACAGATGACAATGAAGGAGTCCTTTTTATTGCTCTGCAAAGTGATTAGTATGATAGTGTGAAACATTGCTTACTGATCCGCAACCTTCAGCAAACCAGGTGTCTGTTTTTAGGTGCTACTTTAGAGGCAGTACTTACTGGGCTTATGATGTCATTATTATCGAAGAGCCTTTTGTTCCATTTTTTTGTTCTTTGGAAAACAAATTATTACAGACAATTTTACACGTGTTTAATTTTCAGAAAACTTTACAGTCATTAGCACATTAATTTAGCGAGGAGGTGATGTGGTGTAGTGGTGAAGGCTCAGACTCATCACACTGTGAGTTCGGCAACAGTAGGTTGAAAAATTTGCTGCTAAAATCGGTCTGTGCTGAATGAAATTAGATAAGCTGCCCCCTCAATGGCCGAAGATGGAAGTGTTGTTGAACATATGGCCATGTGTGAACTGAGGTTTCTGCATGAAATATCTACAGAGTGGCACCAAAAGAGAGTTATTTTTAAAAAACTCAGTTTCAAAATTTGTCGAGTGACCATAACTGGTATTAAACCTGGAATATTAGTTTAACAGGGCGATGTTTTGGATATGAAAGCTAGAGATATGTTTCTTTTGTGAATCTGGGCAAGGTGACATATTCTTAAAGTTGCAGAAAAATACTTTTACCGGCCCTGACAATAAATAATGATTCTTTAGGAAATCTATTAGCGAAAACTATTTTTTCATCTTTAAAATGTACAACCTCATTACTCATTACTTACTATTTTTTGTGTGCCACGTACACTGTTTGGTAAGAGATGTCACAATTTACAAAATGAATAAGTTTTCAACTGTTTTCTGGTTGCCAGCTCTCATTAACTTGCAACATTCACATAATTTTTGGCATTTAATGTGTGGGTGAGACATTGGATGAAGATACTAGGACTCTGTAAATTTGTCTTGTTTGTCTCGCTCTCTCTCTGTCACACACACTTTGAAAATGAAAGAAAACAGGCATGGCCACATGAGGTGCTTTTCCTGGCAACAGTAAAATACCTGTTCTGCTGCCAAGCGCAATATTTCCCCATGCAGCTTACTCATACATGGCCAGACAAGTGATAATAGTGTTGAAGCCACCAGACTGCTGCTGGTTTAAAAGAGATAAGAAGATGAACACTTCAAACTTGACCACTTTTTGTCAGCGCCCGTGTGCGGGAAACCTTTTAAGGCTGGCCAGTTTGGGAGAAGAGTTGCTGTGAGGAGAGTGTGAGTAGTGACAGAGAGCAAAGTTGGATGACACAGACTTTAAAAGCTCAGAAGATTCAAACAGCGAATGACAATCACAATGCCTGGAAAGAGGGATGGATAGAAACAGTGGCAGAGATAGATGAGGTATAAGTGGAGAGGGGGAATTGGTAGAAAAGTGAAGAAATGTTTTTAACAAAGTTGTAAATTACAATGTAGGCTTCCAACTGTGACTCTTGACAAAAAAAATTGTAGCTCTGTTGTATGTCTTGGCTCTTTGGTGGTGAAGTTGCACGGTGAATAAAATAAGGAGGTCTCTAAAGGGTATCTAAATGTCCATCAATCAAAAATCAATTTGCAAACCAAACATTATCAAACCGCAAGTGATTTATGAATAGTCAATTCAGCTCTCAACTGTACCTGAAATTAACCAGCTTTTATTTAAAGTCCGAAAACAGTGATTCCATAAAAATCCCATGATAATGGTGGAACAACATCTCAAAATCAGATTTAGTTACTTTTCAAAGAATTCAACTTTTTTTTTTGTTCATTTCTTGAATAATACCATAAAATGCAAGTTGCTACATTGTAAAAAGTAAAAATGTGCTAAAGGAGTGATTACTTTTTTATTATTTTAATATGTTCCTTGAGGTTTTTGCACAAAAAAACAGTAAAAAATTTGTAAAACATGACCATTTTCCACCCTCATTCTGACCCTATGTCAGAAACACTTGATTTTGGTGCTGTTCTCCTTTAAGACTTGCCCATATACACCCACTGTTATGATTGGTTCTATGTTCTCTAGGTCGACTCAAGATGGCGCCGAGTATGGCTGCTGCGTTGCGAGCTCCGACATAACATAGCAATGTTTTGTTTGTTTTGTTCACAATTCTTATGTTTTTTGTCTTGGATGTTGTCTGCCTTATTGTCTACGACAGACAAACACTTTTGGACATTGGTTCAGCGATCTCACACCGAAAACCGGACTTCACATTCCTCAATGCCGACCCGCTGTTTACAAACACACAAGCGGAGCCATTTGTCTGGGCAGCACGGCCGCGGAAACGCAGGAGGAAAAGGGGAAACAGAGCCGGCGTTCTCATCAGAGTAAGACGCCACGCAAATCGACCCCCGCTACCCAGTATTCTACTGGCAAATGTTCAGTCTCTGGATAACAAGCTCTGCGAGCTGAAAGCGCGGGTCTCTTTCCAACGAGATACAAGGGACTGCTGCATTATCTGCCTAACAGAAACTTGGATGTCTGCGGAGATTCCAGACTCAGCCATTGAACCCACGGGGTTCTCCGTGC
This sequence comes from Myxocyprinus asiaticus, assembly GCF_019703515.2. Taxonomy (NCBI): domain Eukaryota; kingdom Metazoa; phylum Chordata; class Actinopteri; order Cypriniformes; family Catostomidae; genus Myxocyprinus; species Myxocyprinus asiaticus. The sequence continues at coordinate 9,612,627 of NC_059379.1, read as the reverse complement.
ACTGAGCGGACAGAGCGAAAGACCTCTCAGGTAAAAGCAGAGGTGGTGGTGTATGTTTTACGATCAACAAATCCTGGTGTGATCAGAGGAACGTACATTCCATCAAGTCTTTCTGTTCTCCTGATCTGGAATTTCTTATGCTTCTGTGTCGACCATTCTGGCTACCGAGGGAATTCACAGCGGTCATTATCACTGCTGTGTACATTCCCCCACAAGCCGACACAGACCGGGCACTCAAGGAACTGTATGGGATTATAAGTGAGCAGGAAACCGCGCACCCTGAGGCCGCGTTCATTGTGACCGGGGACTTTAATAAAGCCAGTTTAAAATCAATCGCACCAAAATATCACCAGCACATTAGTTTCAACACACGAGGGGACCGTGTTTTGGATCATTGCTACTCTCCGTTCCGGGATGGCTACAAATCCCTCCCCCGCCCACCATTTGCAAATCGGACCACTCTTCCATTCTGCTTCTGCCCGCTTACAGGCAGAAATTGAAACAGGAAGCACCCACCTTCAGAACGATCCAGTGCTGGTTGGACCAATCAGACTCTATGCTACAAGACTGTTTTGATCACACGGACTGGGAGATGTTCCGGTCCGCCTCTGATGACGACATCGAGCTTTACGCTGATAGCGTAATGTGTTTCATCAGAACGTGCGTAGAGGAAGTGATTCCGACCAGAACTGTACGAATCTATCCGAATCAGAAGCCGTGGATCAATAGCAATGTTCGCGCGGCACTTAATGTGCGGACCTCCGCTTTTAATTCTGGGAACGCGGAGGAGCATAAACAAGCCAGTTATGCCCTCCGAAAAACTATCAAAACAGCAAAACGCCAGTACAGGTTCAAGATTGAAGGACAGTTTAACACCACCAACTCTAGAAGCATGTGGCAGGGAATTAACATCATCACGGACTTTAAAGGGAATAAAAACTCCGCCATGAACACCACTGCCTCTCTACCGGATGAGCTAAATACTTTTTATGCTCGTTTCGAGGGAAATAACACCGAGGTTAGTTCACTCTCCGTCTCTGTAGCGGATGTAACCCGATCCTTCCGACAGGTGAATATCCGCAAAGCCACGGGTCCAGACGGCATTCCGGGCCGCGTCATCAGAGCATGCGCGAACCAGCTGGCTGGTGTTTTTACGGACATTTTCAACCTTTCCCTCTCTTTGTCTGTAGTCCCCACACGCTTTAAAACATCCACCATTGTGCCTGTACCAAAACAATCAAAAATAACTTGTTTAAATGACTGGTGTCCTGTTGCTCTGACCCCCATCATCAGCAAATGTTTTGAGAGACTAATCAGAGATTACATCTGCTCTGTATTGCCACTCAATCTTGACCCGCTGCAGTTTGCTTACCGCAACAACCGCTCCACTGATGATGCCATTGCATCTACAATACACACTGCTCTCTCCCACCTGGAAAAAAAGAACACTTATGTGAGAATGCTGTTTGTAGACTACAGCTCAGCATTCAACACCATAGTGCCCTCCAAGCTAGATGAGAAACTCCGGGCTCTGGGCTTAAACAGCTCGCTGTGCAGCTGGATCCTGGACTTCCTGTCAAGCAGACGCCAGGTGGTTAGAATAGGCAGCAACATCTCCTCATCACTAACCCTCAACACTGGAGTTCTGCAGGACTGTGTTCTCAGCCCACTACTGTATTCCTTGTACACACATGACTGTGTGGCAACACATAGCTCCAATGCCATCATTAAGTTTGCTGATGACATGTGGTAGGTCTGATCACTGACAATGATGAAACAGCCTACAGAGAGGAGGTGCACACTCTGACACACTGGTGTCAGGAGCACAACCTCTCCCTCAACGTCAGTAAGACAAAGGAGCTTGTGGTGGACTTCAGAAGAAAAGACAGAGAACACAGTGCCATCACCATCAATGGAGCACCAGTGGAGAGAGTCAGCAGCTTCAAGTTCCTGGGTGTCCACATCACTGAGGAACTCACATGGTCCGTCCACACTGAAGTCGTTGTGAAGAAGGCTCATCAGCACCTCTTCTTCCTGAGACGGCTGAGGAAGTTTGGAATAAACCGCCACATCCTCACACGGTTCTACACCTGCACTGTGGAGAGCATCCTGACTGGCTGTATCTCCGCCTGGTACGGCAATAGCACTGCACACAACCGCAAAGCACTGCAAAGGGTGGTGCGAACTGCCAGACACATCATCGGAGGTGAGCTTCCCTCCCTCCAGGAAATATATACAAGGCGGTGTGTGAAAAAAGCTCGGAGGATCATCAGAGACTCCAGCCACCCGAGCCATGGGCTGTTCTCACTGCTACCATCAGGTAGGCGGTATCGCAGCATCAGGACCTGCACCAGCCGACTCCATGATAGCTTCTTCCCCCAAGCAATCAGACTTCTGAACTCTTGATCTCCCACGATCAAAATACATCAGCACTGCACTTTATTACCCTTACTCTTATATCTCACACCGGACTATTATAAATTATATTATTATTATTATATTATGTTCTCTCTTAACAACTGACTATCAACCGACAGCCTGAATGTCAATACAGTACAATACTGTACATTCTATATATATATATATATATATATATATACTTTTTTTTATATATATATATTTTTATTTTTAATTTTTATTGAATAATGTGTATCTATATAGTAAAAAAAAAAAAAAAAAAAACATATTGTATACTGTACAGTGTATGTTATTATTTGTATATTGTTGAGTGTAATTATGTGTATAACAGATGTTTAAATTGTGTTGTGTTAATTTGATGTTATTGTAAATTGGTATATGTCTCATCACTGTCACGACTGCTATGTTGATCGGAACTGCACCCAAGAATTTCACACACCATTGCACTTGTGTATATGGCTGTGTGTCAATAAAGTGATTTGATTTTGATTTCTTGACCGAACTGCTCTCTCCTTGCCCATCTCACTGCTCACTGCTACTGGGCAGGCTAAGGAAGTGACAGATGCAAATGTCTACCACAGTGTGACATCACAATGTGGAGGAAGTAGAGAATGAATAATTTCTGCAGCTTAGTTTCAACAAATGCTCTTTTTGCAGTGAGGAGGAAGTTTTGAGTTCTAAAACTTACATTATGTTTTAATAGTACAATGACCTCTTACAGGATATGTTAAAAGATCAAGGAAATTTTGATTCCTCATGTCATGACCCCTTTAATTCAAGAGGTTATTTCTACCTGATCTGTCCATTTAAAATATTTTAACAGTGTAGTGACTCACAATTCTACTGAAAGGAAAGATAAAGCATTAAAGGTACATTAGTAGTATGAGTCTGATTGTATTGGTAAAGAAAGCATGTTTCTTTCTTTTTATTTCCTTCTCTCTGTCTCTTTCTTTTTAAAGGTCATAATTAAAGAAACATTTTTATGAAAAATGTATAAGAACCAGAGGGCTTAGTTGCCTGGCAGCAGGTTTTTACTTTTCTTTGTTGCTACACAAAAAAGGTCTGATTCCAGTCATTCTTCAACACTGTCCGTAAGATATTTAATTAGTTTCCATTATTTACTGCTTTGTGCAGAGAGCCTTTTAGATCTCATGCAACACAGTTATGATATAATTTTAAGAACAGAGTAGTTTAGTCTGTTATTTTTTAGGCCAACCCATAGGAAAGAAAAATCACAAGTGAAATCCCTATAATACCTCAAATTTTTCTCCATGAGAGCTATGAGATTCAATGGAGACCAACTGAAGAGTATTGCTTTAGTCTCATGCTTAGGTTCCCTTTCGATTCAGTTCACTCGATATTGCTATAAGCACTATGGGGAGTGTCCTTCACATGACCTTGTTGAAACCCTTATACAATCACGCCAATCCTTCTGATTGGCAATAGTGTCTGAGCCCCGCCCCTTTAGGCGCACAGTCGGCCTATATAAGCGGGCGATCAGTCGCCATTTCTTCAGAATTTTCTTCCTTCAAGACTGCGAACTTCGTCTTTGTCTTGGAACCCTTTCTGCTTTGCTGTCAATATGCAGTTACAGCGGACAGAACTTCTCAGCAAGACGTGAACAGAATGGCCGTCGCCTTTACCCACCACCTGCACCGAGAGGCCTTCCGCTCCCCTGTGTGTTCCGGTGAAGAGTTCTCCACATCGCCGTCAAAGACACTCTCGGTGAATGGGTTCTTCACTTCAGATACTTGTCGTTGATCAACGCAGCTCTTCAGCGAAATGACTACCTGTTTCCCACAGCACTATGGCTGGAGTTACTGTATCCTGTATCCTTCCCTGAGGTCCATACGGAGCTCACAAAGACCTAGTGTGCACCTTAATCTTCATGCATTCAGGTCGGAGGTGCTGCCGTCCTCATTAAAGTGGACTGTGCCAAAGAAAAAGGCTACTCAAAGCTTCCCCCGGTAGAACAGGTGGTCGCAGTTCACCTCTGCCATAATACTGCCATGGGATGGAAATCCCACCTAATTATATGTTGTTGAACTGCTTCTTTAGAAGTCATAAGCACTCCCATAAGAAATAAAACCTACTTTGTTGTGAGAGGGTTAATAATCCATACTGTGTATATCTATATGGTTCATATAGATCCCAGACTAGATTAATTTCCATCTGGCATCCGCAACGTGGGATTATTCATATACACTTTAATATGACTTATAAGTCATCGGACTGTGGCCTGTGACTCCTTATTAATATCTCTATTTAGTGTTATAACTCTGGGAGTGTAATGTCATGTGGTGCGGCGTGATGGGATATCATTCCCCATAGTGCTTACAAAAATGATGAATGAACTGAATCGAAATGGAACGTCTGTGGTTACATATGTAACCTCGGTTCCCTAAGATGAAGGGAACGAGACATTGTGAAAGCTGGCCGCACTACTTAAGAGTTTCATAATACAAGTGACTCACTCTTGTCCCTCAGTCAAAAAATTCTGAAGAAATGGTGACTGAGTGACCACTTATATAGGCCGACTGTGCGCCTGAAGGGGTGGGGCTCAGACACCATTTCCAATCAGAAGGATTGCCATGATTGTATAAGGGTTTTAGCAAGGTTGTGTGAAAAACACTCCCCATAGTGCTTACAGCAATGTCTCGTTCCCTTCATCTCAGGGAACCGAGGTTACATCTCAAGCTTTGTTTCATTTATTCTTTCTCTCCCTTTTCAACACACACGCACATGGGACTTCCATGTCTGCTTTTCGACCCACTGTACATGCCTATCAATCTCTATGATATATTCAGGCAGAAGACAAAATGTCCCATGTCTGCTCTGCACCCAGTCAGCCTGTCTGGCATGAGCTCATTGGTGGCCTGATCTCTTGTTTGTCTTTGACAGCCACCTGTAGTTTGCCACCAGTGATATCCATCTCAGTGTCAGTCACTAAATAGGAAGTCCCACGGTGAAGACCTGCTCATTAATACAGATCTGATCACAGGCAGATAAAGGATGGAGTGTTTGAAAACTTTTCCACCCCTAGCCCAGGAAAGGAGAACAGAAGTGTCTAACAGGCAAAACACCTTGCTGAATTTGAGACTAATGGATGAGGAAATAATTTTGTACATTTGTTTAAATTTGGTAAATGTGTCATTTAGAATTAACACTTAGTAAAATCTAGAATAAGTCTAGGTATAAAGTGAATAGATAAACACACTGATAAACACACAACATGCTTTGGAATACTAATAATACTATTTTTTTTAAGATAATTGCCAAGGCATTGTCCTACAGTATAGACCAGGAGACCTAATGGAGTTCTCAATGAGGATTTATTTAACTATCAACTTGTCTCAGAAGTTTCTCTTACAAATCATTATAAGAGGAAAAAAATAGACACAAAATATAGATAACGTCTATAGATAACATAGATAAAATAGATAACTTGCATTTGGATGAATTGTTTGAAGAAATGTTTGAAGTTTATACTGAAAGCTTTGCAGATTTTTGTGTCTTAGCAAATTTGAGCACAGTTTGTGACATTGATCTCATCTGAAGCTAAAGAGGAGAGGTATGTTAGATTACTTGGGTCTATTTCTCAAGAGAACACTGAAGTCTTCAAGCCTCCATTTGCTTTCCATGTAATCTCATTGCTGTTTAGGAGAAACAATTGAGACATTAAAGAGAGTCAGTGGTCTCATGTGGTCTGAAGCCTGTATACAATCATGCCAATTTATTGGCTGATGGCACTTAAGCGACACCCATAGAAAGCCACATCACGGGCTCTATATACAGTAGGCGAGCACTTGGCACCATCTTGCCAGTTTTTCTGTAAAAGGCATGAGCCTATGCAGCAACTAGAGAGCATGGCCAGCTACACAATATCTTGTTTCTTCTCATGGAACCAAGGTTACGTTCGTAACCGAGATGTTCCCTTTCAAGGACACATCAACGTTGCGTAATGATGCAACTGGTATGAGATACCATCACACCATGTGAACAGTAACTGCCAACTCTCTAAGTTCGTGTGGAAAGCTTACAGCAGTGCACAAGCGAGCTAAAGAAATAGAAATCTCAAAAACGTACTCCTGATCCAACAGAGAGAACTTGGGAAGCAGGAGACAAACTTTCATCCAAATTATAAAATCTAACAAAAGTATGTGGAGGACCATCCTGCTGCCATACAAATGTCTTCCAAGGATGCACCTCTAGCCAGTACCCATGAGGATGCCATGCTCCTTGTAGAATGGGCTCGAATACCTAGAGGCGAAGGCAAAACAGACTTGTAAGCACTCAATATTGCATCCACAATCCAATGAGACTCTGCATAGACACCGAAACACCCCTGTTGCGGCCACCAAAACACACAAACAACTGCTCTGACTTACATCATTGGCTAGTATGGTCAACATACACCTGCAGAGTCCATACTGGGCATAGCATATGTAGCATCTTATGCTCCTCCTACTCAAATGGTGGAGGAGAAAAGGGCTTCAAATTAATAATCTGCGAATGAAAGGACGTAATGATGACTTTAGGCAAATAGCTCAAACGAGGTCTCAGCACGACCTTAGATAAACCTGGTGCAAAATCCATGCGCAAGGGATCGATGAATCGTGCCTCGTGCCGCCCCCCCACAAGATGCCGCCCTGGGCAACTGCCCATGTCGCCCATGCCTAAATCTGCCACTGAGTTCATTCATAATTTCCTTTAACCAATCACTGTTCACTTCTTGCTTTAAAGGTCTGCCAGCAGCCAACCACTCTTCTGCCATCAGGTGGCAATGTGGCAAGACTTTCTATAACAGGTGAACCAGCTCGCATAACACCTTGGAAAGCCGCCTTCCCTCCTCTACGATGCTGCCCCTCCATTTCAACTTTCATCAAAACTACGGGGTGTAAACGATCAGCAAACCAAGATCTTCATCCAGATCTCAGTCATGTAAGAGACCTCGCTCAGTCGAGCTATCACATCCGGAATGCATGAGCCGGTGCTGGAAGGCTGTCAAAAGCATCGCATCAAGACAGCAGTTGATCCCCATCAGAAATACGCTGTTCTCTATCAAATTCATCAATTCGTATTTAGAGGATGGTTTAAAGGTTTTGGGCTTTCTGCTGCCAATGTCGTCTGTTCATCACAATGCATATCTGCATCAATATCACATTCAAGCGGCAATATTTCACGAGTTTCACAGTGTGACGGCCATGCCATGGAGGGTAACTCAGTTAAGGTTCACAATGCCTGATTCAGTCACCGTGTTGCATGCCTAGCGTACCCCTATCGGAGAATCAAGATCTATTATTCATGCATGTCATGATACACAAGTACATATCGTCTGGGTCTATTACCCCATTCAGTTAAGATGATGCATTGTTTTGTTGGTCGCTCCTATCGCACATAAATCATGAAGTGTCTTTCTTCATATGTCTACTTCCGCGTTCTCCAAATATGGAAGCACCACACTTGTTGCATGCCTCTGACACCTAGCGGCAGGCTCCGCTCATAATATTTAGTTCTTCAACAGCTCATTATATTACCAGCGCAATGCATTTGTCTGCCTTTATGATCAGTCAAACAGGGGTGTAATTCATATCCACAGTAGGGATTGGCGGATCGATACTAATGTATCGATACTCTGATACTGATGCGGTATCAAGAATATCGATCCTCACACAAAAAATATCGATTCTGAATTTTATAAATTTTTTAACAAGTGATGTTATTATTTAGATAGCATGAATATTTATGCATCTCCTAATCATCGAAGTGGAAATAAAATAATTATATTAGCTATAATTGCATGGCACCAAAACTATTTTCTCTGCTCATCTTGACATGTAGAAATTCTAAAATACACTACCAGTCACAGACAGCGCTCACCCTTTCAGTCATAGCACGCATTCAAAGAGGGAGCAGAGCTTTCCTGACGTAATGACAGAAAAACAGCATCTGGAGTTATTCACACTAAGTAATGACAAACCTCGACGTGACATTTATTATTATGGGCTTGTTTGACCATTTTTACAGGTTATTTAAATTCAGAGTTTTTAAAACATTGATAACGATCTTTAATCCTTGTTAATAAGTAATACCTTAAGAAAACTTACCATGGATTTACTGTAGTAATATTGTATTACCATAGTAACCACGACTGTAGTAAACATGTTTTTTCTTCTTTTTGCAGTAACGAAGGTTTTGATATAATTAACCATGGTTTTACTACAGGATTACTGTAGTATCCATATGGTAACTTGGTTTTAGTAATAGTAACCTTTTAAAATCTATGGTTAATTTTGAGGTTTTATATGTAGCAGGTAAGTAAGGTTTGTTTACTCAGTGGATAAACCTGTGCCGGATTATTTTTTCACAGGTTCGAAATTTCAAAATCTCATTATTTCAATTCCGCTACAGTTAATTTTCTGTTTCGGCTGGTAAGACAAACTTCCGCATAATGCTTTCTACATTATTTCTACAACTCATGTTGCTGGTTTTATGGGCTTTATCAGAGCCTCGACATCAAACATCACATTTCTTTTGCTTCACATATTTAACCCCATTCAAGGCTGGGCATGGCATCCTCCTCACCAAAGCAAACATTTAGATGCTCCAAAATTCTACCCACTCACCCCGCTGACTGGCCCATTGACTCGTGTGAAAAAAAAAAAGTTATTCGCTCTCCGGCTTACAACTGAGTGTAGAAGTATTCCCCACTTTTAATTCTCTGTCGGCAGGCTTATCTGGATCCTTCCAATATTTTAAGCTTCTGTCCATACACACCCGCTCAATTTTCTGCTCCTCTATTCCTGTCCTCTCATAGCTCCTCACTGTATGTTTAAACCCTTTTGCCTCTGCTAGATTTAGCTAAAGATTAAATAAGGCATGGTATTGCCCCGTCTACACTCAAAGCTTATGGTTCCGCTTGGTCTCAATATTCTTCATTTTGCAACTCTCACAAGACCTCATTATTCCCAGTGTTGGTGTCAACTGTCTGTTTTTTCATTGCTTTCTGTTTTAACGTCTGATTATTGAAACCTCATCTATTAATAAAATGGTGGTGGGCATTCACTTTCATGCTAGATGTCATTCGCCCGAATTCCGCAGTCTTTTTCCTTTCCATCCAGCTAATTCTAAGAGGTATCAGAGGTATTTCCCCTACCATTCCCAATAAATGGCTTCCTATTACTTTAGACATCTACACCTCCTTATTTCCACTCTCAGAGCAAGTTGTTTTTTTTTTTTTTTAATTCGATGACATTCTTATAGAAGCAGTTTTTTTTTCTCATGGCATTTTATGGCTTTTTGAGGTGTGGGGAATTCACGTAATATATTCTAGTTTTCCTGCCTTCTCGACATTTAACATTTCCTGATATTTATCTTCTCTTACACTTTTTTTTTGCCCATACACCTTGATGATAAATAATCTTAAGTCACAGCCTCACGTATACCCTGCATTCAATTAACCAAGCTCAGCTCATATCATGCAAAGCATCAAATTTACAATTTTCCTACAACTCTGGTGGTGGTAGAATCACAAAAAAAGCTATGCAACTCCTTCCTCATACTCCAAGCATTGTTATCCTTTTCAAGGGTATTGCACAACAATGCTCCCCTCCCTCATTTTCCCCAGCATTGTTATCCTTTTCAAGGGTATTGCACAACAATGCTCCATTTCATACATTTCAAGCTTTGGTTATTCTTTTCAAGAATATTGCACAATGAAATGCTCGCCCAGTCAGGGCTCAAAAGCATTGCAAGCATTGGTTACTCTTTTCAAGGGTATTGCACAACCAATGCCCTCTTTCCCTTAATGTGTCACAAGCTTTGGTTATCCTTTGCATTGGTATTGCACAACCAATGTCCCCCCTCCCTTTCATGTGTCATAAACATTGGTTAATCTTGTCAAGGGTTTTGCACAACCAAATGCTCGCCCAAATCAGGGCTCTAAGCATCAAACCTCACAAACGATGCTCCCCTCCCTCTTTTCCTCATAGCATTGTTAACCTTTCGAGGGTATTGCACAAACAATGCTCCTCCAACCCTGTTGCCCTACCACAGCTCTGTACACAACACGCTAAAGGCCTGACTTGCATGAGATGGTTTTAATTAAGGCCAGTTTCTAATCCACAAATGATGTGTATGAACAATTTCAGCATCATTCATTCACGCCTAACATGACTGTGTTATAAATTCAGATGAGTTATGACATCTCGTTTTCTCCCTACGGCAGTTTTGGCAGAATGTTGAACTTTCTAATTCGGTGTTTATTCCACTGGCTTGAGTGAGATGTATTCCAATTGCAGTCTTTATGGACATGCAAAATGTGGAGTATGTCGGTTTTATTTTTTATATAAATCAGGGTGGTCTCATAAAGGAGACATTGCTGTTGTTATTTTTAACCACACACCATCAAATCGTTGCTGTGGTGACATTCTCACCCCACTGATGTACTTGTATAATTATACTGTTATATAGATATTTTTGAGCCTCTTTAACCTCTATATTTTATATAGATATATTTTGAGTCTCTTTAAATGGCACCAGAGTGACATTGAGGTAGTGTAGGCTAAAAGTTACTAAAATGACGTTTCGTTATGAGAGTTTTTTAGATATGCATGTATTAATAACTCTCTTAAAACACAATCATTCCATCCTCTTCCTGTTTGTGGTGTAATGTCATTTGCAGACCCTGCATCCTCTTCCAAAATTTTCTAGAAATAAACTAGGCATGATGGATAGAGATGTTACGGTCTTGGTGAGTCCGCTGGTTTTGTTCTAGTTTGTGATTACATGTTCTCTCTGTTGGGGTCAGGTGTCGCTGGCTCGCGTAATCAGCGTTACCATGGAAGCCTTGATTGTTACCATGGTTACTCTGATCATTCCAGCTTGCTGCGGGCGAGCAGCACCTTATTGCCATTAGTTCCCTGGCTATATCTACCTCACTCTGTTTTGTGTTCGTTGCTCGAATGTTTGTTTGAGTCCTGTTGTTTACCACTCTCTCTCTTTGCCCTAGTATACCCTGTATCGTGTTCTGTGTATTGGTTACCAGTCTGCACTGTGTGCGCTGAGATTGTGGTTACCATGTTGCCTCGCCTCCTTTGACGCTTCTCCTGAGTTTCTCCTCTGCGATACCTCTCTGCACCGGAACTGCTCTGCACATGACCACTACGCACCCAAGCCTACGAACATACTACTCTCTCTGGATTCCTCGAAGATCTACACTACACAACCACTATGCACACAAGCCTATGAACACACCATCCTTCTCCACGCTGAAGTCGATGCCTAATGACTAGTAAAATATTACCAGATTAACCAACGTGATGAATTCATGGGTTAACATCAAAATTACATTTACATTTATTTATTTGGCAGACACATTTATCCAAAGTGACTTACAAAAGTCTTAAGAGAAAGTGGTACGAAAAGTACCATATTTCAAGTTTTATTATTATTATTTTTTTTTTAAGTGACTGGTTAAGTGCTCATGGAAAAGATGTTGTTTTAGCCATTTTTTGAAGACAGAATGTGAGTCAGCTTCATGGATGGAGTTGGAAAGGTCATTCCACCAACGTGGTACGATAAAGCCGAAAGTCCGGAAAAGTGTTTTGGTGTCTTTTTGTGTTGGTACAACAAGGTGATGTTCCTTAGCCAACCGCAGGCTTCTGGTGGGAAAGTAACTCTGCAGAAATTGTTTTAGGTATCCTGGAGCAGATGCAGGGAGGCCTGCAATGAGAGCGTTACAGTAGTCCAGTCTAGTTATGACAAGTGACTGAACAAGAAGTTGTGTGGCATGTTCAGAGAGGAAGGATCTTATCTTCCTGATATTGTAGAGTGTAAATCTACATGATCGTGCTGTCTTTGAAATGTGGTCTGTGAAATTTAGTTGGTTATTGATGGTCACCCCTAGATTTCTGACCATTTTAGAAAACATTACTGTAGTTGAACCCAGCTGCACGGTGATGTTGTGTTCAACCGCAGGGTTGGCTAGAAAGACAAGGAGTTCATTCTTGGCTGGGTTAAGTTGTAGGTGGTGTTCTTTCATCCAGGCCGAGATGTCTGCCAAACAGGCAGAGATTCGAGCAGTCGATGTGGTGTCATTGGGCTAGAAAGACAAGTAGAGCTGTGTGTCATCGGTGCAGCAGTGGTAAGAGAAACCATATGCCTGAATGATGGGTCCAAGTGATGTTGTGTATATAGAGAAGAGAAGTGGCCCAAGCACTGAACCCTGAGGTACCACAGTAAGTAGCTGATGTGACTTGGATACCTCACCTCTCCAGGCTACCTTTAAGGACCTACCTGAGAGATAGGAATTAAACCAGTCAAGCACAAGATTATTTATCCTTATAGGTGAGATAGTAAAGTTTGCCCATCTTAAATCTAATTAGGAGTTTCTAACATATACAAAACAACACAATCTTGGAGGGAAACCTTTGCTTTGTCCTACCTGACCCGACACAGTGTGGCACTTTTCTGGTATGCAGCCCTCTCTTTAAGGCCAGGGACAATATGTAAGAAAGTACATTTTCATGTTGTCTTTAAAATATAGACTAAAAGTATTGTGTCTGCCCTATAAGAGTGACAAGTGATTAATTTCATCTTGATATATTCAATAAACATTCATTCAAAGGAAGTTCACTTAGCAGGAAGCAGAACTTCCAGAGATACCATATTATGATCTATGCAGCCACCCTGCTCAAATCAATCATAGCTGGTTTGGCTCTTTCTGCGTAAATCCTCCGTAGAGCAGCTCATCTCTTTCTCATCACACAAGTGGAAAGATCACTTTCACATCCTCATCCCTGACAGTATCTGGACCGAAGCCCTCATATAATGTTGCCCTCAGGGCTAAGTGATACTAAAGAATGGTCCCACTGAATCTTCTCTGCTCTCTCCATTGGAATCCTTAATGACTCGGATGAGAATCACTTTCCTGCACATTCATCCACCCTTCCTTAATCTTGCTGTTCAAACAGACCAGAGCTGTCTGTCCTCAGCCTGAGAAGCTCCTTCAGATGGTCTATTTGTAAAAAACGGCAGCTGTAAAATCTCTGAGAAAAGCAATTGAATGTGGATAATGAAGGATGTCTAGGAAGAGGAGCAGTGGGGATTGTTTCCAATGTAATCTACTCTATGTTGGCCTAATCAGTACTTTTTAGTTCAATTCAAATGAAACTAAATTCACGCTTTCTGATTTCTCAATCAAATACATAAATTATCTTCTGCACATTTGTGTTGAAGTCATTGCTGAGTTACTTTAATGAAATTGGGAGACAAGTTTACCCAAAGCAAAATTACAGAAGTACATTTTTTTTTTTTTTTTTTTTTTTACAGTGATACTTAATAAACACCAGTTAGTTACTTTTAAAACTTTCAGTCAAGATGATGTAGAACTGGTCTTTGGAAACTTTAGAACTATCATTCAGAATGATCTTGACCAGAGTATCATGCAGTGAGTGTCATGCAGACTTTCATTACAGCATTATTGAAGAATAAAGAAATAAAAACAGTCTTATGGACACCCACGGCAATCCAAATAAGCTTTCATCTCATGCTTGCAAACAACTCTGTGTGCAGTCGGAACTGGATTCACTGCCTCATTCTCTCTGCAACAGTTATTGCCTTTGTAGTTCTTTTGTTCCATTTTCAGCATTTAACTTGTACCAAGAAAGTAGTTCAGAATGTTACGCTCAGTCATTGGCCAACCCCCCCCCCCCCCCCCAAATAAATTAATAAATATAAATAAAAATAAAATATCAGTTGCTTTTCCATAATAATATGAGCTGCCCGCAACACATCCATCCAGTGACAATTTTAAAGGCTTTTATGCAATCGAGGGAATGGCTTTTTGTAATCCATTATATACCACTGTGGAATGTACAGATTTTCTTATAATCTCTGGTGGGTAAAATCGGCTCTCCAGATTTTGGTGTTGTATGCTTGTAAGAACGATCTGAAGTTGTTAAAGGATAAACTAAGAAATCACTGACATTAGAAACCTGCATAAATGTTACCATTGACAATACAAGAGTAAATGCACGTCTCATGAATGTTGCCACATCCAACATCTGGTTTGGGACACCCAAACCATGCCAGAAACATCCTCCCATTTCCAAGAAAATGGAAAACTGGCACAGGAAACTTCTTGAAAGTGTTCTTTGGTCATAAAACAGATGTAACATTTTCAATTTCACATAAAACAATTGGGACTGTAGTTTTGAAAACTAACAAATGTAAAAACAGACAAATGCAAGATAATGACAATTTGAAGAATTAGTGGTGGGTTTAACTTTAAAGTTTGTAGAACAACGGAGATTGCCAAGCTGTAGTAGACTGGATCTCAAGGTGTCAGTATTATATTTATTGATGATTCTTTGGACTTTTCTCTGCTGATGCCCATGTGAACTGGAACATACAAGTAGAATGACAGGAACCATAAAACAGCAGACAGTCCATCTTTAATGTTTTATTGCAAAGGCCATCCTCGTTTTCTTGATGTATGGAACATTTAAAACAAGCTGTCCATGAATTCAACTGTATAACTAAAGCAGGTCAAGAACAGTGAAGAGTAAAACATGCATAAAAGACCACACACTTTGACACAGATATAATCCCAAATTTTAATCCCATTCAGAAACTTTTGGTCATCTTTATTTAATAATAATAATAAAGACAAAAGAAAAAAGAGAAAAACAAGTAACCAAACCACTGAAATGTACTTTATCATCTTAAACCAACCATTGCATTTTGGCTGTACTTGTGAATTGAGGCAGGAAAAATGAAGCAAATCTTGGGTAAAAAATATAAAGTTAAAAGCATTTCAAGGACATGAAGAAAAATTGAATGACAAAAATTAAAGCTTATCTCATGGCCAGAATATTGTGTTTCTACACACCTGGCTTGCAAATCCTCTCTGGCAGCTCACACTCTGAAAGAGATACAATGTGTTATTAAACAGATTCATCAAACTCAAGGAAGCCAAGCAACAGACAGTCACTGACTGTGTCTGTATCCAACAAATATGGCCATCTGAGTCCGATTTGAGCTAGACTGTTGTCTTTGGTCAGGGCACTGTTTATTCTGCTCCACATAAATATTGTGCATCCGTCAGGGGCAAATCTTACAGAAACTAAAGAAAATTAAGCCTATTTTTAGGACCATATATACATATATATATATATATATATATATATATATATATATATATATATATATATATATATATATATACAGTATATGCAGTGATTCGGCCGCAGGCCGAGTGCCATAGGTAATCACAGCAGTGCTGATTTAGGGCCATAAAGCATGACTGCGAGTGTGATATTGCTTATATACAACAGTTCAATGAACAAGTAAATTTTAAAAAATTAGGAAAAACTGAGTATGGTCATAAAAACACATTTGTACATGGAACTACTTTATTACGCGGCGGATCAGAATCTGCGGTTGCTGGTTCAAAACAAATGATGCGTCCAAGCCTCCGTTAGTAATTCAAAAATGTCACTTCAGAAATAGTATCAGGGATTATGCTGTTTCTAGCAAGTTATTGGATAAACAAGGATGGATGTGATCACAAAAATGATCTTTTAAGCTTCAAACTAACTAAAGTGCATATTTAACTAAAATATGTGAAGAAACTAAAATAACTAGAAACAGAATGAAACCCAAAGAGTCAGAAAAATATGAAAATTGTATATTTATTATTAATACATGCAAATATATGTAAAACATATTGCAGATAAACTTGACCAATAAGAGTCTGGATCAGCACTGCAAATGTGATTTATCCAATCAGCCAATCTTGCTGTAGCCTCTGACTCCACCCTAGAGTTAATGCAGACAGACACAGAACAGACGAAGAAGCGAAGAGCAACGAGATGCCGATCAACTGCGCTGTTAGGAATTTATAGCAGCAAAAGTCTGAAAAATAGAAAAGATTAGTTTAATCTTAAACTAAAGCTCTAGAAAAAGAGAAAAATACTTACCTGAGAGTGAATCTTGATGTCTATTTGAGATAAAGCTGAGTGATAAAGACATTTATTTCACTGTTCATCCAGATAAAACCTGGAAGAAAAGAACAAGTTTAGTTTATCATAAAGGAAATCAGTAAGTTTAATCTTTTATTCTAAATATAAATGAGAATTAGAAACGTAAACTTGTTTGAGTAAATTTAGTTGAGAAATTGTGTTGTGTAAATGCTACCATGAGGCATAGCATTTAGAGCTAAAGCTAATGTATGCACTGTACATTAAGGAAGTTAAAATAAGAAAGGAAAATTTTTATGAGAATGTTTTCCTGCTTTGTGCAGGCCAGTTTTTGTATATATGTGTTTTGTTCGAGTTGGACCATGTTTTCAATGAGGATAGTGAACATTTCATTGTGGATGTTTCTGCACGAACTTTCTGGAAAGTTTGATGGCGAGCCAAAAACCTGAGTCTTATCTGAACTGTGAATATCTTCAATTCATCTCTACTTTGAATTCATTCGACAACAAAAAGGTCGAGGTATTTGTGAATCTGGACATTTATTGAATGTTTATTCTTGAAACTACTGTGAATTTAGTACATTTGGTAGTTCAGTTGATTGATTATTGTTTGTTTAATTGTATAATTGTTTATTTGAATTGTATAGGTAATTAATAGGTAACTAATTTTATTTGTTTGGTTTTATTTACATTTGATTGAATTTATTTGAAAAGAGTTATAAAATATTTAAATTGGGTACCAAAATAGGAACTAAAATCATTAAAACATTTTATTAGCTTCAAATAAACTAAATAGGCGTATTTATATTAAATTAACAATTTGAAGGAAAAAACATTTAATTAAAATCTCTAATTGTGTTTATTGCATTATTTTATTTAAGACTGATTAGTTGTACTCTCTATTGTTTTATCTGTGAGGTTTGTTGTTCAAGTGAATCAATACAAATCAGTTATTTCACAAAAGTTAGTTGTTGAGTGTGTATGTGTACATTTTGCCTCCTTGACATAACCTGGTTATCTTCTGATTGGCCTAACTCTTTACTGCCCCGGGTGCCATCACACGTACTACCCATACTACATGCATGCCACCTGCTAGAGTATGGATGGTGGCATTGTCATGCTGGAGGGTCATGTCAGGATGAGCCTGCAGGAAGGGTACCACATGAGGGAGGAGGATGTCTTCCCTGTAACGCACAGCGCTGAGATTGCCTGCAATGTCAACAAGCTCAATCCGATGATGCTGTGACACACCGCCCCAGACTATGACGGACCCTCCACCTCCAAATCAATCCCACTCCAGAGTACAGGCCCCGGTGTAACGCTCATTCCTTCGACGATAAACGCGAGTCCGACCATCACCCCTGGTGAGACAAAACCACGACTCGTCAGTGAAGAGCACTTTTTGCCAGTCCTGTCTGGTCCAGCGAAGGTGGGTTTGTGCCCATAGGCGACGTTGTTGCCGGTGATGTCTGGAAAGGACCTGCCTTACTACAGGCCTACAAGCCCTCAGTCCAGCCTCTCTCAGCCTATTGCGGACAGTCTGAGCACTGATGGAGGGACTGTTCATTCCTGGTGTATCTCGAGCAGTTGTTGTTGCCATCCTGTACCTGTCCCGCAGGTGTGATATTCAGATGTACCTATCCTGTGCAGGTGTTGTTACACGTGGTCTGCCACTGCGAGGATGATCAGCTGTCCTTCCTGTCTCCCTGTAGCGCTGTCTTAGGCATCTCACAGTACAGATATTGCAATATATTGCCCTGGCCACATCTGCAGTCCTCATGCCCCCATACAGCATGACTAAGGCACATTCACGCAGTTGAGCAGGGACCCTGGGCATCTTTCTTTTGGGGTATTTCAGAGTCAGTAGAAAGGTCTCTTTAGTGTCCTAAGTTTTTATAACTGTGACCTTAATTGCCTACCGTCTGTAAGCTGTTAGTGTCTTAACGACCGTTCCACAGGTGCATGTTCATTAATTGTTTATGGTTCATTGAACAAGCATGAAAAACATTGTTTAAACACTTTACAATAAAGATCTGTAAAGTTATTTGGATTTTTACAAAGTTATCTTTAAAATACAATGTCCTGAAAAAGGGACATTTCTTTTTTTGCTGAGTTTATATATATATATATATATATATATATATATATATATATATATATATATATATATATATATATATATACTGTATATATACACACACACACAAAATTGTAATTGTTTTACAAAATTATTATGATTTCTTTTATTTGTATTTAATCCAGTGTTTGTTTGTTTTTTATTTAAATAAGTATAAATTAAAGGCAGTACAACATCTACCACCCGTGTTGATTTTCAGTTTTGTATTCATAATTTTAATTAATAATTTTTGTCATAATTTTATCTTTTGGCAAAAAAAAAAAAAAAAAAAAAAAATTTTGTTAATCCTTTTAAATTTAGTACATATTTTATCATGTCATATTCATTTTAGTCAACAACCTGATGTTGTTTGTTTTGGTTTGATACATGTTTGTCACCTGGGTCATTATTGTCAACCATTTTGTTATTTTACCTCAACTACTCATCTAGTATTATAATATTACATCAACTAATATTACTTGATGATAATGTCCCAAATGACAAACATGTATCAAATCATAAAAGACAAAACTTTACAAAATATTCTAATATTTTGAGAAATGTATAAACGTATAGGACTACTTACAATCATTTAAACATCTATCAAACATAATACAGATTGATGTTTAATATGTAAGATTAAATAACATAAAAACTGCCCTGTAAACCTGTGCTTTTTGACAATAATTTTGTTGACAAGATTAACATTGAACCGCTATGTTTTTGTTGTATTACCATATGTGCTTAATTGGGATGTTAATTGTCATAAATACATTCAAATGCAAAAAAATAAAATAAAAAAATAAAAATATAAAAAGGTCATTAATGCAAAATATAATTTAGTTTAATTTGGGGGTGAAATGTACCATGTTCTTGACGGGTTTTGTGAGATATTTGTAGGCTGCTTTTGTACAGCAACAAAAAGGTTTTCTTCTCATAACCATGCTAATTACAGCCACATGTCATTATACACAATTAATAGAATAGATTATCTCTGATGGTTAATTGCAGTCTTTCTAGTATGAATTTTATTAACCGAATATGTCATTCAAAAGATTCCTCTTTTCACTAAAATAACTTAAGCCCCCTACTTGGTTGCCCTGGTGAACCAGAACAAAACATTGTGCAGTGTCTGTTCTTTAAGCATTTTCCTGGAGATCTAGACATTGTTCAATAAGCAATAAGCCTTTGTTCTTTAACAATACCACCCGCAGACCACGAAGGCTACCTGATGAGCAGCCACCATCTACTTTCTCTGTCTCTGCAAATTCAGCAGTCTCATAATGGGCTTTTACCTGTGATCAGGGCTGTCTGGGAAACAGGAAATGCTCCTATTGCAGGGCAGCTTTGTACTCTGCTGGAGCGGATGGCAGGCTTAAAGAAATTATGATGTGCCATTGGCAATGTTCCACAATGTTGCCGAACGGCGGTGGTCTCAGCATGGACACATGGAAAGTAAATATTGTCCTGAATATATATTTTGACTGGTTGTTGCAAAATGTTACAAATATATGTTGCATATACAGTGTAGCCTACTAAAAAGAGTGTTGTGCTACAATTTATCCTACGCTGAAAAACAGGAAAATGCAGGTTGTCCGATTTAATAAATTATTTGTCATCTACACAACAAAATTGTGTTTCTCTTCTAAACTTATTCTCTTTCTTATTCTATTAATGTAATTCTCTAAAATGTGCTCTCTACTCGATTGCATTATGTAGGGTGAATGTGAACCAATCAAGTATGTTCAACAACATGGGTGGGGATTTGTACTGTGTATTTACCACCATGCTTTGCATGAGACTTGATGCAGAGAGTAAACATTTTGAAATTAAGTGTTATTTTATGCAGTTTTGAGCAAGATGAGAAAAGGGGGTGACTGTATATTGTTTAATATTGTTATTTTGGGATTTAGAACTGAGTCTATTATGCTAGGTTACCATCATGGTGAATGTGGATATTTTGCTTAGGTTGAGGATGGGTACACGATCAACATGCTGTTATGTTTTAATCAAGGAGCAATAACTACTCAGCATGTTAGTGTCCACTATTGCTAGCTAAAAATGAGCTAAGTAGCATAACATTGCAATAGTAGTGGTAGTGCTGGTGATTTTGATTCATTTTAGTGACTCAATTCTTTTGATTCCGTTCACCAAAATATTTGTTCAGATTCATTCACTAATTAGTACTGACCAGACCTTCAAGTTATGCATTTGATGGCACGATATGACATTGAACTGGAAGCAGTCAACAAGTCTAATTATCCTTTATTAAAATACCACTAAGAGACTTCAGCACTGCAGGGTTAAATCATCATAAGTCTTTCCACATAAATGACAACAAAGCATATCTATAATACTGTAAACTGCTGAGCACAACTTTTTCTAATCAAGCTAGACAAAGAAAAGGACAACAATACTAGCCTAAAAATAATTATGAGTTTCAATAACGTCCGTATGTCATTGTAATGTGTGGTCATCACTCAATTTTATTCATAATTCATCCTGCCGTTCTTATTGAACGAGACTGACAATATGAACAAACGACATTGCAGCTCCTCCACTTGGTCAGCAGATCATCGTTCATGATGACTGATTTGTTCATGTTAATCGCAAACAAGTTTACCAGTACATTCAGTTCATTAACGACACGAATAAAATAACCGATTAGTTCAGTGAAGGTGTGTATTTGTTCAGTGGGTTCAACCAATGATATGCTCCTTCACAGCCCGCTCTTGAACACTATTGGCTCACACTAAAGTCAGTCTTTAAAAGCACGACAGAGGAAGACAAATGGAATTTGCATGTCTACAAAAGTACGAAGACACTTTAAAATAGAATTTAAACACCATAACTTTTTTCACCACAAATGACAGGTCTTATTTTCCCTATATTGTATGTTGTCTAATGCTGGGCTTAATTATTACCAAAACAAAGAAAATGTTTAAGAAAAGCCTAAACATCATACACTGCATCAAAGCACAACATTTTCATCTGTAATTCATGTTATTTTAATTATGGTCTGCAGTCATTTTTACACATTCATCAATTGGGGATCATGTTTTGTATATAACAATAAACTTATCTTAAGTGCATTTCACCCCTGTCTCTCATTGTTGACTCACATGCCAAACTGAATGAACAGCACGCCTTCTCTCATTCAGTCGTTCGGCAGCTCTTCGAAGACAATTCATTTGCGAACAAGTTTACCATTCAGTTCGTTCACGAATGTCATCTCATGTCATTCAGACTCAAATGACCAACTAGTTCAGTGAAGGGGCATATTCATTCCGCAGTTTGAACCAATGATATTCTCTTTAACAGCCTGCACTCGAATGCTATTGGCTCGCACTGAAGTCAGTCTTCACAAGTATGAAAAGCAGTAGAGCTCATTGGCTTCTAAAGGGAGAGACAACAGTGAATGAAAAATATGAGTCAGTGTATGGAGGTGAATGAGAACAATTCGTTGACTTTAAAGATTAGTTCAAATAGGCAGATTGGTTCACAAATGAAACATCACTAAGTGGAGGTGATTTTGATTAATTTCAGTGACTTGATTCTTTTGATTCTGTTCAACAAAAAGATTAGTTCAGATTCGTTAAATGATTCGTTCTCTGACCATTTCTTCAAATTACGCCTTTATGCCTGTAGATGGTGCGAAATGACCATCTTTTAAGCAATTGCATTGACCCAAAAGCATTCATTCACGATCAGAACAAGTCTAATTATCTTTTATTAAAATTTGCATCTACAATTCTCCTAAGAGACTTTAGCACTGCAGTGTTTAAGCATCATAAGCCTTTCCCGACAACAAAGCATATACAGTATTTCATATTCTGAACTGCTAAGCATGACTTTTTATCAAACTATACAAAAAAAGACAACAATACTATCCAGTACATTCAGTTAATTCATGAACGACATCTCTCATCTCATTCACTCAAATGACTGACTAGTACTAGTTCAGTGAATTGATGTATTCGTTCAGAGGGTCGAAATAATGATATGCTCCTTCACAGCCCGCACTCAAATGCTATTGGCTCATGCTATAGCAGAGACTGTTTAGCAGAGACGGGCCACTTCTATTAAAATGAATAGGAGAAACTGAAACGCCCAAGCAAGGAGCTCGTGCCCAACAGTCAGTGGATGTAGAAATGAAGTCCCGCCTTACAGGTAAAAGAGCCAATCACCTTTTAAGATGCAGACATTGCCTGTCAATCAGCTTCTTTTTTTTTGAGGTTATGATTCCGCACACCCGGCCCCTAATAAGGCTGATAAAGCCCGATAGGGATAAGGCCGACCGGAGACAGCAGTGCGACAGAGAGAGAGAGAGTTATGGACAGCTGTCCGACACCTGTGTGTGTGTTTGTCTTTTTGGTTAAGTTTATTATCAAAATATTATTTAGGCTGTCAAGCTGGTTCTCGCCTCCTCCTTTCCATTTACCGTGTTACAGAGGTAAAGAAGCACAATTTATGATACCAGTTTTGTCAGATTTTACTGCTGATTTAAAATTTGTTCTTTGATTGTAATCTTGACCAACTTTGAGATTTCTGTGCTTCCCCATTCAAGCAGATAGGAGCTGCACTGTCATGACTGGAAATAGCCTCCCGAGAGTGTTCCAAAGATGGTTGACAGTGGACTGACTTGCTAGAAAGACTATGGCTAAATCAGTAATGTGACACAAAAATATTATTCAAAACATATATAAAATCACTTTGATTTTTTTCCACTGGACCGGGTCTGGAGCTCCCTTTCTAGTGAGATCAGTCAGAGGGCTGGTGACGTCCGAATTAATTAGGCACAAACCTTCGATAATAGCCAGCCAGCCCCAGGAACTGTCTCACCTCCTTTTTGGTCTTGGGTCTCAGGCAAGTCGCAATCACCGCGGTTTTATCAATTTTTGGCCGCACCTGCCCATGACCTAAGTGAAACCCAAGATACTGTACCTCCACTCGCCCAATTGCGCACTTCTTTGGGTTTGCCGTGAGCCCCGTTCGTCGCAGCGACATCAAAACAGTCCCCAGATGCTGCATGTGCTGCTACCAATCATAATTGTAAATAATAATGTCATCCAAATAGGCAGCGGCATACACAGTGTGCGGTCTGAGGACCCTGTCCGTAAGATGCTGAAACGTAACCAGTACCCAATCAAACCGAATGGAAGGGTCACAAATTGGTGTAAAACTAACGGTGTGGAAAAGGCAGTTTTTCACGGGACATCGGCGTTTAGGGCAACTTCCAATAACCCTTTGTTAATCCGGTGTCGAATAAAAGTGAGCCGTGCCCAACCGATCAAGCAGTTCATCAATACGAGGCATTATACGCATCAAATTTCGACACCACATTGACTTTCCTATAATCCACACAGAACCGGACCGAGCCATCGCTCTAATGCACTAAAACCACCGGGCTGGCACAATCACTGTGGGATTCTTTTATTATCCCCATATCGAGTATGGCCTCTAATTCTTCCCGTACTACCTGTTTCTTGTGTTCGGGTAGGCGGTAGGGATGACTACGTACCACTACTCCAGGAGTTGTCTCGATGTAGTGTGGCCAGGAAGAGGCAAGAACACGTCCGAAAAATCCTTCTGCAACCTGGCAACCTCCGTATGTTGTGACGGTGAGAAATTATTGAACGTATTGAATTTCATTTTTGCTCTATGAAGGTCTCTCCTCCCAATTTTCCTTCATGATGTCTAACACGCCACGGGGTTTATGCCCATATAACAATTCAAACAGGGAAAACCCTGTGGAAGCTTGTGGGACCTCTCGCACTGCAAATAACAGAGATTCGAGTCACTTATCCCAGTTCCAAGCATCTTCGTGCACGAACATCCGAATCATATTCTTTAAGGTCTTATTAAATTGTTTGACCAAGCTGCCTGTTTGTGGATGGTACATGCTTGGCCGAATCGATTTAATACCCAATAATTCGTACAGCTCGCGTAGTATACATGACATAAAAGCAGTGCCCTGATCAGTGAGGATTTATTTAGGAATCTCCACTCGGGAGATAATTCTGAAGAGTGCCTCCGCAAAACTACGTGTGGAGATGTTGCGCAGAGGCACTGCTTTTGGATATTGCGTTGCATAATCCACCAGGACTAATGCAAAGCGATGTCTGCGTGCTGTACGTTCTAATGGCCCGATGAGGTCCATGCCAATTAGTTCGAAAGGGAACCTCAATCAACGGGAGGGGGCGCAGTGACGATTTTGGATTCACCAGCTGACATTCACGGAATGCTGTACACCACCGAAGAACATACCCATGATTTCCCGGCCAATAGAAATGGGCCATGAGATGGCTTAGTGTTTTTCCCTGTCCCAAGTGACCTGCCATCAGATTATAATGAGCCGCCTGGAATAATATTTCCCGACGGCTCTTTGGTACCGACAATATTTCGTTTATCCGAGCATCCTGTGTCACTCTATACAACCAATCTTTTATAATTGAAAATATGGATATGCGAGGGCGATGCCCGGCTGAAGACGTTGACCATCAATCACTATCAGTTGGTCATATGCGTGCTTCAGGGTTTCATCTCACGACTGCTCTAAAGGGCAATCCTCTATCGGGAATTCCCTAAAGGCGGGGAAGGATAACACCTCCCCTTCCCCGGAGTCAGCCTGACGTGGACGCAGATGGCCCAGGCCACGCCTCACCAGCCAGCGCTTCGCCCATCTCACACCGACTCACTTTCTTACAGGAACCATCCACACACAACCCCTTCAATATTAATTGAAAAGCCGGCCAATTAGTTCCCAAAATTAGTGAATGGGTGAGGCAAGGATTAACCACCACCTCGACATTATGCTTTTGTTCTTGGAACATTATCGTGATAGTCACTATGGGATAAATCTGAATATCCCCTTGCATACACCTCACCCTCACCCGATTATTTGCATTCAGTGCCCTATTTAGAACCCTTACCACTTACTCTCTTTCCAGACGAATGCTCGACCATGCCCTCACCCCCACAAAGTTGATACTGCTTTGACTGATCATTTGATCACTTCCAGAAGAATTCCCTGGCATTATATATTTCCTCCAATTAAAACAGAGCTCTCACAGACTGGAGTGTCCATTCATTCTGAGAAAATACCTGAAAACTGAGCTGCATTATTGGGGTGTGAGATGCAGTGTTAGTCAGTTCAACATCCTCCATGTATGTTTTTTCTACTCTTATAGATGGAACCATACAAGAAAACATCAGACAGCAAACTGCCAGCAAATCATTGAAAAAAATCTAAATTAACAGGAGTAAAAAAAAAAAAAAAAAAAAATTAAAACTGACTGGTTTGACAAAGAATGTCAAATGTCAAGACAAAAACTATGATTGTTATCAAATAAAAAACACAGTGACCCCTCAAACCAACAAACACATGCCACCTATCAACAAACTCTTAAAAAGTATAAGTCACTGCTAAAAAGCAAAAGAGCTGAACATGACAACAAAGGTCAACAAGATTGAGGAAGCAGTGGATCAAAATGTATTCTGGGAATTATGGAACAATTTAAATAAGTCCAAAAAAGAAGAATAAATTCCCATCTGTGACCCAAACACCTGGACAGAACATAATACACAAAATTAACTAAACCCCACCCAAAAAAATATGACCTCCCAACTACATCAACTAGAATACACAATAAAGGGTCAATTAAATCATTTGGACACCCCCATATCACTAAAGGAACTCTGTGAATAAATAAAATTCCTCAAAACTAAAAAATGTTGCAGCTCAGATGGAATTTGCAATGAGATGTTGTAACATGGCAGCCCCAAACTGAATGAGGCTATTCTCAAATTATTCAATTTGCTCTTAAAATCAGGACACTTTCCTGAGAAAATCAAACCACCCCAGCCTTCAAACAAGGTGACACATTTAACCCAAACAACTACAGGAGCATTTCAGTGAGCAGCAACCTTGGCAAACTATTCTGTTTTATAATGAATGACAGATTAGTCCACTATCAAGAACAAAATATTTAAACAACTGTCAAATTGGATTAATGCCAAAACAGAGAACAACTGATCATATCTACACACTGCACACACTTTTACACAAACATGTACACCAAACAAGGAAAAATATCTGGCTAATTCATTGATTTTAAAAAAGTCTTTGATTCGGTTTGGCATAACAAACTCTTCCTAAAACTGATTCAGAGTGGAATAGGAGGAAAGGTTTATGATATAATTAAGGACATGTACAAAGACAACAAATGCTGCATTAAAAAACACAACAAAAGAACTGAATATTTCAGCCAAAATTAGTTCGTCATGGCTGCAGCCTAAGCCCAACTTTGTTGAATAGGCCACAATGCTTCAAAACTTTTCTAGCCCTGGACTCAATCTAGAGAACAGAGAAATCAAATGTCTTCTATACACAGACGACCTACTGCTGCTCTCACCTACTGAAGAGGGATTATGTGAAAGCCTTTTAATTCTAGAGAATTACTGTATTAAGTGGGCTTTACCAATAAACATGGACAATAATTTTTCAAAAGATAAATCGTCTTAAAGACAAAAAATATGTTTTTACATTTGGGGGAGGAATTCTTAGCCATATTACCTGTTACAGTTATTTAGGTCTGACCAGCTTGGCTTCTGGACAATTTGACATGGCTGTAAAGGACCTAACAGCATAGGGCATTTTACAGTGTAAGAAAAATATTATTCAAATTTAACCCCCCAATCAAATTGTGGCTGAAAATATTTGATAGTGTCATCAAACCCATCCTTCTGTATAGCAGTGAAATCTGGGGACCCAAATATAAACTAAATTATAAATCCTGGGAAAAAGTTCAACTGAAACCTTCCACCTTGAATTTTTTGTGAAAAGAAAAAAGAAAAAAAAAATATATATATATAAAAAATATAAAAACATATATATATATATTTAACCGAACTGAAATATCGTGTGAGTGAGCACAGTCTGGCGGTAGAGACAGGTCGGCACAGACAGAGCTGGAGACCCAGAGAGGACAGACTGTGTTCACACTGCACTCAAGGAGTCATAGAGGATGTTACTGTTACTCATTGTTCTCTGTAGTTACTTTTCTTTACATTTTGTGCACTTACCTGTATGCTTATTATTATTATTATTATTATTGTTATAGATAATATTTTATTATTTGTCTTTTTTTGTGTGTAAAACGTCGTATAATAATAATAAAAAAATATTCCTGTTTGTTTGTTTTGTTTTTTGTTAATGAATGCTTTGGCAACATTGTATATTGTATATGGTCATGCCAATAAAGCTAATTTTTATTGAATTGAGAGAGAGAGAGAGAGAGAGAGGGAGAGAGAGAGAGAGAGAGAGTTGCAGAGCTCTGGGTTTCAAAGGTGCATGTGTCCCAGAGTGGAATTTGGCTGCTTTCACAGTTTTGCTCATTCACTGAAAAGCTAATGACAGCTTTGTACAGTCTAATTGAGAAAACACTGTTACCACGATTTGACAAATGCATAGCAGTAAAAGGCACAAAAATCCATTTTAATTAGCACCATTAAGCCTAACAGTTGTCATTAAACGCCTGTAAATGATGGAAATGATACCGCTCATTTAAAAAAAAAAAAAAAAAAAATATATATATATATATATATATATATATATATATATATATATATATATATATATATATATATATATAAGTGCTTTTCCAGATGACAGCTGGGTAAAAATAGTTTGTGTTGGAAGTTCAGATATTTAGGTCTACCTGGAGCAAATCCACTGACTGTGTTCCCTGTTTAGACTGGGCAGCTGCGTTTTAATCAGACTGGATTCATTTTTCTGTAAGTTTTAGGAGCAAAGAGACCTTATGCAGTTTGTTTATCAGGCTTTACGTGAGATTTATGAACCCAACATATTGCTCTTTAAAGCTGTTTCTTAAAGGCAAAGTGTGCAATTTCTGCTCCATTAGTGTCAGTAAGCAGAACTGCAAAAATACTTATAACACTTTTTCAAGGGAATAAACCAGCCGATGGCTTACTTATAGTTGTCTCTGCATATTAAGTACACTAAAAATTTCAGCTCACTTAAATTGAACACTTGCATTTCTTATTGCTGTCTTAAGCTAATTGTTGTCTTAATTTTTAAGTAAAATCAAAGTAGTGTCAAAGTTACAACCAGCATAGGTTCATTGTAGTTTTTCAAACATTTTGAATTTAATTACTGATGAAGCAAATACAGTTGAAACTTAACACACTATCATAATGATACATCATCAAAGAGACAAAGAGACATTTTTTTTTGTCTGCACCACCAAAATTCACCTTGGTTAATTGCTCGCACCCCCAAAACGTCACTCGGTCCATAAATGTCATTCTGATGCTGTATTCAACTCATTTCAGAGGATTTCAAAATTTGCTCAAGGCTTAATTTAAATTTTTATTTCCGTGGTACACAGACATTTTCAGAATGTCTGAGGGAATTTTCAGAATGTCAGAGCTGCGACTTACGTAACAGGAAAAGTACCATAAAAATAATTTTGTATGAAGAACAAATCTAAATTCAAATCTTTATTTAATGATCAGCATTTCCATCCAGTGTAACAGTCAGATCTTGACCCGCACTCATTTAAACATTCAAATGTTGCCACATCAAGAAGCGTTACGACAGCTTTGACATTAGTAATGTTGTTTCACTGTGTTCCTTACACTGAGCTATTGTGTGCTTGCAGAAGATTTTAAATGCAATGAGCTTGAGTCATTTGGAATACTTTTATAGTGCTTTTTTGTCATTTCTTTGAAAAAGATTGTTAGATGTTTAAAAGTATCTATATATATTTTGTAATGTAACTAAAGTTATTGTGACTAAACTTACCTGCCTGTTTTATATTGTTTACAGTAAATGTGTTCAGGTTTAGGGGTGGGGTTGTATTTGACACTCTAATGTAACTATTTATATGTATTTATATGTATATGTATTCATACGTGTAATGAGATGAATTGCGGTTAAACACATATTGCGGTAAATTTAATCCTTCAAACGCAATATATATATATATATATATATATATATATATACACGAACATTAGGAACAAAAAACCAAGGACAAGATTGATGACCTCAGGGTAAGTCTTTAGAGTTGGAACATAGCAAAGGAGGACAGCCAGGGGACAAAGGGCCTTTAAGATAGACTTTCAGCATTGCTAGATATGTTTTTCAAGTCTACTAGCTCACCCTGATCCATTACAAACCCCAACTGGTACGATCACCCCAACCTGCTGATAGGGTATGCAAACCACTCCCTCTTCATAATCACATCAGAGAAGAGGATTCCTAAGGAGCATACTCAGTATGGGCCTGTCATCAAGACCTGGATGAAAAACAGCTATAGACACAAGTGGCTGCCAGAGATAAATAAGCTGAGCATATTTAGGCAGGAGATGAGTGTGTGTTAGTAGGTGTTAAAGTCATCCGTCTAGTCACCTGCTGCTAGCGTTGATATCCTGATGGTGTGCTGCTGTCTGGGTTCGGCTCACACATCTATCTATGCATGACACCACAGGCTCTAATACATACATCAGCCTGTTCTGCTCACTGATTGGGCTGTCAAGTAATCAGTCATGGCAGGCCAGCAGTGGCCTAATGAGGGCTTGACCTCAAGGTTGTAGCCTCCTTTGACCTCTGACTTAGCTAGTGGGCTTGGCTAATTATCATCACAAGTAGTAAGACCTTTGAATGTGTTGGGAGATTTTGAACATGAAAAATTTATTGAGATAAAATTTTATTGAAAATAAAATGAAATAAAATTCACAAATGCATACTATGTTTTTTTAAATTATTTTTTTTATGCAAATTTGCAAAATTAATATCAGGATCTTTGAAAATATAGTGCAACGGTGCCCGCTCACTTTTCAGCCATTTTGCTTATAAAAGTATTTTTCCCATACTTTTTCTTTTCCATTGAAATATCATAGAATTCTTCATAAAAAAGTTCTAAACCATAAATCAAATCAACCAGCTCTGAGGTGAATCAGAAGGTTACAAACTTTTATTTGAAGCAAAAAAGTATTTTAAAAAATCAGACAAAAAGACAGAGCTACAAGACTGTGTACTTAAAGTGTTAGTTCACCCAAAAATGAAAATCCTCTCTTGATTTACTTACCTTTATGCCATCCCAGATGTGTATGACTTCAGCAGAACCAAAGTGAAGATTTTATAAGCAGATTTCAGCTTAGTTTGTCCAAACAATGCATGTAAATGGGTGTCATCAGTCTGCTGGCTGTTTGACGGTCCAAAAGGCATATTTTGGCAGCATAAAAGTAATCCACACAATCAAATAATGTCTTCTGTAGCAAACCGATAGGTTTGTGTAAAAAATACATAAATAATTCAAATGTATTAACTTAAAACAATCACTTCCTGTCAGCAGTCGACGCATCAGTGATGTAAGCGCAATGGCACATTCACGCGAGAAGTCGGAAGCTTGTGTGCTTTGTATGCAACAGAGGAACGAACATCACATGAGAGTTAGTTCCTTTCAAACAGAAATACAGTGCTGGGCGGCAACTATTTAAAGTTAAAAACATTTTAATTATCAATTTGTTTCTTACACCAACCTATCGGTTTGCTACAGAAGACATTATTTAATCAACTGGAGTCATCTGGATTACTTTTATGTTGCCTGATGGCACCTGTTTACTTGCATTGTATGGACAAACTGAGCTGAAATCTACTTATAAAAGTTTTCACTTCTGTTCTGATGAAGAAAGAAAGTCATTCATATTTGGGATGGTTTAAAAGTAAGTAAATCAAGAGAGAATTTTCATTTTTGGGTGAACTAACCCTTTAACGTCTTCAATGACGTACAGTATATGTGTATGTGTGTTTATAAGTTATCGTTATTAATCAATTCCCCTAAGGTAAAAATAAAAGTTATTTTTACTTCCGGAACCACACTGTTGCACTCTATTAAGCTGCATGATTATAGTAGGTTAAAAAATGGTAAAAAGCAACTAAATGCATCTTCTTTGCACTTTGTTAGATGATATTTGCACTCAAGTGCAAATAGTGGCAGATACTATAACACTCCTGTTTAAATACTAACATACTGTATAGGGGCATCACACATTTTTACTGTGTTTATTTAGAGTCCCTCAGACACCCTACACCAACCCCTACCCCTAAACCTAACCATACCTTATAAAAAATTAACAATGTTTTTACTACGAAAAGGATTCGTACCCGGATCGTCAGCATGAAGTCACATTCACACCATTGATACACTTTGAGCCACAACAGCAACACGTAAGGATGCAGTTTATCTTAAACTCTTAAAGTGTTTGTCAAAAACGCTGCTGAACAATTCTATATTTGGTCAGTGCAATCAAGTTGCACTCTCTGCAGACCATTTGCTAAAAAATGACATTTTTGTCTGCCCACCCACATGTTGCTCGATATATAAACATATACTGTATACACACAAACACACACACACACACACATAATTTTGTTGGGATTTAAAAAAGAAAGTACATGACACCTTTGATACCACTCCAATCTTTTGGAGTAACCACTTTATAACTCTATAAAGAGCCTTTGGTTTTGTCCACATTATCCTGACAAACTATTTGTGCTTCTTGTCACTGTCCCTAAATTGTTCCATAAATTCCAGCTTTCCATAACTTTTCAACTATTGCCTGGCAGACGCTCACGCTGTCTAAAACCAGACAGCACTAGAGCCCTAATTACTCCAGACACCCTATTTCAGCAAGTTATATTGCCAGAGAAAAAAAACCAAAACTCTTAATTACGTAATAATGAGAAGCCCTGCTGTCACAGTCTACGAGGGACTAGACACTGTCCCCATATCTGGTTTTGGAACAAGCCACAGACGAAAAATATATAAATGATTCTGGCTCCTTCTCCATTTTGGCATATGCCATCAAATATGTTGTTTCTCTGTGAGATATATTAGCCGAACACATGGCCGATTTGTCTCATTCTATTTATTTTGCAATTGCAACTATCCCTAGTGATATAGGCAAGGGAAAAGGGTCAAGAACAAAACATTTTAACAACAGCCAATACACTGTCATATCTGTCATTTAAATGATCATTACAAATATTTTTTTCCCCCCAAAGACTACAATGTAGTTTGTCTTTAGTTATCAGCACACTCCATAGTAAGGTTCTATTGTGTGTTGGAAAAGGCACTATTCTTTGTAAAGCTGCTTTGGCATAATATGTATTGTAAAATGTGGTGCAGAAATAAATAATTTTTTAATTAATACTACAGAGTAAAAGCGAATTCATAGCATGCAATACTCCAGTTGATAAAGATACCAAAAACTGTAAATTGGACTTTATTATTTAGATTTATAATTTTAAAAAAGTGAGTACATTTACAGGCACACCAATGTGCTGATAACTATCAAATATCATCTTATTCAAAAAAATCAGAAAACGCAAAAAACATGTGTTTACATGAGATTTTAAATTATCAGATTATTCTCTGCTTTTGATGTCAAAACAGAAACAGGTATGTGCACAACACTTGCACACACTGGATAAACTGGTAAGAATGGCAGTGTTTACATGCAATGCAAAATCAGAGTAATGGTCAAAAATCTACCTGTGTTGATCGGCTTTATCTTAAACTGTTTATGATCTAACCC
Organism: Myxocyprinus asiaticus; assembly: GCF_019703515.2. Taxonomy (NCBI): domain Eukaryota; kingdom Metazoa; phylum Chordata; class Actinopteri; order Cypriniformes; family Catostomidae; genus Myxocyprinus; species Myxocyprinus asiaticus. Next base: position 9,579,487 of record NC_059379.1, on the reverse strand, counting down.
AGGTAATGGAAAGCCGTTGAAGAGGTTTACATGACCTTACACACTGTCATCCCAATCGTGCATGTAAACACACTTAATGTGTTAAATTTGACATCATGTAACTAACCTGCCGAACAATGTTTTACTGCAGGATTTTTTTAAATAAGGAGACAGAACCATACAGAACAAAGTATTGAAGGAATAAAACTCAAGAACTAAGTGGTTTTCAAAAAAAACGCTCAAGAGGACCAGCTGTGATACAGAACAGTGGCCTATTAGTTGTCATTTCTCAAAGCTGTTGTTCCCTATCTGTCACTCACTCCTTGTCCCCTCGCGTCTTCATGAAGGTCGCAGAGGCAGCCCTTGCCCCGCTAAGGGAAGTGGGCATCTGCATCCTCAACTATCTTGATGACTGGCTAATCCTAGCTCACTCTCGAGAGTTGCTGTGCTCACACAGGGACCTCGTGCTCCGGCACCTCAGCCGACTGGGGCTTCGGGTCAACAGGGAAAAGAGCAAGCTCTCCCCGGTGCAGAGCATCTCTTTTTTCGGTCTCAATGACGGCGCGCCTCATGAACAAGCGCACACAGTCAGTGCTGAACTGTCTGAAGACATTCAGATGGAGGACAGCGGTTCCACTGAAAATTTTTTTGGCTTCAGACTCGAGTCCCGAGATGGGCATGGCGCCACGGGACACATCGCGTGGCCATCACGCCGATCTGTCGCCGCCTCTTCAGTCCTTGGACCGACCTTGCATTTCTACAGGCAGGGGTTCCCCAGAGCAGGTCTCCAGGCGCATCGTGGAGCAGATCGTCCTAGTAGCACCCTACTGGCCCACCCAGACGTGGTTCTCGGATCTCACACTCCTCGCGACAGCCCTCACCACCCCCCCCCCACCCCCACGGCAAATTCCCCTGAGGAAGGATCTTCAGGGACAGGGCAACATCTGGCACCTGTGACCAGACCTCTGGAATCACTCAGGCTAGGGCTCCCTCTACGAGGCACCTTTATGCCTTGAAGTGGCATCTGTTCGCTAAGTGGTGTTCTTCCTGATGCGATGACCCCCAGAGATGCGCAGTCAGATCAGTGCTTTTCTTCCTGCAGGAGAGGCTGGAGGGGCAGCTGTCCCCCTCCACCTTGAAGGTGTATGTAGTCGCTATTTCGGCTCATCATGATGCAGTAGATGGTAAGTACTTGGGGAAGCATGACTTGATCATCAGGTTCCTGAGAGGCGCTAGGAGGTTGAATTCCTCCAGACCCTGCCTCGTCCCCTCGTGGGACCTCTGTGTAGTCCTTCAGAGTTTACTGGGAGCTCCCTTTGAGTCCTTGGACTCAACTGAGCTTAAAGCACTCTCTTTGTAGACTGCCCTCCTGACTGCGCTCACTTCCATCAAGAGGGTAGGGGAACTGCAGGCATTCTCTGTCAGCGAATCGTGCCTGGAGTTTGGTCCGGGTTACTTTCACATGATCCTGAGACCCCGACCGGGCTATGTGCCCAAGGTTCCCATGACCCCTTTTAGGGATCAGGTGGTGAACCTTTAAGCGCTGCCCCAGGAGGAGGCAGACCCAGCCTTGGCATTGCTGTGTCCGGTGCGAGCTTTACGCATCTATTTGAATCGCACGCAGAGCTTTAGAAGCTCAGAGCAGCTCTTTATCTGCTTTGGTGGACAGCAGAAAGGAAGCGCTGTCTCCAAACAGAGGATCACCCACTGGGTCATTGATGCCATTGTGATGGCATATCAGGCTCAGGACATGCCACCCCCTGCGGGGTTATGAGCCCACTCTACCAGGAGTGTGGCGGCCTTCTGGGCCCTGGCCAGTGGTGCCTCTTTGGCAGACATCTGCATAGCAGCGGGCTGGGCAGCACCCAACACCTTTGCGAGGTTCTACAATCTCCGGGTTGAGCCGGTCTCGTCCCCTGTATTGGCAGGCACGAGCAGGTAAGTTCTGGGACAGCTGGCCAGGTGTACCACTTGCGCATAGCGCCTTTCCCCTCCCTTGAGGTGAAGACACGTGCCCTTGACTCCCAGTCGTGTTCACAGACTGTGATCCCTGATGACTTTCCTCCTTAACCCTCTGGCAGTTGAGTTTGTGGAGAAACTCGCTGCCAGCCCAGTACGTGCGCTACTGAGGCTTTATACTGAGGTAGGTGTTCCACATGTGCTGGTTCCCCGAAGGCGACCCCATGTGATATCTTCACAAAATCGTTTCCCTGTTGGTAAGCTGCGTCTTCCTTGGGCAGAGGCCCCTCTGCCCCCGGTCGCCATGCTTTGTAGAAACTCCTCCCCAGGAGGACCTGGTAGGACCTACCATTGGACCTCTCCACATGACATACTTCCAATAAGACTCGGTCAGACCATGTGACGTATTCCACTGAAAATACCCCCCCCCCCTTTTTGGGTGGGGTGTGGTCTCCGCGGTGTCTTCCCCTCGGGAGGGACACCCCCCGACATAGACACTTATGGCTCCCAGTTGGTTAACAAATTCCACTCTTTTTGGGGAGAAAAGAGAGGAAAAGAGGCCTCGGCTGGGCTAGCCTGTACCTATTGTTGGGCAGTCGACTTGTTCCTGAAGGACTGTTCGACGCTCATAAGAGCCTAGGGGGAGGTTACGTGACAGCCTGGTGCACTGGCTACGAGGCACACAGCGGTCTGCCCATCACACACCGCCAGTTCACATAACACAGTTCAGATAGTTGTGGCGTTTTGTATAGGGATCCCTAGTGTTACTACATTGACACAATGTCGAGTGAGTGACAAATAGGGAACGTCATGGTTACTTTCGTAACCTCCGTTCCCTGATGGAGGGAACGAGACATTGTGTCTCTCTTGCCACAATGCTGAACTACCCGCTGAAATGGCCGGGACCTGGTCTCGGCTCCTCAGCACAAAACCTGAATGAGTGGTTGCATACCAGCTACTTTTATACCCATATGTCCGGGGGAGTGGTATGCAAATTCCAGTCGCCAATTCCCATTGGCTACATCGACACAATGTCTCGTTCCCTCCATCAGGGAATGGAGATTACGAAAGTAACCATGATGTTTTACTTCTAATGACCCCTTGAGATACTGTCCCTTTATGCCTTCCACAGCTTGTCAGATGAGATGAGTGTTACAAGTGCCAGCCATCCCCCACTTGTCTGTTGGCTCCTTGGGTAAACTTCAGGCCTGAGCTGTGGCTTTCTCAAGTTCATACAGAAACTTGTTCTCCTTCATCTAACCTTTAGCTGAATCCAATCAAACCCTTTGATTCCAGAGGTCTGTAGGTAGCCATTGGCTACTGAACTTGTCCAATGAGAAGATGGGTTCCCACCTGTCTGTCCCAGCTGTTGGAGGACAAGAACGTAATCTGGTCATGTGAGAAGCATGTTATGACAAGGAAATCCAACAGACAAAAAGAGACTCTGTGCAATTTTCCCCGATTCCCCACTGTGGCACTGGAGATTTGCATGCTGGATTTTTATCCATGTTTAAAGACACATATACAGTATGTTCTTGTCCTTCTGTTTGTTTTATTTTGTCACATATTATTAAAGGCCAATGAATGGATGAGTTTACTGCGACACCCAGGAATGATTTTCTGGTGTCACATTTTGCACAACATGTCTTCTCTCAGCTGTCTTGATAAGACCTTTTTTAAAAAGACATGGTTTAATAAAGCTGTCTTATCCCGAATGCATACAAGTATGTGCTATACAATTAAATGCATATTCTAGATGCAAAGTAATTGTTTTTTACTAAGAAAATCAATTGTAATGATATCTGAGATTGTGTGTGTGTCCTCCCATTTGGGAATCAACCTGCAAATTACATTTTATAAAATCATTAAAGGGTTCACCCAAAAATGAAAATTGTCCTAATTTACTCACCGTCATGCCATTCCAAACCCATATATAAATGTTTTATACACAATCTTAGATGTTAGGCAGAACGACAATCTCATTTACCATTCACTTTCATTGTTATAAAAAAGATGCAATGAAAGTGAATGGCAACTGAGACATGTCAATCTGTCTAAAATGTCCTTTTCTTGTCCACAAAAGAAAAGAAGTCATAGGGGTTTGGAACACATGAGGGTGAAAATATGATAACAGAATTTTCATTTTTGGGTGAACTGTCTCTTTAATGCACTTTAGTTTTAAAACATTGCAAATGAGATCAGTGGAAGTGAAATCTGTGATAATGTCTTTGTATTGACCAATTAAGAACTGATAAAGAACTGGTAGTAGCCAGTAATCCAGAGCTAAAGACCCACTATGCATTAAACTAGTTGCTCATCTATCAGCCTCAGTTACATTGCAGTTATGAGCATGGGCATTGTGCCCAAAGTTTATAGATGCCCAGTTGATGACCGTTTATTTTTTCTTCACAACTCTGGTCCGGCAGTGTGAGTTTGAAAGGTTGATTAGTAACGCAAGTCAGGAGGGGAAATGCCCTGTAAAGTGCCTGTACACAATAAATCTTGGGAAATTTTAACATTACGAGACAGGCTGTGGATGACTTATGAAATACGTCTGGCACTTTGTGCTTTAATGCAAAGAAGGGCACTTCCTAAAGGTTCTTTCCTACTTGTCTTCTAGGGAAAGGCAAATACATATCCAACAAGTACAACAAAAAGGAGGAACAAATTATCATCCAATGCTTTAAAGGTGCAATAATTAAGTTTTTGCTTATTATAAAGGCTTTACACATAAAGACCTGAATAGCATTTTTTATTAAATAAATATTTTTAAAATGATGTCCACTCATTTAAGATGAAGACTCCAGTCATACCAGTAATGAAATAAAAGCTGTTTAATTTTACATGAAGTGGGTCGCCCCCTCATGGGCGCTGCCATGTTGAGAGCACATGACATGCAATTACTTTTAGTAATTTAGTGAGTTACTACCACTAATAATGACAATTATAATAATAAGTTTACATTATAAAGCACTTTCAGCCTGTGCTCAAACATAAAAGTACATGTAAACAAAACAAGCAAACCAAACAATATAACAACAAACACAAAGACCTTATTCACGCTGCTGCCATCTTTGATTTTTAATGGGAATGACAACAAGGCTGTGAGGGATAGACTTACCATCTCTTTAATGGCATGAATGGTATAAAGCTGTATAAAGCTCCTAGATCACATCTGATTTTCCACAACTTATGTTTTCTGGAGTTCTTTGTATACTGAATGTTCTTGGACAGATATTTTATCAATGTTTTGTCCAAGGAATGACCCAAAAACACTTTAAACTGCAATACAGCCTATTGAAGAGACTGTTTATCCCTCACAGCCTCGTTGTCATTCCCATTAAAAATCAAAGATGGCACTAGCGTGAATAAGGTCTATATACTTACCGCAGACAATAATAGAGCCAGAGTCAACAGTATAGTTCAGCATGATGGAGTCAGCAGGATTGTGATCCAAAACACAGTCCAAACAGTATGAGTGTAAAGATAAAATGTACAAACAAGAGAAAGTCATGAAACAAGCTTCTACGTCCTGCAGCTCTCACAGTGCTGATAACGGATAAATTAATGGCGCGGTAACGGCAAATGCGAGCACAAGGTGGTCTACAACCGGCAGAAAGCTTGCGATCGAGTCGCGGATTTCCGGTCACAGTCCAACATAACAATGTGCAAAAAAAAAATGTTATTAAAAAATGTCCATAATAAGGATGTGTGTAGTGTGAGAAAAACACACACTAAAAGTAACAAAACAGAATATAAACAAACATCTTTGGCATAAAGTGGCAGCGTTTAATAAACAAACTTCCAGTATGCAGGACAATGGGTGTCAGTATAGAGTCCAAAATCACAGGTAGGCTACTACTGGAACCAATGGAATGAGTAAGAGCCAGCTAAAATCTAACTTAGTGCACCTTTAATTACAGCTTTTGCAAGGCAGCGCTGTATTGATATTCCTCAAACATTGTGGTTAGGCTAAAAACAAATGAACAAACAAACAAACAAACAAACAAACAAACAACAAAAATCGAACAATCATAAAAACAAATGCATAACATTTAAACATCGAGTTGACCTTTCCATAATCCACACAGGACCGGACAGAGCCATCGCTCTTCGAAACCAGCACAACCTGGCAGGACCAGTCACTGTGGGATTCTTCTATCCAGCATGGCCTTTAATTCTTCCCGGACCACTTTTTTTTGTGCTCGGGTAATCGGTAGGGATGACTGCATACCACTACCCCTGGGGTTTCGATATGGTGTTTTGTAAACACTCTAACACCTGTCTCTCATTATAGTGATGGCAGAGGGAGAACTGATAAGGCTTGCCAGAGCGGCAGAGGAGAGAGAGGTTTTAGAATGATTACAGCCCAGCTGTCGAGCCTTACCCCTTTCCCTCTCCCGCAGACAGACACACGACCACGCCCCCCCATGCCACACCTCATAATCAACTTCACCGACTCGCCGTGTGACCTCAAATGGATACTCAAGGTCAGTAATGTATTCGAAATACTTTGGATTACTTCTTCAGCACTGGTAGATTTTTTTTCACTTGTTTTGACTATAAAAGCTCTGCCAATACAGTGACATATTTTATATGTTAAAAATACATTCTCTGAAAAACCTAAATATCTTATGCAGTGTTGTTTCTAAAGCAAGATAAATCAAACTGATCTTGTTTTAAGGATTTTTAGATATTTTTATTGGAAAACAATACAACAATTATTATCAAGAATACGATTTTTGCCCTAACATCAAAGGTCTTACTAGAAAAAAGAAATTATGATCCAACTTGAATTTTCTTGATAAAAAAATATGATCATGCCTGGTAATGTGTATGTAAAATGGCTAGAAATAGCATTTTAGCTTAGCATAAAGCTGACAATTTACACAAGGTTTATTTATATTTCTTCTGCTCCAAACTTACTTCAAACGTACTTCTCTGTCTGCTCGTATGAATGTAACACATCATAAGAAAGAGTTTCACCGCTGTTCAAATGCACTTTGGATCGCATCATTTATATGTATAAATGTTTTCCAACTGAAAGGACTAAATATTAAATGAAACAAATGATAATAAAATGCAAAGTAATCTCTTCAGTAATCAAAATACTTTTTGAATGTAACTGTATTCTTATTACCAATGATTTAAATTGTAACTGTAGTGGAATACAGTTACTTATATTTTGTATTTTAAATATGTAATCCCGTTACATGTATTCTGTTACTCCCCAACCCTTAGCTTTCTGTAGTGAAGACCACAGATCAAAAATCAACAGGATTATGATTTGTGGAGACATACTAAGAGAGTTAGTTGGCTTGAATATAACCAATAATATTTCAATATCACCTCATAACATAGATAATTCTGAATAAGTGGAATTTAATCTCATTATGCAATATGCCGTTGTAATTTATGGCTCCATATACATCTCATAATGTGATTTTGATGTTTTACTCTAGTTTCACTCTGTGTAGCTCCACTTGATGTTTATACCAGGAAAATATTTGAAAAACTTTTTTGAAAGTCAAAACCATAAAGAACACAAATCTCTATCCTTGATCAACAGACAATGTTCAGATGTTTGGCATGTGCAGATTAATGAATATAATTCATAACATATTTCTCCTCAGCTGAATACCTTCCCACAGAACGCAGGAGGAAGTGGACAGACGGCTGTCTGTGGGCAGGAACTGTGTTTGATTTGGCCCAGGATGTGGTTCTTAATGACCCAGCTGGATGCAGGCAATGTGGGCTTCATTTCATCCCTGTCTGCTCCAGTCTCTGTGAGATGCTCCAGTGTCTGTGGTGGGTCTAGTATAGGAGCAAAGAGGTGTTAAAAGACCAGCACATAGCGTGAAAATCTCCAAAGAAATACACAGTAAATGGTAGAAACCACAGGGATATCCTTTCATGCAACATGCAAGTCACATCCAGTTACTCTGATAGTGACGGCATGTTGTTGTGCTGCCTTTGCAATGCTAAATTAAACTTGGAAAGCTGCAAAAGCAACACTGGCTAAGTAGCAGCATTTAAATTTGATTTGTTGGAAAGCTTAGTTGTTCCAAAAAAAAAAAAAGAAAAAAAAAAAAAAAGACATGAATGTGAAACGTTTGCTGACTCTTTACTCTACTGTAAATTGTCCAATCTGAACCAGGTGTTAATACGAGCTCTCGACTGCATTTAATGAACAACAGAGCTGAGTTTCAGAGAGTTCCACAAAAGTAACAGAAATGCAAACCATTCAATTGATAAAATTGTTTTGAAATTACACTTTGCCTAGGCTCAGGTCTGCAAAAACATTCTGCAATCAAAAACATGTGCTGTTTGAGATCTGCCATTATGGTGTTATATTTCTAGAACAGATCTAATTGAGGTAAAGCCTAGACTTCCTTGAACAGAATAAAAAGCAAAAGCTGACTAAAAAATGGGCAAAACTCCTTTGGTTAATCAGAACTGGTGGGATTTCTTAAGCCTGGTGGAGAACACCCTGAATAGAACACAAGGATCTCCCTAACTCTTGTGAAATAATAATAATAATAAAAAAACAGTTGTATTTATTTATTTATTTTATTTTTTTGAAAAATAAATACATAAATAAATACAGTACCAGTCCAACATATGGACACACCAGATTGATCTGACAGTGAAATCTGAAACAGTAGGTTGACTTTTCTATAGGTAAAGTTTGTCTGAGCCTACCAAAATACAAAACACTGCCCCCAGTAGCCAATGGGTAAGTGTCAGGCATATGGGCATGTGTGAGCTCCATTTTCCAGGTGAAATGTCCATGGAGTTTTCAGCTGTACTGGCTGTAATACAGGGAAGAGGAATGCATATTTTACAAACTAAACCCCCAAACCCAACTCTAAACCTAAACCTAACCATAAGTGGAGTAACAATTTAATGTTAGAGGGAAAAAATGCATCCTCCAAATTGTGCTCATCACTGATTATGCAAGCACAATTACTTCCTGGTTTCCACGTGGTATCTGAACCTGGGTCTCCCATGCTGCTGAAGCAACACACTTCCTGTTATGCCAGAGGGGAAGGTAAACACATTGGAGCAGATGTAAAAAAAATTGATAGGAGATGACACTTGTCGGTGATTCTGCATAGTGTGGCCGATCATAGGGTACTGGAACTCTCGAAAACAACATGCTGACTTCTCGTGTGATCATGTTGGATACACCTGTATAAATGTATTTTTCTCATGATCTTAAATGCATTGTTGTCTCAAGGTTTATACTTTAATAATTTGTGACAAATGTTTGGCTTGTTGACAAATAAACATGTACATTGAGTCTATATACAGTATTAGAATTGACAGACAGACAGACAGACAGACAGACAGATAGGTAGATAATGAGTACGTGTGTCGAAAACTCCAAACTTTTCACTGGTACTGTATGTCCGAAATCATGCTAACAGAGAGTCCAATAGAAATCCCATCTGCCCTAGCTGCCTGTATTTTAAGGCATAACTACCACAGTAATCAGATAACTACGCATTTGGACTCTCCCTCACACACTTAAAATCTGTTCGGCTGGTGATTTTAATGGCAGAAAATGGTGGTGTAATCATTTCTTAAACTAGCTCTGGCCTCTGTGTGCTCCCTTGTCCATAAGCAATGCTTGAAGGAACTTGACACTGTTGTCATTATAACCGTCATTGATGGCTCGTCTCATCAGAGGATCCCCAGAGTATGAACATGTCTCTGCAGGCCTCTAAAGGACGCTGGCAGATGTGTGACAGATCCCTATAGTGAACGAGAATGACAGAGACGACCCCCTCAGAGACGGCAGGCTCAAAGGATAGTACATACTCATGACTGAGTGATAGGGGGCCCAGCCAATCAGGATCTTCCTGTTTTTGCCATAAGTGCTTGTACATTTTAATCCCACAAATTATTTCAGAAGTAGTAGAACTGTGGAAATGAAAGCTGTAGGTTATTTAAAGTGAATAAGAAATATATTTTAAAGGGTTGTCGTTGAACCCAAATAAGAAACGGACATGAGTGTTTGGAGAGAACATTCCAAAATATATAATAGGTGGTGGCCTCCATCTCAAATTCTGACACAAGTGCCATCACTGTCATCAGCTTGTTTTGATTTCATTTTATCTCTCAGCGAAACCATTGAGAGCCATTGGCCCTCTCCAGTTACAGAAGCCCTCCCTACATTTTTTCCATGGGAAACTGCATATCACAATATGAGCGTGTGTATGTAGGCACACAAAACCATGCTCGGAAGATTTAGAAACATTTAGTCTCTATCTCCAAATAGCATCAGAGGTCTAGAAAAGGAGTGTTGTATAATGTCTCTCTGAGTAGTCTTAGCCTCAGATTACATTGTGAGTGCATTCCCCCCTCCTTTCCATGCAAGTTTATAATTTTGGTATAATCTATTTCAGATAATCACATACCTAGACAGCACAAATAGTACAACACTAAACAAACTGTGATGCGTGTTACATGTCAATCAGACGGTCTCTTCTTGTCTAAGGGACCGTTTAGAATGAATGTGTTATGGTGTTAAAAAAAAAAGCCAGACGCAGCACAATGAAAGGAACAGATTGCAGGTACATACAGTACATTTACATAATTTTTTAAAGTTTAAGATATTTTAAATTGAGACGTCTTAAATGCACGAGTTGCTGAAAAAGACGTGGTGCAATGGTCAAACACATCTGTCTAGCACATATTTACATAGAAAAACAATAATAATTATACAAAATTGTAGATGCAAAATGCTGCTTCAAGTAAAAATGAAGTCTGTTTTTATTTACTAGAACATTCATAAAGTTCTTTCACTACTGTCAGCACTTTCATGTACACAGCGTGTCAGGTTCCCTTACTGTTGTGCCCTCTGCATGAGTGGATTAAGGAAAATGAAGTCGAACATTGTTTGTTTGATCACTTTAATTGGAGATTAAAGAAGGTGTTAACCAGCATTAACATGTCTAGTCAGAAGGATTAGGACAGGGATCAAGCACATTTATAACTAATGATGCTGCTTTGTCAGGTTAGCAGAGAGTAGAACAGCCAGACATGGATAAATACATGGTAGACAAAAACACTATTTAAAGCATGGAACAATGTTACCAATGTATATAAAACAGAGCAATGAATTTAAATCAGATTCTGTGTATTCTTTTGGTATAATAAATGTAACCTTTTTCATTGACTTACATTTGAATTCCAGTGCATAATTTTACTAGGCTGAAACTGTAAAAATTTCTCCCTGTTACTGTGTGTATATATAGATCTTTTTCATATTTTCATATTGATAAGCTTTATTCCCTAACAGTAATAAAAGGAACATGTACTTACTGTGGGTCTATTCTGACAACCTATTCTCATCCTGGTCTTGTGAAACACTTCAGGACTTCATGTTCCTGTTTGCACATAAACACACACATATAATACAATCAAATATAATATAACATCAAATTGATAGGCTATACACATTTACATTTAACAGACGCTTTTATCCAAAGTGACTTACAAATGAGGAACATAAGAAACAATTTGTCATTAAATAGTCAGCAATATCTGCAGTATCACACTGCCAAGCTCCAAGAGTAGCTAGAGTAGGCCCAGTATAGAAGATAGTCCAGAAGAAAGAGGTAGACAAGAAAAGTTTTTAAACCCTTTCCTTATCTGTAGGCTATATTAATGATACATGCTATTAATGCTAAAACATTAATCAGGTGCAAGGTGCATACTGTCAAAGCCAAACATCTCTGTAAGACTTATTTAGATGACATAGCACTTGTAGTTTCTCAGAATTACCATACTTTTAAAAATGATGGTATATCAGATAATATACAACAGATAGTTCCGGTCCTTGAATCTGATTTGACGAGAGACATTCCATGAGCACTGATGGTCTCACACCATCAGCACTTGGACAATTCACTGTGTGTATCACTCCGGTTGTGTTCGTGCCATACTAAACTAAAGTGTAAGAGCAGTGCATATGTGTTAAGAGCTACTGTATGTGTCTCTATTTACATGTATTTTTTTTTTTTTTTTTTGACATTACATATGTTAGCCAGCAGGTGGTTGCAAAAGATACATTTTGTGTTTAATATGAGTCAGTTAGGTGACGTGAAGTGAATCCGCATCAGCCAGTGTTTACATACAACAGCTCTACGTGATCGCTTGTATTACTACTACACTACTAAAGCTAGGAAATAGCTTTAAATGGCTTGAAACGAACAACTTCAGCATTACGGGTCATCAAAGCTGAGAGACACAACAGACTGATTAATTACACAACTCAAGGCGCTTACCTCTTACCAGAGTTTACACATTGCAGTGGATGTGCTGTTTAAAATGGCGGAGGACATTGTGGTTTCTATAGTGAAAGACTCTTGCGCACCGGCTACCGGGAAATAGGGAGAAATACCCCCGCTTGGATGCTATTTTTCCACTGAGAAAGCTGATCTTCAGAAAGCTGACAGCATCTCTGCATGGGAGTGGCAACAGGTGATCACACACGCTCCGTCTCTCTCTCTCTCTCTCTCTCTCTCTCTCTTGCACACACACACAAACACATCCATCCTTGTTTATCCATTAACTTGTTAGAAACAGCGCAAGTCGTGAATTACTGACAGAGGCTTGGATGCATCATTTGGTTTGAACCAGCAAAGGCAGATTCTGATCCGTCGCGTAATAAAGTAGTTCCATGCACAAATGCGTTTTTATGACCGAATTCAGTTTTTCCAATTTTTTTATTTTTTATTTACTTGTTCATTGAACTGTTGTTTATAATCAATATCACACTCACAATCATGCTATATGGCCCTAAATCAGCACTGCTGTGATTACCTGCGGCCGAATCACAGCAGTGCTGATGTAGGGCCATATCGCACTCTTGCTCGTGTGATATTGCTTAAATAACACCACAGCATTTTGATACTATGGTACTGAATGATTAAAATCTACATGTATCATGACATTTTCAGAAAACACCACTGCACTGCCATGGTACATGTCCAACTTTGGTATTTTGTGTACTTTTGGTTAGAAAATGTATTTATCTTCATTACAGAGTTGTTTACAAGCTGCTCACACAGGTGCAGATCTCTATAAAGACTTTCTACATCGCTGGCAAATGATAGGATGGATTTGCAAGTTAAGTTTCAATGGATTCATTTGTAGATTAATAATACACTTCATCCAGAGCTCTGTTTGTTCTGAGTTTCTAAAGTATCCAGTTACTGTTTTACTCTGTGAGAAACCGCTCTAAACGATTCAGTGTGTGAGTGAACTGTCGGAATGATTCAGAATGAACCGTGAATACAATTTGGACCATTCTTGCTGAGCCATTTGAACGATTAATTGAAAAGAACTGATTCAAAAGAATGACTCTTTCACCAATCAGACGATGCTGATTCTAAACAGCAAACAAAAATATAGCTGACGCATAATGAACTTGTCACCTGATCTCTGTTACTTCTCTCACCATTTGTCAGAATGGATAAATCACAGTCGTTTATGATTACTGGAAAATGGTTTTAAAAAATAATTTTATAGACACTGCTAGGATGGATTTCCATCGACAGATACGAATTCTTTTGAATTTTCAGTTCTATCATAATTTTTTTAATTTCCAATAAGGCATAAAACGTCCTGACATTTTAATGCAGCTCAATAGAGGATTCGGCTTTCTGAGCCATCAAGCACCCCCTGGAGGAAGAAAACTTTCTCTAAGGAAACACTGGCTGACAACAACATTACAATTTATTTATTTTATAATTTTTTTTTTTTTTTTTTTAACCAATCCTCACACAAAACGATTGTTTGACTTCTGAAAACATGGCATGGGCTACTTTTATGGTGCCAGGCATTTGATAGTCCCAGTTATCGACTTTCTTTGGAAAAAGATCCTTTTGTGTTCCACTGAAGAAAAAAATTGTAGGAGTTTAGAACGATATAAGGGTGAGTTAATGAAATCGTTTTGGGTGTGCTAACCCTGTTCATATTTTCCTGTGCAGTTTATGTATGTCACATCCTGTAACAGATGATTATACTGTATCTGTCACAGTGGTTTCACCTTTTAAAATTTATCAGATATGGGGAAGCTATTAGGTGCAGCTTTTATTAAGCAATTTGTTTTTTCAGTTAATGTCTCTTCTTGTGTAAGGGAGCCGGCTGTGGGTAACACTCGGCCCAGATTGCACCTCCTGATGCCGAGTCTGAGCCGCAGATGCCACTAGGCTGCAGAGCTCGAGGTGATTACAGCATGCTACCTGTGAAAGTACTATGTTCATATTTTGTACCGAAAAGCTGTTGTGCCTGGTACTTGAACTTTTCCATTCTTATTTTTAAGGTAGACAAGAATTTTCTATGCTTTAGTGTTGGGGAGTGACTAAAAATATTATGTATTTTTTTTTAAGAGCATGACAGTAGCTCAGCTATTTTCACAATAGTGTAGCTTTTCAAGTAACGAACAACATTTTCTAATAGTAGCGCAGTAGTGTCACAACAATTGTCATTGTATTGCTTACGCAGTAATGGAATCATTTCCAATCATTTGATTGAATTGGTTCTTTCGAGCCATTCATGTCAACAAACTGGTTAAATAAATAATTCACTTATGTTTAGTTCAAGGAACTCCAATTCATTTTAGTGAGCTGATTTATTTGGGCAGTTTATATGAATGAACAAGCTCACATGAATGATTCTATAATTCACTTCTATAAAGCCCATACGCAGAAGACACTGGCTGAGCTCGGAATGGTATACTACCAATACTACTCCTATTACTTCTGCCATATCTGTCTATGGCAGATATAGTAAGAGTAGTATGGTAGTAGGCCATTGCGAACTCAGACACTGTCTTCTTTTTGAAACAACTTTTTGTTAATTGCTGTTGTTTATCACTATATTTAAATGTTTAAATGTTTAAATTAGTATATTTTCTAGTTTTATTAGTTTATATTACGTACACATTTTTATGTTCATTCAATGTTATAACCCTTCTTGTTAATATATCCTTAATTAAATATATAACTTATGATGTTAATTATGCAATCAGAACTTCCAGAATTTAATTTAATCTGATTGGTATATGTGTAGAAAAATATTTTCTTTTTCAATAGCTTCAATGCAATTAATGTAGCTACTCTGTGTTTTTAACCTCTTATGTAGCTAACTATTTTAAAAGAGTAGCAAGACTGTAGTTTGACTACTTTAAGTTATGAGTAGCTGTCACTTTGGAAGCTACTGTTTCAAAGTTGCTCAAATGTTCATTACAAGCTTAATTTGAATATACGGTGAGGCATTAATTGTCAAGTGCTTTTGTAATTTAAAAATGGAAGAACCAGAACAAATGGCAATGGCTTCAGTTTTCAGACAGCTGTCAGCTTCCCCTGGCAACAAGTGTCATAGAAGCGTGTGAAGGTCAGGGCCACTGGAGGGTGGCCTCTCCACTGCTTATGTATGTCAGCATGCACTGCCCCATGGTGCCCAAAACCTGTGACCTTCCAAGATGGCAGCTGAGGAAGATAAAAGGGTCCGTGTGAAAAGTCAGTTGAGATGAGCAGGGCTACTGTGATGTCTTTGCTTTAATGCCCAACATTTCTAGAAGAAACTGCTGTGGCTGGGCTGAATAGGTGAACATGTGAAAACAAAAGGCTGCATGTTTCCTTTTGTGTTCGTAGAAAGCACCATGTGATGCACATCAGGGGCGGACTGGGAATAGAATTCGGCCCTGGATTTTACACATAAACCGGTGTCGCTCTCCTTTTCTGCATATCATGGCCCCCTTCAGCATATCACAATGCTGTTTTGCAGATCTCTTCAGCCAGTCGCGGTCCGTTCGGCATAACATGGTGGCCCGTTTCAGCTTATTGCTGCCTGTTCGGCCTCGTTCAGCCCCCGTTTCGCGGCCGGCTCACCGGGAAACGTCCCGGTCCTCCCTATGGCCAGTCCGCCCCTGATGCACATTAATACTTGTGCAGTTATCTTGAAACATGTTATATGTTTCTTTCACACTCCTGCTTCATTCTGTGTTTCTGAATGTAGGATTTTTGGTGCTTCTGTTTTAGACACTGTACATGTCTGAAAAAAAAAAAATAAATAAAATAAAACATTATAAATGCATGTTTACAAATCCCAATCTATTCAAGCAGTCCAACACAGACACACATTTCAAGCACCAGAAAGCATTTAATAACAATTTAAAATAGTTTTGAGAATACAGCATTCACCAAGAGATGATGGACCATTGTAGTTGTCACACGGATCAAGAAAGAACAGTAATAGGCTGAAAATGAAGGCAAAAAGAAGCAGCTGGCACTAACAGATGATAAAAATGCTCTTTCATGCTACAAAGCCCACCTGCAGTGTGTGCGATATGGCTAAACAAGCATGTAGGGAAAGAAATAGATGTACATATAAACTTGATCTAGACGTAAGGTCACTCAACTGGAAATGTGAGAAAATTTGAGACAACAAACTTAAGGTAGCTTCAATCACAGTGGAATCAGTGGAATGCAGTGGATGGGACTACCTGTTTGTCAGACCAATAGAAGTCATCATTATTTTTGCAATTCCGTTTGGTGCCACTGCATCTTTAAAGATAATACACCAAGAGGGGGAACAGATAAGAAACACTGTTTATTTTCCATTTTCCATGGTGTTTTTGTCAATGAATTATTCAGATGTGTTCATGTCTCACAAATTTTGTGGACAATTATTCTCTCAAAGTTACTGGCAAAGCTATTTAGAGCTGTGTAGGTTCGATGCAGAGGTATAAGTCGGCCTTAAGAGTTAAAGAAAGACAAAGAGAAAAATTTAGAGAATGAATGCCTTGAACCATGATACTGGGCAAGTGTAACTGTGTCTCACATTCGGAACACACTTACTGAATGAGCCAGACTCTGCTAGGCCTGAAACCCCCTAAAGTGGTTTATTATAGAAATATGGTGGGGATGCTCAATTATATGGATAGTTTTGACAGGTTTAAAGAGTGTGCTGAAGCCCCAATCAGGGTGGGTTAACGATTTCTGAGGCCCCAAGCAACCGATCAACCTGGGGCCCCATTTCGAATTTTTTTGCTTAAAAAATAACATAAAATTGATTTTAAATCATAATTTTAAATTCATCGTAGCCAAGTACATTCAAAATGTTTACTGAAACATAAAAATCTACTTAAAGTTAATTAATGCATGTTTTCCAGTTTTTCACAATACAGTGAAAAAATGATATTTACCTACATATATTTTTACAAAACATTTTTTTTAATGAACATCATGTGCAAAACCTACTACACTCGCTAACATTTTGGAATTCAGTTCCCTATCTGTCACTGACTCGACGTTGTGTCGATGTAGTGACACTAGGGGTCACTCTTGGGAGCCCGAGACACCGCTGGTCTTTGATAAAAAGCCAGTGAAAATTGGCGAGTGGTATTTGCATGCCACTCCCCCGGACATACGGGTATAAAAGGAGCTGGTATGCAACCACTCATTCAGATTTTCTCTTCAGAGCCGAACGGTCATGCTCACTGAGCTGAATTCCCACGACCGTTCATTCACCTCTGCTGGATCTGACAGCACATTTCAGCGGATTTTCCCTCTTCTGCATTGGTACACTGCAGAGAATGCCCCTGGGCGCTTCGGCAGAAATAAAATTGTATATTTCTCTAAAAGAGCGGCACACACGGAACATCTTTTTAAAGACGCGTCTTTTTAAAGATGCCTTTCCTTTGTGTGTTATTCCTTTTTGCACTCGTTATCTCTTGCCTTCTGACGGTCACGATCACTGTCTTTCGTGTCTGGGCACTGCTCACGCGGAGACAGCGTTCGTGGATGGGTCACGTACTCATTGCGAGAACATGTCCATGGCAACGATGCGGTCGCGGCTTACCTTCGTAAGAAAGCAAGCCACCCCAGAGGCTCCCCGCCTCGGTCCTTCTACCCACGGGTATGAGGCCAGTGCAGCTAGCACTGGGGGTGATTTGGGGACCCCAATGGGACCACCTCCGCCGGGTATCCCCCATGGACCTCCCATTCTCACTGCGAGTTCGACCTCTTATTCGGAGGCCGCGAAAGTGATGAGCTCTCGAGTGCAACATCGGAGAGCGGGCTCGTCCAGTCAGACGCGGAAGCCTCAGCTGGGCTCCTCCCTTCGGGTGTGGTCGTCCAGTCACAGGCTGACACGGAGATGATGACATGCTTTCCTGGGTAGCCGCGAGCGTCGGGCTAGAGTAGAACCCTCCGCTCTCCCCTGAACCCTCGTGGCTCGATGATTGGTTCCTGGGCTCGCGGCGCTGCTCAAAGCCCCGCCCCCCGTTCCTTTTTTTCCCGGAAGTACATGAAGAGCTGACAAGGTTGTGGGAGGCACTTTTTACTGCACAGTCCCGATCTTTCAGCTTCCCCGCCCTCACTACCCTCGATGGTGGGGTGGCCAAGGGCTATTCGGCAATCCCACCGGTGGATAAAGGCATTCGTGGTGCACCTATGCCCACAGAGCACCGCCACCTGGCGCGGTCACCCAAAGCTCCCGTCCAAGGCCTGTAGGTTTATGCCTACGGTGCCGCTGGACAAGCCGCCTCCGCCCCACACGCCATGGCTCTCCTACAAGTCCACCAAGGCGCTAAAGGAACTGCACGAGGGTAGTTCCGCCCCGGGATTGATGCAGGAGCTGCGCTCGGCGACCAACTTCGCTCTCTGGGCGACGAAGGTCATGGCGCGGTCTCTCGGGCGGGCGATGTCCACCTTGGTGGTCCAGAAATGCCACCTTTGGCTCAACCTGGTCGAGATGGGAGAGGCCAACAAGGCACGGTTCCTTGCTGCCCCCATTTCCCAAGTTGGCCAGTCCGGCAACACCAAGGACTTTGCCCAGCAGTTCACAGCGGTGAAGCAGCAGACGGAGGTTATCCGGCACATCCTGCCCCAGGTGCGGCTCAAGATCCCACACCCCGTTTGCCTGTCGCCAAGGGCGTCCCCCTGCAGTGACTGCACCAGCTCCTCCACAGCCCGCCCCTGCAGCCTGGCCCCGGCATGGAGCCCACCACAGGAAGCAGATGCCACCCGTCTCGCAGCCGCCAAGAACCCACGAAAGGCTTCGAAGTACCCCTGAGATGGGCGACCCAGGGACGACGAAACCCGCTGCTCTGGAGCTGGTAAGCAGACCACTCCATCCCTGGTCGAGGGCTGGGAGGAGAATCTTTTGTTACCTTTGCATTAAATTGTGCTGCATGCCCAAGTGGCTGCACTACCCAAGAGTTCAGCAAGAGCGGTTTCCTTGTTCCCTGGGTCACGTATCCGGTGTGCACAGCCGTCATCACGACCACCGTCCACCACTCTATTTGGCAGGTTTGGCGCTCCAGCGGCGGTCTCCCCACCCTTGAGCGCCCAGCTGTGGCACAAATCCACCCCCAATGTGACAGTCTCCACGGGTCACAAGGACAGGATTCTTCCTCCCCCATCCCAGGCTGTTCCAGGGGTGGTCACAAGGAGCCAGGTAAGTACTTCGATGTCCCTGAACTCAGCACGGCCACGACACAGTGTGGCACCTCAGGCTCCGCCCCGCCGCGAGGCCCCACCCACTGGTACGTCTGACAAGATTGTCCCTCCGGCCGAGATGAAGAAGGGGTTTTACAGCCCCTAAAGGCGGTGGGTTGCAGCCAATCTTGGACCTGCGAGTACTGAACCGGGCTTTACACAGACTCCCGTCCTAGATGCTGACGCAAAGACGCACTCTAGGGAGCGTCCGGCATCAAGATTGGTTCACGGCTGTAGACCTGAAGGATGCGTACTTCCACGTCTCGATTCTACCTCGACACACACCCTTCCTGCGGTTTGCATTCGAGGGTTGGGCGTATCAGTACAAGGTCCTCCCTTTCGGTCTGTCCTTGTTCCCTTGCGTCTTCACGAAGGTCACAGAGGCAGCCCTTGCCCTGCTAATGGAAGTGGGCATTCGCATCCTCAACTATCCCGATGGTTGGCTAATCCTAGCTCGCTCTCAGGATGTGTTGTTTGCACACAGGGACCTGGTGCTCTCACACCTCAGCCGACAAGGGCTTCAGGTCAGCTGGGAAAAGAGCAAGCTCCTCCTGGTTCAGAGCATCTCTTTTCTTGGTTTGGAGTTGGACTGTGGACCTCACAAACGAGCGCGCACAGTCGGTGCTGACCTGTTTGAGGCTACTGGGGCATATGCCATCCTCAGTGGTGGCCACCCTGCTCGGGTTGATGCATATGAGACTGCTTCAGCACTGGCTTCAGACTTGAGTCCCGAGATGGGCATGGCACCGCGGGACACATCGCGTGGTCATCACGCCGGTCTGTCACCGCCTCTTCAGCCCTTGGACCGTCCTCACATTTCTACAGGCAGGCGTTCCCCTAAAGCAGGTTTCCAGGCACGTCGTGATATCAACAGATGCCTCCAAAATGGGTTGGGGCCCTGTTTGCAACAGGCACACAGCTGCCGGCTTATGGACGGGCCTGCGGTTGCGTTGGCACATCAACTGCCTCGAGTAACTGGCAGTTCTGCTTGCCCTGCGGAGGTTCTGGCCATTGACCCAGGGCAATTACGCGTTAGTTCGGACAGACAACACAGCAACGGTAGCATATGTCAACTGCCAAGGCGGTCTGCGCTCTCATTGTTTGTCACAACTCGCCCGCCGTCTCCTCCTCTGGAGTCAGCAGCACCTCAAGTCGCTGCGAGCCACTCATATCCCGGGCGACCTCAACACTGCAGTGTATGCGCTGTCAAGGTAGGTTACCCTCAGGGGAGAGTGGATAATCCACTGTCAGGTGGTCCAGCTGATCTTGAGTCGATTCAGACAGGCACAGGTAGACCTGTTCGCCTCCCAAGAATCCTCCCACTGCCCGCTCTGGTACACCCTGACCGAGGCACCTCTTGGCATAGACGCGCTGGCACACAGCTGGCCCCCTGGCCTGCGCAAATATGCGTTTCCCCCAGTGAACCTACTTGCACAGATTCTGTGCAATGTCAGAGAGGACGAGGAGCAGGTCATCCTGGTAGCATCCTACTGTCCCATCCAGATGTGGTTCTCGGACCTCACACTCCTCGCGACAGCCCCGCCCCTGGTGAATTCCCCTGAGGAAGGACCTTTTTTCTCAGGGACAGGGCACCATCTGGCACCCACAACCAGACCTCTGGAATCTCCATGTCTGGCCCCTGGACAGGATGCAGAAGACCTAAGCGGTATACCACCTGCGGTGGTAGACACGATCACTAAGGCTAGGGCCCCCTCTACGAGGCGTCTGTATGCCTTTAAGTGGTGTTTGTTCGCTAAGTGGTGTTCTTCCCAACGGAAAGACCCCCAGAGATATGCAGTCGGATCGGTGCTTTCCTTCCTGCAGGAGAGGTTGGAAGGGCGGCTGTCCCCTTCCACCTTGAAGGTGTACATTGCTGCTATAGCAGCACACCACGACACAGTGGACGGTAAGTCCTTAGGGAAGCACGACCTGATCATCAGGTTGCAAAAGGCTGTATTTTATGTTAGCATCATTGGCAACATTCGTTACAGTATTGTAACAGTAGACATACAAGGCACAGCAGCCCCTCAGCACACTAGAGCAGAAGGGGGAAAAAACATTGCTTGGTGCAGAACAATCTGGAATAATGTTAAACATTGTAACAGTCACCTCTTTGCAACCTGAACTTGTTCAGAACGTTAAATCTTTGTGACACATGCACTAAAAACAATCTAGACACAGTGCAATCTAGACGCAACACAACAAATGAAACAGAACGTTTTTGATTGAAACAGCATTCAGTGAAACAGTGTTTTTGAGACCTGAAGTTCTTTTTAACTTTTGACACTGCGTGCCGGTACTGTGAGACACTGAAGAAACAGCGAGACACAGTGCAGCAGGCATGTTTACATAGGAAAACAATGGAAAAACAGAGCAAACGCCGGTAAAAAACACATTCGGTGTGAACGGCCCCTAACTCATCCATTTGCACATATCTGTGAGTGAGAGCACGTGGGTGAAACAAGTTCGGAAGGCCTGTATATTTTTTTCATAAATTACAAACCCGAACTAAAAGTCCTACTTGAAAAACTGACCCAATCCGGTGGACCTCTAACATGAACAGCTCTGAGAGCGCTGACAACAGTGTATTCACGAGTGACAACAGAACAACATGTGACATGCCACCCCTCAAGCGGTTCTTGTGGAGCTTTCCTACTGGGGCGGGGGCCCCCCAATGTCCGGGGCCCCATGCAATTGCATGGTTTGCGTGGTGGTTAAAACTGCTACTGGCCCCAGTTTCTTCTTTATCAGTTTTGAGAAACCCAAGAATTAGCTGGCCTTCAGCATGAAATTTGTCACAATATTATATATATATATATATATATATATATATATTCAGCTGTAGGTTTGAATTTGAATACTCTACAAATTGTTCCCCAAATTCCCAAGAGATTATATTACCAAACTTTTCATCTACTTATGTTTTACTTAATTGTCAAACTCACTGCAAAAGTTTATAGGCCTACATGTGTTCCTAAAATCATCTGTAAATGGGTCGAAATCTTTAGACCAAACATGATAAGAGGCCAGTCAGTCACCCCCAATACAAGAAGCTCTGCAATAAGACTTCGGAAATTCCTTTCCCTCTCTGTAATAACCCTTCTGGACGAAAATCCCAGCCTTTGAATTGCAGAAGAAACAAACTTACACTGTACTATGACAAATGCTATAGTGCTGTTGAGAGAAAAGGGAAGAAAAACAAAGAACAAGGGATTATTCTAGTGAAGAGCAGGTGTTTGGGGAGTTCAAAAGAGTACATAGATAAGGCAGTATTTTCTTTACCACGGGACTCTGCTTGACATACCGATTCCTCTTTTTTCCTCTCTCTTTTACTGTTCTGAGGGGTCTTGTTCTCTAGTCAGGAGTGCTGTTATTATCGGTAAAGCGCTTTTAAATCCACTGCTGCTCAGCACCAGAATATATTCAGCATGATAATCCCATGGGATAGACATCTGTTACTCCTCTGTGGATCTCCCTCATGCCTGCCATGCTTTGAACAGCTGAAAAAGCAGTTCGGAGTTCAAGATCTGCACACTATGGGGGAGTTTAACACTCTCGTCATACAGAGGCTTACAGTAATGTAGTTATTTTGATGAATGTAAGTTTCAAACAAAATGACCTTCAAAGTGTTCAGAAAATAAAGTATATTATTAACACTATAAAAAAATTAAAAAAATAAAATAAATCTTATTAACATTAATCTTAATGTTAATTTCAACATATACTAATACATTTTTAAAACCAAATGTGTTTGTTAACGTTGGTTAATGCACTATGTAGTAACATGAACTAACAATGATCAGTTGTATTTTTTATTACCTAAGATTAATAAATTCTCTAAAAAATATATTGTTAATTGTTTTGTTTTTTTCATGTTACCTAATGCGTTAACTAATGTTACCGAATGGAACCGTATTGTAAAGTTACAGTTTTTTCTTGTTGTAAGCATAAATGTCACTAAATTGTTAGATTTCTGGATCAATGACATGACAGTTTATTTTTATTTATTTTTTTTATGTATTTTTTTTTGGTCCGGATCTATGAAGTTATTCAAAAATACTGTTCATTTAAAAATACATTTCACACAAAACAATTAGGCTACTTGAAGACATGTTAAGATGAACAGTTTTCAGTTTCTGAAATCAAAGTCATTTTTATATTATTCTGTGGCTTAAAGTAAAAAAAAAAAAACATCTTAGTGGTATAACCGTCCAGAGACAGTCAAAAAATTAAAAAATAATAATAATAATCTGACATTATTGAAAATATAAATCTTGGTATAAGTAATTTGGAATAATAATAATAATAAAATAATATAAAATATAATGTGATTTTTAAAATATTATTTATATTAGAAAAAAAAAAATACATTTGTTCATCAAATCAAAGTCAGGTGGTGTAGCCAACATGCAGGTAGTCATTTTGTTGTCGTGACAAAAAAAAAAAAAAAAAAAAAAAAGAGACCTTTAGACCCTCATGACTGTGTGTGAATTTTTATTTTTTTAAATATCCCATATTGTTTTGCACTTTTATGAAAATGCGCATTTTGTTCAGGTCAAATGAAGTATCCCTAAAAAAACTTCTTGAAAATTGTGATTTAAATTCATGATTTTAGTAAAAAAAAAAAAAATAAATAAATAAAAAAAAAACATTTTATGTTTGAAAACCTTTTTGAAATGAATGATTAAGGTGTGCACACATGTGTGTCAAGGTGCAAGGAAAGTATGTTATCACCTTTTACTTGATGGTTACATAGCTTTAAGTCATTAAATATATACATATATGTAGAAAAGTTTATGTTTAAAAAATATATATATATATATGAAACCAACATAGACGCAAAGATTACATATTTTATTTGTTTTTATTTTTTTTTTTTTTGCAGTAAGAAAATTATTCTGAAATTTATTTAAACTGTATAATTGTAAAATTAATCTTCCTTTGGTTTGCCAACCTTCTAATCCAACAAACAGACATTGCAATTTGTCATTTATCACCATGCATGAATATAAGGAGTCCTTAGATTCAAACAAGGATAAGACAGAGTATGTGTTGACTAAATGCAGTTCTTTTTCGAAAAAATAAAATAAAATAAAAGTCAAGCATTTAAACAATCCAAAACTGAACAATGCTTATTAATAAAGCAATTATCTTGAAACTACTACTTTCTTATCTGATGAATGACTTTTGCTTTGGATACCTGTTATCGAGAATTACTGGCACAACTGAGGGGCATATTAATCTCATCTGTCCACAATGCTGAGAACATGGCTATATGGTCATGATTTATTTCTATAGAAATAACTTTTCTGGACTCAACAGCACAGTCCTGCAGTTTAGCTCCAAACCGTGATTACATGGGTGCTTATAAGCGATGTTTCCTTGGATACCAAATAAGATACAGACACACAGAGGAAAAGTACAGAGCGTTACAGTTAATCTGAAGAAAAAGGGGACA
The DNA here is from genome assembly GCF_019703515.2 of Myxocyprinus asiaticus. Taxonomy (NCBI): domain Eukaryota; kingdom Metazoa; phylum Chordata; class Actinopteri; order Cypriniformes; family Catostomidae; genus Myxocyprinus; species Myxocyprinus asiaticus. The sequence goes on along the minus strand of NC_059379.1, from coordinate 9,554,572 downwards.
TTAAAACTTCAGACATTATCAATCAGGTGAAAATGAGAAAATTAATGAGATGAGAGAAATGAGGTGCAGAAAACATGAGCCAGTGACAACAAGGTTTAAGAGAGAAGCGTTAACGCATTGTTAATTCTGTGCTTTGAGTGGTTTGCCATGACTGTCTCACACAGGGTTTGTTGAAGCAACTCTTATGTCAAGAACTGATAATGATCCTTTGATGTGGCGAGGGCATTACCAAAACCTCTCTTTTTTTGTCTTAAAAAACAAAACAAAAAAAAAAAACAGACTCCTTAAAAGACAAAATTACATTTCATTTTTTTTTTATCTTGACTGCAAAAAAAAGATTCTTGTTAAACTGTTGGAACATAGGGGGCAGTATCCACAGACAGAAGGCAGAATATGGAGCATTCGGGAGAATGTTCCCCCCTGTAAAACCTTGGAGATCTTGCATGTTTACAGAGATTGGAATAGTTGTGCAGTATCTTGAGGAACCTTCACACCTACATCAGTATAATTGTCTAGCAGAATTTTAATATTGTGCTTCCTTTTAAAGGAACAGTTCACTCAAAAATAAATTCATTTACTCACCCCCATGTTGTTCCATACGTTATGAGTCAACTTGCTTATGAAGATTAATTATTTTTTATTTTTTTAATTTTTTTTATCTTGTTGACTTGTACCCAGTTCTTTTCTCTTCACATTCATCTACAAAAAGTATTTTATATTGACTTTCATCTTTCAATCTTTATTGTCCTCAAGAGGCAATTAAGTATGTAGAGAGCAGCAGAACACAATAACAATTATCATTAAACAATACAAAAGAAATATTACAAAGAATTGTTTATAAAAGTGCCAGAATGCCAGAACAAAAGAGTACTTTATTGTATTTGTTGGTCTTAAACTGAGGAAGTTTGTATCTCCGACCAGAAGGAAGCAACCAAAACTCACTGGACAAAGAATGACTAGGGTTAGAAAGGACTAGCTGGGCCTTCCTAGATGCTCTAGTCACAAATTTGCAACATATTATTTAGATCAGTGCCAACTACCTTAAAACACATTTAACAATATTTTACTCTGATTCCTTGAATGAAGCTAACCATACCAGCAGATCAAAGAAAGGGTTAAAACAGATTCAGTAAAACAAGAATTTTTCACAAAAGATAGTCAAGACAGTCAAGTGATTAGCGGCTGTAAAGGGGTTAGAGGGAAAGGAGGAGGCAAGAACCGGCTTGATAATATAAATAATAGTTTAATGATAAACTTAAACAAAAACACACAAACATAAACACATACAGGTCAGCTGCCTGTAGTTCTCTCTCTCTCTCGAACTGCTGTCTCCAGTCGCCTTTATTCCTCACTCGCCTCATCAGGCTGATTGGGGTCCGTGCGTGCATCATTCCTGCCCGGCCCCGCCCTCCTCCGCGCTACAGCGACCTTCCGCGTACAGACGCTAATGCATGCTTCGTCTCCCCCTGCTTCACCTGCGATTATGTTAATGAAGCTCACACCTGAAAAACCACTGGAAAAATCAGCTAGCATGGCGCTGGCTTTATAGGATTTTGGAAGAAAATTACAAAGACCATTTTCTTTTTCCTTTGGCATAAAGTGCACTGATAGAATGTACAAAGACCATGAATGTACAGTACATATCAGGAAAGTAGGGTCAATTTTGATTTAGACTGATTTCATGTACCCAGTTTGTTTCTCTTCACATTGACATGCAAACAATATCAGTATCACAAAAAGGTTCCATTTGTTAATATTAGTTAACAACATTAGTTAACATGAACTAACAATGACCAATACTTTTACAGCATTTATTAATCTTAGTTAATGTTTCAACACTGTATATGTGTTTGATAAAAAGCAAGGGGTTTTGGTTCTCTACACATCTACACATTTAACTCCTCTTGTTCTTGCACTCTGAGGGATGCGCAGCCTCTGTGTTAGGACAAAAATAGCGCTTAATAATGAAAGATTTATGTTGAGTAAGCTTGTAATTACATGCTGCAGTAGACAATTAGGTGCATCCCCAACAAGCTCGGTGAATTCCTACTCTAAGAAACCCACTTCCTATCTATGTTCTTCAGACCTGGTGACCATCCAATCTATCGATCTGTCTCTCTGTCTGTCTGATTGTAGAACAACTATAATTGTAAATACATACAGGTACAAGCTCACTGGAGAAATCCTAATGTTATGAGCTGGACTGCCATGTACACATCATGTTCAGTAGAAAAACAATTTTGTTAGTGTAGATGACCAATAGGGAACGGGTATCTGGTTACAGCCCTTTCTCCTCCCAGCACTGCTGCTCAGCCTGTACCTGTCCAAGTCAACGGCCTGCCTCCACTGACAGCTCAATAGACTCCTTATTCCCCCTTGCGATCAGCTTGCAGCTGGTAATTACAGACAATCATGTAGGATCAAGAATGTGTGCATGAGTAGTCCAGTGTAGCATCTGCTGTCCTGGTGTGCAGCACAGCTAGTGCACTGAGGAGTGGGACAGCTGTGCCTTACACACAGCTCAGAGTAACAGAGCAGCGGATCTGATGTCAAAGGTAGAGTAAATATTGTCTCCTGGAAGCAAGTCAGCCATGAACAAACCAAAGATAACCTAGATCTTGAATAGCTGTTTGAGCTGAAATATTGAATGTCTTTATTTTTAAAATTATATATATATATATATATATATATATATATAAACAACAAAAAAACAAAAAAACATGATAGTGATATGTATAATTGCTGCAATGTTATAATTAGGGTCGGGAACCGAGAACTGGTTCTTGTTCAGAACCAGTTCTATTCTTAAAAAATACCAGAATCGTATGATTTTCGTGACTTTCGGTTCCGTTAATGGTTCTCCACTTTCCGCCGATGTTGCTGGATTACCATCCTCAAATACTCTGATGGTGTTTCAAGCAGCACATCTCTGCAGCAGCACTGCCCTCTACGGATTTTACAGCGTAAAAACCACTGATCTATATTATATATATTATATTATATTATAGATCAGTGGTAAAAATACACAGTTCTACCAGTGTATTTAATTCCCAATCGAACAAGTCCTGAGCCAGCTCTGTTTTACAGCGCGAACATATGCGCTTCCGGTACAGTTCGATTCCCGAAAGAACCATTCTAATGAGCCGGTACTTTTGAATCTACAGCGCGAAACATACAGCACTTCCAGTATACAAGTAATCTTATACTGATGTGCAAGTTATGAATGTCCAACTCAAAATCAAATAAGAACTGTTGAAGTCTCACAAGCCTGAAGTACAACATTAGGCTACAAAACACAGTCTAAACTGTCCCTGGAACTGTTACTGTTTATTTAATGATGACCTGTGTCTCTGTTAAATCAAGCAGTGCAGTTACTGACTGGTTGTTCATATGACAATGTATAATAAAGATACACATGTTTTGTTGTAATAAGTGGAATTTTATAAAATAATAAATGAATTAATGAAATATGCCATCATATCTCGTGTTGGTTTAGATTTCTTTATTTAAAATAGAGTAAGGATCTATTATTGGATAGTATTTATACCTCTAAAAAAGTCTGCAAACACACCTTGTACAAGAACTGTATTGCATTTATTTCTGATTTGTTATATCTGCTCTGTACAAATCTGAAATGATCTGTTTATTTGGTAACAGACAGCAGAGGGTAGTAAATGCAATAAGAATTGCATTTCTCATTTCTAAATAAATCTATAAAAAAAGTACTAAAAGAATTACTGGAATCGTTTCTGGAACCATTAAGGAACCGGAATCGTTAAGAGGAATCGGAACCGGAATCGTAAAATTCCTTATGATTCCCAACCCTAGTTAAAAATACATACATCTTCCCAACTTAATGTGTATATAGACCATTGGTGGAAATGGTCTTTTATTTCCATACATAAAAGTAAATACTGCTAAATCAAATCTGTTCATCTTATAAAATGCAAACCATTCATGTTGTTATTTTTAAAGCCATATAACTAAGTCTCACATAGGTAAAATTGGATTCAGTAAACGATAGTTCAGTACAATAAGCAAAGTTGAGTGGATTAGGACAGGGCATTTTATTCAGAAAATAAGCTATAATTCATGGAAATGAACATGAACAACATATAATTAATTTAAATAGTAATATCAATATTTTTTGATGTGTAAGTTTAACATATTTACTTAATCTGTACCTAAGCAATTCTGAGTTAAAGAGGACAGTTTAGGAGAGCTGCATATACATAAATTGTCTAAATGAACCGATTCACTAAAATTAATCAAACTTCCCAATGCTTAATGTGAGAGGGAGAGGACAGTTTAGGAGAGCTTCTTATACATGTATCGTCCAAATGAAATGATTCACTGAAATGAATAAGACTTTCTAAAAATTCATATGAGAGAGCAGTTTAGGAGAGCACGAAGCACCAAACTGAGTCAATACTCGGTGCTACCGGTCCTGTGGAAAGACACAAAAGCACGCGGCACCCAGTTTTCCATTCATCATTATTCGATATTTATAAATGAACTAAAATCATGTGGTCTAAATACATTTAGACTGTCAGGTTTGTACACAGTCAGGTTAAATTGCATCTTATCTGGAAGTGCATTCAGACTTATTTTAGTTCAGACCTTCTCTATAGTCCTTCATGCAGACTCCATGAGTGCACGCGCTGAGTGTACTCACGCTTACGTGCTGGCTGGTGTCAGTCAAACACATTGCGCTTGGTTTATAAGCTGCACACTGCTCTCTTTTTGCAAATAATGAAACAAACATTTTTAATCATGGTTATGAGTAACGAGAGGGTCTGTCTTGGCAAAAAATTTAGCGAAGTAAAAGTCGCAACTAATTTTAATACTAAAGAAAGTACAAATAAAAAAAAAAACTACTTAAGTAGAGGAATGAAGTATTTGTATTAAGTCACTTTACACCACTGGTGTAGACAAAAATAAGTAAGCCATTTGAATGGTCATTATTGATGCAGAAATTACACTTCACTTTATATATTATATAGTACATTATACAGTATATTTAAAAATTCCTTATATATTACACCTTATATACATTATATATCTTATATTTACTTACTGTATATATTACACCTTATATACAGTTTATATTACAATATTTCAGAAAAAAATATTTATATTTTCAAAAAATACAGCATCATTAGATAATTTTAAAGGGTTAGTTCACCCAAAAATGATAATTCTCTTATTCTTTACTCACTCTTATGCCGTCTCAATCTTATATGACTTTCTTTCTTCTGCAGAACACATACAAAGATATTTTGATGGAGAAACTGTATGCATGTATGCAAGTCAGTGGGCTCCAAACCTTTAAAGCTCCAAAAAAGACATTAAGGCAGCATAAAGGCAATTTATACGACTTAATCTTCTAAAGCGATAAGACTGTTTTCTGTATGGATATAAATACATATCTCCATCATAATATCTTTGTGTACAAGGGTGAGTAATTGAGAAAATAAAATATTTTTTATTAAATATTAAATATTAATATCTGGACTGTCTTAGAAAATAAATATTTAAATTATGTAACTAAGGCTAAAATGAGAGTGAAGTCCTTTGTTCGTACATTGTTCATTTGTGTGTTTGTGTTAGGAGGTGACAGAGGACTTGCCAAAGTTGCAGGCCTAATTTTCATAACTTAAACTATGTGGTTTGCAAATCAGAAGCAGCGACTGACAGACTAAATAGGAAAGCCTAAAGACAGCAATATATAGATCTAAAGTCACTGTTCGCTGATTAATTCAAAATGACAGCCTCTGCTTGTCAAAAGGACTGTCACACCTCACAACTCATGAGCAGAATATAGCCAGTGGAGTTGTATACTCTCAACCACAGAGTAAGTTTTCTGTCTCTCTCTCTCTCTCTCTCTCTCTCTCTCTGTTCTGGCCTCATGTTGCAGAGTTGATTTGGAAATTATGTGGAAGGCGCAGGCGAGAGGGTGGGGTAATGAGTGGACAAAATTACAGGAAGAGGCACATGACGAACAAGAACGCTGTCGCTTCTGTGGCCACAAAACAGCAGCAAGGCCCTGTCACCCCAGAACTGCTATCGGAAAGCCTTGTAGATACAGTCAAAAGTATCTAGTCATTGTTGAGTGTAATGGATTACTAAGTAATTATTTACTGTAATTAAATGACTTTTTCATTGAAAAAAGTAACGTAAGGGATTACTCTTAATTTTTCAGTAATTTAACTAAAGTTACTCCTGATGTAATTGTGTTAAATACTGTATAGACTATAGAACCATTCTATATAAAACAATAGTGAATTTAAAATTGAAATTTAACATTTAATGTTAAAATGTATGTTTTCTAATTTAATACAGCCCCCTTAAAATCTCTGGCCAGTTCATGAATAATTTATTTGATTGTATATGATTTATTTGAAAGAATTAAAAGAACTGCCAGATAAGGGTTGTAGAAAGTAATTAGTAATAAGTAATGCAATTACTTTCCAGACAGAGTAATTAGTACAGTAATTTAATTACACTGTAGAAGATGTAATTAGTAGTTAGTAACTAATTGACTTTTTAGAGTAACTTACCCAACACTGCATCTAGTCTGTGATCACCTAAGATGCACAATAAAAACAGGAAAAAGCCCTGCTGAAAAACCAGCTTAGTGTTGATTTTGTGCTGGTCTAGCTGGGGCATAGCCATGTTGTTGACCAGCAAATGCTAGTCTTTTTAACAGGGAAGTGCCTTCAACGTTCTTTGTGTATGAAAACAAGTTGATCAAACTCAGAAAGCTGTGGTTGGGAGACCAGCCCACTCCCTCTCCCAAAATTTGACAGAGATCACTCATCCCATTTACAAATTTGGGTAAGCATCAAGCAGACACACAGACAGACAATCACACCCAGCATGGGAATCTTGGCCTGAATAACTGCACTCAGAACTGAAGATCTCAGTTGGTGACAGAAGTGGCAGCAACTCTGTTTCACACTTACTTTGAATCCAATAGTATGACGGCAAGGGACAGCTCCCAGCTGTGATAGCCAGACATGTTGCGCCTTTGTTCACGCTTTTGGCCTTGGCAAATACTAAACTGATTGCAGATTTCTACAGATACTTTGGGATTTATCAGTGCATTGCAGTCATAAAACTTCTTCTGATGATAATGGTGTAATATTTACCTACATTTTTACCCTAAAAATATTACGAGGTGGTGATTATAGTGAAGGTTAGATCTTCAGTTCCATTCATCACCGTATCCCACTCTGTAAAAAATGTCTGTAATTTTAACAGTAAAAGACTGTAAAAATGCTACAGAAATAAAACGTGAATTGATTAACAATTATTAACTGTAAAATATACAGTAAAATGTTTTAATATATTTTTAATATATTTACATTTACATTTATTCATTTGGCAGACGCTTTTATCCAAAGCGACTTACAAGAGAGGAAAACATAAGTGAACCATCTTAGGAGACAGTGGTATGAAAAGTGCTGTATTACAAAGTATCACTAGCATCATAATAGTATTCAAAACAGAATAAAGTGCAACAGAATTTTTTACAAAATTTTTTTAATGACTGGTTAAGTGCTCATGGAAAAGATGTGTTTTTAGTCCTTTTTTGAAGACAGAGAGTGAGTCAGCTTCACGGATGGAGTTGGGAAGGTCATTCCACCAACGTGGTATGATGAAGCTGAAAGTCCAGGAAAGTGTTTTGGTGCCTCTTTGCGTTGGTACAAGGCGACGTTCCTTAGCCGACCGCAGGCTTCTAGTGGGCACGTAGCTCTGCATAAATGATTTTAGGTATGCTGGAGCAGACCCAGTGACTGTTCTGTATGCCAGCATCAGAGCTTTGAATTTGATACGTGCATCAACCGGTAGCCAGTGGAGAAAGACAAGGAGTGGTGTAACATGTGCTCTCTTTGGTTCATTAGAGACCAGACGTGCTGCTGCATTCTGGATCATTTGGAGGGGTCTAGTTGCACATGCAGGGCGGCCTGCAATGAGAGTGTTACAGTAGTCCAGTCTAGTTATGACTAGTGACTGGACAAGCAGTTGTGTGGCATGTTCAGAGAGGAAGGGTCTTATCTTCCTGATATTGTAGAGTGCAAATCTTTGAGATGTGGTCTGTGAAATTTAGTCTGTTGTCGATGGTTACCCCTAGATTTCTGACCGATTTGGAAGGCGTTACTGTAGTTGCACCCAGCTGCGGGGTGATGTTGTGTTCAACATCAGGGTTGGCTGGAAAGACAAGGAGTTCAGTCTTGGCTGGGTTGAGTTGCAGGTGGTGCTCCTTCATCCAGGCCGAGATGTCTGCCAGGCAGGCAGAAATTCGAGCAGTCACTGTGGTGTCGTTGGGCTGGAAAGACAAGTAGAGTTGCGTGTCATCAGCGTAACAGTGGTAAGAGAAACCATGTGCCTGAATGATGGGTCCCAGTGATGTTGTGTATATAGAGAAGAGAAGTGGCCCAAGCACTGATCCCTGAGGTATCCCAGTAAGTAGCTGATGTGGCTTGGATACCTCATCTCTCCAGGCTACCTTGAAGGACCTACCTGAGAGATAGGAACTAAACCAGTCAAGCACAGTTCCTGTGATGCCCAGCGGGGAGAGTGTAGAGAGTAAGATCTGATGGTTGACTGTGTCAAAGGCTGCAGAAAGGTCCAGCAGAATCAAGACTGATGATCTTGATTCAGCTTTCGCCCGTCTCAGCGACTCGGTGACAGACAGCAGGGCAGTCTCGGTGGAGTGTCCACTTTTAAAGCCTGACTGATTGTCATCCAGCAGCTTGTTCTGTGAGAGATAGGAAGAGATTTGATTGAAAACTGCACTTTCAAGTGTTTTTGCAGTGAATGGGATGAGAGAGACTGGTCTGTAGTGTTCTGTTTGTGTGGGATTTAGTGCGGGTTTCTTCAGCAGCGGGGTTACTCGAGCCTTCTTAAATGTAGTGGGAAAAGTGCCTGTAAGTAGAGATGTGTTAATTATGTGTGTGAGTGCAGGTAGGATGGACGGAGAAATGGCCTGGAGAAGGTGAGAAGGAATGGGGTCAAGGGAACAGGTGGTGGGGTGGTTGGAGAGGAGGAGTTTAGAGACCTCAGTGTCAGTCAGAGGAGAGAACATGGAGACAGAAGAGTTGCATACAGGAGACAGGTGTTTGACAAGGTGTGGTGCTGAGAATGTATTGCTGATGGCTGTAACCTTATTAGTAAAAAATGTGGCGAAGACATCTGCTGTCAGTGATGTGTCAGCAGATGTGGAGGGGGAGGGCAGAGAAGTGTGTTGAATGTTCTAAACAAGCTGCAAGTGTCTGTGGTGCTGCTGATCTTGTTCTGGTAATAGGAGGTTTTAGCAGATTTAACATTATCTGAAAAAGTTGCAAGCAGGGACTGATATTTACCTAGATCTGCTGGATCTTTAGATTTCCGCCATCTCCTCTCAGCTGCCCGATCTGTGAGTTGCTGTGGTGTGTAGTTTTTCCAAGTCAAATGAGGCTAGGAGAGTATTCAATTCAGTGGCCTGGGGCTTGTCTTGGTGTATGTTGAAATCACCAAGAACCACAAGTGGCCTACCATCCTCCGGCAAGGAGGACAGCAGGACATCCAACTCCTCAAGAAAGTTTGTCAGCTGACCTGGAGGGCGATAGATGACAACAACATGTATTTTTGTGGGTTGCTCTGTAGTAATAGCGTGGAATTCAAAACTAGTATTGTTACATAGTGAAGAGTGTGTTGAAAAAGTCCAGTTGTTATGAATGAGCAAACCTGTTCCCCCGCCCCTACCGGTGTGTCGAGGGGTGTGAGAGAATTAGAAGTTGTTGGAGAGAGCAGCAGGTGTTGCTGTATCCTCTGGACGTATCCATATTTCTGTCAGTGCCAGGATGCTGAGGGTGGACTGCGTGGCAAAGGCTGGAATGAAGTCAGCTTTGTTCACAGCTGACTGGCAGTTCCAGAGTCCCACTGAGAAAGAGAATGGAGCAGGTACTGAAGTGCAAAGTGGCCGTAGCTTGTGTGGGTTGCATTTTGTCTTGCATCTATATTGTGTAAATGGTCTGTAACAGATAACAGGGATGTGCTTGAAGGCATGTGTTATTCGTAAAGTAGACATGTTAGTATATAGAAGGAAAATAATAAGAGATACAATAACAAGATAATTAAGTGCTATGTTGAGTGGCACCTTGTCGGTGTCCTTGCTCGGTGGACTCGCACAGGTAGACTCGCTGGTCTTTACACAAGTAGGGCTTCACACGAGGAGGGCTTCACACGAGGAGGGCTTCACACGAGGTCTACCACTTCCGCTGCCGCCTCCGCTTCCGCATCAGCATTCAAGCCAAATATATATGTGATGATAATGAGCTGTTCAATGAAAAAGGCAGGACGTGCCTTAATGCTACTTAGCACAACAAAGCTAGTCACGTGGTCAACAGAAACTAAGGGTCGCGTGAGGTGACCAGTGCGACTTCCGTGCACCGCAAATAAATTATGCTGCACTTTAGCAATAAATAATACCCTAAAACAAGTGAAGCACTGTTTATAAACACTAAAAAACCACGATAGTTTTACACACACACTGGCCAATCAATGCTAAATCTAGCAGTGAATAACCTGGGACAAGTCAAAAACAATATAGCACACACATACACACACACACACCAACCTTCGTATAAGCGACGCGAGTTCAAGACAGTAAACAAACAGCACAAGTCTAGCAATAAATACCACACTTCAACAAAGTAAAACAATGAAATAAACACACTTACACGCAACTGCAGACTCCTGTAGATAGATTGCTTATCCTGCCTATATTTTAGATAGATTGCTTATCCTGCCTATAGTCTATATTTTAAAAGACAATACAGTACTTTTTACAATAAAATGTTGTAAAAATTAAATCTGATACAGTATTATTATTATTTCTTTAAGGATTTGCTGTATACAATAGTAATATATTTCTGTCTTATTTAATTTACTTTCACCAGGAGCTTATATTCTGACGCTGCAGTGTATTGTTCACCATGTTGCAAAAGGCTGTATTTTATGTTAGCATCATTGGCAACATTCGTTACATTAAATATAAAATTTTTAGATTGAAAAAGTATGATTTTCCTGTATAATTAATATTTAAAAAAAAAAAAATAATAATAATTATATTATGTTTAACAAGAGAGTACATTTACTTTTTACAGTAAATTATTGTTAAAATTATAATCAGTAATCAGGAGTTCCCTGCGTGACCCATTACATTTCTTTATATTTTATATTTTATGGGAATAGTTATGTTTCTTCTTATTTTTAATATCAGTTATGTACATTGGGATGTTCTGTTTTATATTTAATGTAGTTTATTTAATGTTTATTACATTATTTTTATTTCACATGTGTTACCCTGATGGTGTTTAGTGTGAGTGTGAGTGACATTGAGCACTGTCTCTACATGTTTTTTGGCCATTGTTCTTGGAAGAGCCACTATTGGTGAACTTCATGTCATCATGTGCTCTTCTGTAGTTACTACAGTGACTAACAAATACCTTATAAAGTAAAAAGCTAATTTATACTGTTTCAGAAGGCTAATATACAGTTTATGACATTGTTTTACTGTAAATGTAACAATTTTTGTTTTTACATGGTCAAGTAAATTACAACAGATTTAAACTGTAAAATGTACAGGTTTTTCTGTAAAGTTGTTTACATTTTTACTGTTTTTTTTTTTACATAATTATTCTGGCAACCACAGCTGCCAAAATATTTTTTGTAAAAACAACAGGATTTTTTTTTTTTTACAGTGCATTAAATCATGGAAAAAGCGAAGAGTGGGGTTTTAAATCCATCTAGAAGTTGATAATATACTTTGTTTTTATATCAAGTCAGAATTTCCCAACCAGGTTTTTTTATTTTTTTATTATTATTATTATTATTATTGTGATGGAAATGCCAATGCAAGACTAGAAAAAAAAAACAAAAAAAACATACATTTTAAGTAAACAGATAATATTAAAACTACAAAACAAAGAAACAAAACCCACTGACTTTTAACTTATTAATTTTTATCAACACTTTCTGTACACAGCATAATAAAATAGAATAATACAATTTATTAAGATAAAAATTAAATTAAATAAAAAGATTTTGAAAAATCTGAGGAGGTTAACACTTTTTAAGCCAATCAGACAACTTAGTTAATCAAAATCAGGTACTAACTAACTAAATAACGAAATAAATAAAAGAAATAAAAGTAACATAAATATTTCAGAGGTTGTGAAATTCATTACATTTATTGACAGGTTAACATTACTTAAATAGTAAGTAATTTAAGCGATAGAGGTTTAGCCTATAAAAAGACTGGGAACCACTGCATTAAGCAATTAATTATGGAATTATGGTTTGGAATTTTACAGCATTGTGGTGGCTTTTAAGTCTTTCCCCCTTTCTCTTTGAGCTCCCTGTGTTTCCAGGTTGTCAGTATGGGAAGTCCTTGTGTTTTGGCTCAGCTGTTGTACAGCATAGTACCTGGAGGTCCTCCAGATACATCAGCCTTGGCTCTGGCTACAGTCCCATATATTCATTGCTTTAGTGCATTATAAACTGAGACATCTTTAAGGTATTACAGTGACTTAATGTAAGTTCAGGGATTTTTCTTATTGCAGTAACAGTGTGGAACACATGAAAAGGTTTCAACAATCCCTCAGGTGTACTGAAGTCCACTATTTGATTTGCTGGTAGCTAGTCGCCTCATCAGCCTCACCTCGACCAAGTTTCTTGAGCTCCATAACAATCCTTTCTCAATTCCAGATGACAACATTGCTCTTTGTCCTGTTTTGTCTTCAAGGTGGTCATCATGATTTTGGGGTGTAATGTAATTAAAATGTTTCAATGGCAACCAGAGCAAAAACTGAGTACAGGGAGGGCTGTTTTCATCAGGGGCTGGGTGGAAACTCTTTGCAGGAGAAAATGATGTTTATCATGACACCTCTGAGACAATGATATTATGGTGGTAGAGACGCTGGACTTGAGCTGATGATATCCTTGGGTGGCTGAGGGTGTGTCATCAGAGCCAGTGGTGCTGTCTATACATCACTAATGGGCCGCTGTGCTCTGGCACATACAAAGCTGGAACATTTCAGAGGTTAATGGCCTCTGAAACCATATCTATAGCAGTTCAATTTACCACAGCAGTATTGCAGTCCTTGAAAATATTCCTCAGAACATCTGTGAAAGTTTCAGCAAATCTTCTCAATTGGACTAAGCGGATTTTATGCAGCTTTGGCTGGGTCTTGTCACTTGATCTTTTTAGATGTCTTAAGGACAACATGTTCTGTTTAAGAAGTAATACTTTCAAGATGGCCATTAAAAGTTTGCTTGCTGTTGTACCAACAAGCAGGAGTCGAGGATGCTAACCAAAAAACTTTACAGGGAGCTAGAAATTACAGAGCCTCTTAGAGGACAGAGAGAGAATTTATTTTATAAAATAGTTTTGCATTCCCTTGCAATACATTTGAGCTTTCTACTAAAAAACATTCTGCATTCCCTTGCAAAAATATGCATTTCCTAAAAACAAGATTTGTGTTCCCTTGTAATAAGTTATGCATTCATTCGCAATAGTGTGCATTCCCTTACAATTATTTTGGGTTCCCTCCCAATGGCTTTATCCATCTCTTATGAAAACTAACTATAACTACAGTTACCATAGTTTGTAGTAAAACTACTGTATAGTAGCTACAAAATTTAACATGGATTTATTACAGTTACCATATTGTGATTTTAACTGCCATAGTTTTGGTTTTCCTGTTTTATTAGAATCAGAATCAGAATGAACTTTATTGCCAAGTATGCTTACACATACAAGGAATTTGTCTTGGTGGCAAGAGCTTCTAGTACACAACAATACAAAAACAGCAACAAGACTTTTAAAATAATTAAAATTGAATAAAAAATTGATAAATATTGAAAAGAAAAAAGTATATATAGAATACACAATAGACAATATATATATACACATACATACATACATACATACAAACAAATACACATATACATACACACACACACACACACACACACACACACACTATATATATATATATATATATATATATATATATATATATATATATATATATATATATACACATACATACACGCATACATACATATACACACACAGACATATACATACATACAGTATACACATATATACACATATACACTTATATGAATATACTGTATATACATACATACACACACACATACACATACGTAGTGCAAATCTATTCAAATCGGTTATGTACAGTGCAAGGGAATGTAATGGCAGAAGGGGTAGGATGTGTTGGATAATATAAAAAGACTAAGCTGCGTATTGCACATTAATTATTGCTCAAAGGGAAAGTTTTAACTGTTCATGAGATGGATAGCCTGGTGGAAAAAACTGTTCCTGTGCCTGACGGTTCTAGTGCTCAGAGCTCTGAAGCCTCGGCCAGAAGGCAACAGTTCAAAAAGGTAGTGGGCAGGGTGAGTGGGGTCCAGAGTGATTTTTCCAGCCTTTTTCCTCACTCTGTAAGTGTATAGTTCTTGAAGTGGGGGCAGGGGGCAGCCAATAATTCTCTCAGCAGTCCGAACTGTCCTTTGTTGTCTTCTGATGTCTGATTTCATAACTGAACCAAACCAGACAGTTATTGAAGTGCAGAGGACAGACTCAGTGACTGCTGAGTAGAACTGTATCAGCAGCGCATGTGGCAGGTTGAACTTCCTCAACTGGCGAAGGAAGTACAACCTCTGCTGGGCCTTTTTCGCAATGGAGTCATTGTAGGTCCCCCACTTCAGGTCCTGTGAGATGGTAGTGCCCAGGAACCTGAATGACTCCACTGCTGCCACAGTGCTGTTTAGAATGGTGAGGGGGGACATTGTTGGGGGGTTCCTCCTAAAGTCCACAATCATTTCCACCGTTTTGAGCATGTTCAGCTCAAGGTTGTTTTGACTGCACCAGACAGCCAGCTGTATAACCTCCCTTCTGTATGCAGACTCATCATCATCTCGGATGAGGCCGATGACCGTGGTGTCATCTGCAAACTTCAAGAGCTTGATAGAGGGGTCCTTGGCGATGCAGTCGTTGGTGTAGAGGGAGAAGAGTAGTGGGGAGAGCACACATCCCTGGGGGGCACCAGTGCTGATTGTACAGGTGCTGGAAGTGAATTTCCCCTGTCTCACAAGCTGCTGCCTGTCTGTCAGAAAGCTGGTAATCCACTGACAGATAGACGTGGGAACAGAGAGTTGGTGTAATTTAGTCCAGAGAATAGCTGGGATGATGGTGTTGAAAGCCAAACTGAAGTCCACAAAAAGGATCCTTGCATATGTCCCTGGTGTGTCCAGATGTTGCAGGATATGATACAATCCCATGTTGACTGCATCATCCACAGACCTGTTTACTCGATAAGCAAATTGAAGGGGATCTAGAAAGGGTCCAGTGATGTCCTGCAGGTGGGCCAACACCAGTCTCTCAAATGACTTCATGACCACAGACATCAGGGCGACAGGTCTGTAGTCATTAAATCCTGTAATTTTTGGTTTCTTTGGGATGGGGATGATAGTGGAACGTTTGAAGCAGCATGGGACTTCACACTGCTCCAGTGATCTATTGAAGATCTGTGTGAAGATGGGGGCCAGCTGGTTAGCACAGGATCTAACACATGCAGGTGAAACACAATCTGGGCCCTGTGCTTTCCTTATCCTTTGTTTTTGAAAGACGCGGCTCACATCATCTTCACAGATCTTAAGTGCAGGTTGAGTAGCAGGAGGGGGGAGGAGGGGGGTTGCAGGAGTGTTGGTGATTGTGTGAAGTGAAGGTCAGAGTGGGTGTGGGGTGTGAGATTGGGCCTTTCAAATCTACAGTAGAACATATTCAGGTCATCAGCCAGTTGTTGGTCCACCACAGGGTTGGAGGTGGGAGTCCTGTAATTCGTAAGTTGTTTCATGCCACTCCACACTGATGCAGGGTCGTTAGCTGAAAACTTGTTTTTCAGCTTCTCAGGGTATCTTCTTTTAGCCACTCTGATTCCCTTATTCAGTGTGTTCCTGGCCTGATTGTACAAGACTTTATCCCCAACTCCGTAAGCATCCTCTTTGGCCTGAGTTCCGCTGTAAACCATGGTTTGTTGTTGTTAAATGTTAAATAAGTCCTAGTAGGAATGCACATATCTTCACAGAAACTGATATATGATGTAACAGTATCTGTGAGCTCATCCAGGTATGTGGCTGCAGCCTCAAAAACACTCCAGTCAGTGCAGTCAAAGCAGGCTTGTAGTTCCAGCTCTGCTTCGTTGGTCCATTTCTTTACAGTCCTTACTACAGGTTTAGCAGATTTTAATTTCTGTCTGTAGGTTGGAAGAAGATTAACCAGACAGTGATGAGATAGTCCCAAAGCTGCTCTAGGAACAGAGCGATATGCATCCTTTATTGCTGTGTAGCAGTGATCCAGTATATTTCTGTCTCTGGTGGGGCATGTAATGTGCTGTTTGTATTTGGGCAGTTCACGTGTGAGGTTTGCTTTGTTAAAATCCCCAAGAATAATAATAACTGAGTCTGGGTATTGTTGTTTCGTGTCTGTGATTTGATCAGCCAGCTGTTGCAGCGCGGCATTCAAACACGCATTTGGCGCGATGTAAACACTCACCAGAATAAATGAAGAAAACTCCCATGGCGAGTAGAAAGGCTTACAGTTAATAAAGAGCACTTCCAAATTAGGACAGCACATCCTCTTTAATGTTGTTACATCTGTACACCAACTTTCATTGATGTAAAAGCATGTTCCACCGCCTCTAGTTTTCCCCGTTAACTCCGCGATGCGATCCACTCTAAACAGCTAAAAGCCTGGCAGATGTAACGCGCTGTCCAGAATGGCTTCACTCAGCTAGGTTTCTGTGAAGTACAGGGCAGCAGATGTTGAAAAGTCCTTGTTTGTACAGGTGAGGAGATGTAGTTCATCTGTTTTGTTAGGAAGAGAGTGAAGATTCGCAAGATGAATGCTCGGCAGCGTTGTTCGAAAGCCCCGCCGATGGAGCTTGACCAGCACTCCTGCTCATCTCCCTCGCCTGCATCTCATGGTGCATTTAAACAACACAGCAGCTCCTCAGACTAAAATGTCAAACAGAACGTCCGAATATTCAAAATCCGGGAAAAGATTGACTGGTATATGCTGTCAAATGTCCAGCAGTTCGTCTCTGGTAAAACTGACTGGAAAAAGATTACTGAACACAGGACAAACAAACAAAACAACAAAACAATAGAAGCGCTCCACACTGAGGCGGCCTTCCGCAGCGATAGTGAGACAAACAGACCCAAATGCAGAGGAACAGTTTAAAGGATTTATTTACAATAAATATGAGCAGTCACTGTGGATGTCGAGGAATAGATTTGTGGAATCCTTGGTTGAAGCTTAGTGAGGTGCAGAACGACGCCCAGCAGGGTAGGACGATCCAGCTCCCGACATGCGGGCAAAGACGAGGTATCCTCAGAGGAAACCCAGCTGACTAGCAGCGAACTGAAAGACAACCAAACACCCGACATGCGGGCAATTAACAGAAACACGAGACAGGACCAACTAGGCAGAGAGATTAAGGTTAGTTACGTCACACCAAACAACAATCTAGTGATTAAATCAGACAATCCAGCAAAGGACATGGATTAATATAGGTATGAACAAACAAGGGGGAGGTGCCGCTCGCAGCTGAAAGTTGGCATGATCAGCGTTCCCATGGAAACATTCAGGGTTCCCATGGAAATGCTGATTCCGCGTGCCAGCGGCACCTGAAACACATGAGGGCGAAAGCGTCAACACACTTGGAACAAAAGAAAACAGAACATGGAGCATGAGTGTCTGGATCCTGACACAGACCAAAACCTAACCAGACAGGAAGTCAGGATCCAGACACCATGCCCCGGACATGAAACAAAAGACAGACAGGGAATGATGACATCACCGGAGAGTGCACGGTGGTAACTCGCGCACGGCGGTCACTAACAACTGAACCCGTGAGCTCAAACAAAGAATGTACACGAAACACAAGATAGACAGGGTACATTGATGCCATGGTCCCGTCAGACAGAAACCCAACCTTACAAGGTGGCAGGACCGTGACAGTTTATGGTTTTACTACAAATTCCATAGTACTACTGTAGTAAAACTATGGTAAATTATCCAAAGGGATGGATAAAGCTTTTGTGAGGGAACCCAAAACTATTGGAAGGGTGCGCAAAAACCTTTTATAAGAGATTACAAAAAAGGGACAAATAATTTCCCTCCTTGTCCTCTAAGGGGCTTCATTGGAAATACATGAATTCAGATCATCAGAATGACAAGTGGCATTTCTTTAAGTAACTGACATAACTTAAAGTAGAAGAATGTGCAATTAAGATGCAGACGCAAGTGTGCTTCATCTTTTGCGAGAAGAGCTTCTGTTCTCTCATCCATTGCTAAATGGAAATGGCTTCAGCAGGTGGCATGCTGCATTTCAAACTTCCTTTATGATGCGTTTATCATAGATTCTAGGTCCTGTTATTTTCCCCTAGCAACTGGCAGTGTGGCTCTAATGAAGAGTTATTTTCTTTCAGCTTCTCTGTCCTTGTGGTAAGGGATTCTATGCTAGGTTGGCTGCTCCTTCCCCAGTCCTAAAGCACTTCCACATGCTCTGGCTCTGTGGAGTATACTGCCGGCATTGTGCCAGTGTGAGGTCCACCCTGAACTTGGCCTTTGGCCACCTTTAACCCTAGAGGCTTTAGAAATGAACCACCCTGTATTTTTCAGCAAGACCACAGGTATGTGGGCTCCACTACACTGGAGCCCCCCTGCTCTATGCAAATGACAGCACAGCAGAGGGGGAGGAAATATGTTGAACAACACTAAAGCTAAATGTGCCCATTCATCACCTGCAGCTCTGTAACTCTAGTAATCATAGGCATTGAGAGAGATGATTATCTTTTAATTTCGTAGTGAACTTGATGCTTGTGGTCTGTGGTGTCTTGATTGGAAAGGGATACACACACTTGTCGCTATGGCATTGTGAGGTTACATGTCTGGAACGTGTATGCTGGGAAGTTCCCTTTTCAATGGTCCTGTACGTAAATACTTAAATACACAAATCAGCAATTGCTATAATAAATAATCTGAAATTTAAACATCAAATATCATTGGATTTCACCTTTACAAGCACTGTGACACAAGAGCCAGTGATTCAATGTTTACCTCAGAGACCAAAATCTAGGTTACCTGACTAAACAAATTGACTAATGAAGTCCTGTTTGTAAAGTCTATTCAATACATTAACTTCAATGATAATGTTACAAATTGATTTTAAAAACGTATTAGTATACAGTATTTTGTAATTAATATTAATCAAGATTAAGTGCAGGTTAAAAGATTGTTCAATGTTAGTTCAGGTTAACTGATGTAGTTCAGTAACATTAATGAACAACCTCATTGTAGTTAATTTTATCGATTGACAGCCTAAATACAATACACTATCATCATAAATCAGAACATTTCATTATTTCCGAGGAAGTCTAAGGTCAGAGCAGTCAGAATAGCTAGCAGAAACCTTTTTTCATTAGCTTTCATTAAAGCTAAACTATGTGAATTTTGGCCCTCCCTTGAAGCATAAAACTGCAAGATACTTGGAACATTGTTTCAGTAATTGGGTGTTGAGCTTCAGCTCTGCTCTTCTGCATGAATGAATATGATTTGAGGCATATTGTGTTGAGGCAGACGATGAATGAGGATCTAAACACAGCTTTTAATGAAACAAAAGAAAAAAAAAAAAAAAGTAACAATAAAAAAAGGAAACAGACACAGAACATGACAACACATGTGAAGACTGACAAAGAAACCAGGGGAAACAAGGGCTTAAATGCACAAGGGCAAACAAGGGAACAAGGAACACTTGGGGAAATCCAATCATGAAAAGGAAACTACAAAAAGGACTACAAAACAGGAAACAGGAACCTAAACAAGAATTTCAAAATAAGTCTAAACACAAAAACAGGGAATACGTGACAGAGCCCCCCTTTAGAAGTGGATTCCAGACGCGCCACAAAAAAAAAAAAAAAAAAAAAAAAAAAAGGGGAAAAACAGGCAGTTCAAGGGGAGCAGAGGAACAAGGCAAAAGTCAAGGAGGCTTGAGACCAAGGTGGAGCCAGAGGGATGGAGAGCCAGGGTGACACTGCAGGCTCGGAGAACCAAGCTGGAGCCAGTGGGAGTGAGGACCAAGGTGGAGCCGGAGACCAAAGAGGCCAGAGCAGATCAGGTGGACGGCCAGGAGACCAAGGAGACCACCTCAGGGTAGTGACTGGGTCAGGAGTCCTGGTAGGTGGCCACAGGGCCGAGACAGGGTCAGGAGGCCTGGAGGAGACTCTGCGGGCAGAGCTGGGAGAGGCTCGAGGGGCGGAGCCATGGAAGGCTTGAGGCTAAGAGTCCTGGAGGACTGGGACATGATCTCTGTGCCCACGACCACGGGCAGCAACTGGGGAGCGACCTCCGTGGTCTTGGGCAGCGACTGGGGAGAAGGTGTCCTTTTCCAGACAGCTGGGAGCGTAGTCATGGGAGCGGACGAGGCCACGGGCATGGGCGCTGGCTCGTTGGCCGTGGCAGGCGTGGGCGCTGGCTCGTTGGCCGTGGCAGGCGTGGGCGCTGGCTCGTTGGCCGTGGCAGGCGTGGGCGCTGGCCGTGGTGTGATGAGCCGTGGCAGGCTTGGATGTGGGAGCAGAAAATGCAGGTTTTGGCCCGGGGTTCCAGCCATAATCCACTGTGTAAAGGGATCCGCAAAGTTCCAGATCCTTCTCCACATATTCGCAGAGTGTCCAGTGAGGATCAGCCGGAGGCATCAGTTCCTTCAGTGCGCTGTTCAGACCGGTCTGGAAGAAAATCACCAGAGAGCGGTCTGGATAGCTCACTAAATTCTCTAGCTCTAAAAACTCATGGATGTAATCCTCAACTGGACGGTACCCTTGCTTCAGAAGCAGAATCCTGACAGCCACTAGATCCATTTTTGGTCAGTCTTTCTGTGAAGAGGCAGACGAGGATCTAAATGCAGCAATTAATTAAACAAAAGATAAACAAGGTAACTCAGAATAAAAGGAAACAAAACACAGGGAACCAGGCACAACACATGTGAAGACTAACAAAGAAACCGGGGAAACAAGGGCTTAAATATACAAGAGCAAATAAGGGAACCAGAAACACCTGGGGAAAACAATCAGGGGAAAACCGATCATGAAAGGAAACTACAAAGGACTACAAAACTAACAGGAACAGGGAACTAAACAAGAATTTCAAAATAAAAGTCTAAGCACAAAAACAGGGAATACATGACAATATCGATGTACCCATGGTTACAGTTGATCATCTAATCAGAGCAAAAGTCACTAATGACATCAAATCTTCTCCTCCTCTCAAAAAAATTAATAAATACAATACAAAATAAATAAATGCAAAAAAATAATGAAAGAAAGAAAAAGACGGATATCTGAAAAATATGTCTTACGAGCAGGTAAGTAGCATATCTTCTGCTGTTGTATTGACTTATTAAAAACATAATTGTTTTAAAATAAATAACGTTACAAAAGTTAGGCATCATTGACATAAGACATAATGATTGCTAGTCACATCAGATAAGGTCAAACTGTGAAAACTATTATAACTAGCAGGCTATTCTAGACAAATGGACCAAGATAGTGACTGGTTTAGAGATTGGCATTGTTACCAACATAAAGTTTAAATTTTCCATTCTTCTTCCTCAAAAATGTAAACTAGGGTGACCATATGTCCTCTTTTTCCCAGACGTGTCCTCCTGGGAGTTCTAAATTGTGAAAATGTCTGGGATTCGGCTTTAGTTGCATTATGATGTGCATCTGGTCTAATACTTCATTGAGTGTGCATGCATATTTGCATTGTTTTAACCCCTCTTTGAAATTTCATCAGGTAAATGAATGACTACTTTTTCGACCAGGTAAAATTGTTATCACATTACTTCATTTTCCATTGCCATTCAAAATAATAGTAATAGTAAATGAAGGTACACTCATGGCATCAAATGTTTTATTTTAGTACATGGACATTCAAAAGAATGTTGGAAATTTTTTTTTATTTATATATATTTATGTTATGCTAATAGAGTGTTTTTTTCACTGTATTAAAGTTTGCATTCATAGTAACACTGTTTTGAACCCTATTATTTTTGCAAGAAGTGTTTATAAATATATTTGAAATTTATTTTCTGCAAGAGGTGTTATTTTTGTAGTGTATTTTTTAAAACTAAAATTATGTAATATTTTCTTTGTTACTTTGCATTAAAAAGATCTTGAGTTTCTTAAGGAAAGTTTAAAATGATATTGGTCAACAACATATCAGACTGAAATGTGGCATAATGTGGAATTAAGTATTATGCTAAGGTTGATTTAAAATGTCTTGGTTACTGATATAACCTCTGTTCCCTGATGGAGGGAATGAGACGTTGTGTCGATGTAGTGACACCAGGGGTTCGATCTTGAGAGCCACAATCACCTTTGCTTAAAATAGAAAAGGCCAATGAAAATTGGTGAGTGGAATTTGTATGCCACTCTCCACCCCGGACATAAAAGGAGATGGCGTGCATCACTCATTCAGATTTATGCTGAGGAGCCGATAGAGAGTCCCGGCCATGTCAGCGGCCGGTTCAGTGCCGTGGCAGGAGGGACACAACGTCTCGTTCCCTCCATCAGGGAACAGAGGTTACATCAGTAACCAAGACATTGCCTGTCTGTCACTCACTCGACGTTGTGTCGATGTATTGACACTAGGAGTTCCTATAGGAAACGCCGCAGGTGCTGAACCATGTCACAAGGCATGGAAGAGTGGAAACGGGTAAGCTGCTGTGTGCCTCGCAGTGAGCGCTCAACCATGTCGTGACCTTCCAGCGAGTTAGATAAGGCATCTCCCTAATCCTGTTAAGGGGGGAGAAGGCATTTACCCAAGTTGGCTACCGGCAGTGCCTTTCTTAATTTGTTAAGCGATCTCCTGCTGAGCACTTTCTAAGCCGCCTTGGCGGTTTATGTACACTGTGGTCACTGTGTTGTCAGTTTGGACCAACACATGCTTGCCCTGAATTAATGGCCGGAGCCTCCTCAGTGCCAGCGATACTGCCAGCAACTCTAAGCAGTTGATGTGCCATTGGAGTCGGGGAGCCCCGACACTGCCTGCCCATTGCACACGGCACCCCAGCCCGAGTTCGAGGCGTCCGTCATGACCACGACATGCCTTGAGACCTGCTTTAGAGGAACACCTGCCCGTAGAAATGCCAGGTCCGGCCAAGGGCTGAAAGTCTGATGGCACTGTGGCGTGATGGTCACCTCGGGACTCGAGTCTGTAGCCAGTGCTGAAGTGTCTCATATGCATCAACCCGAGGGGGAGAACCGCCGCCAAGGATGCCATATGCCCCTGGAACCTCTCAAATTGTTTCACCGGTGCCGCTACTTTCTGCCTGAAGGTCTTCGGTCATAAGACGTGCCCTGAGAGTGACCGAGTCCAACTCCATACCGAGAAAAGAGATGCTCTGCACAGCATGCTTTTCTCCCAGTTGACCAGAAGCCCGAGTCGGTCGAGGTGCTGAAGCACAAGATCCCTGTGTGTACACAATAGATCTCACGAGGGCGCTAGGATTAGCCAGTCGTCGAGATAATTGAGAATGCGTATGCCCTTCTCCCTTAGCGGGGCCAGGGCAGCCTCTGCAACCTTGGTAAAGATGCAAGGGGACAGGGACAGACCGAAGGGGAAGACCTTGTATTGGTATGCTCATCCCTTGAAAGCAAACCAAAGAAAGGGTCTGTGTCGAGGAAGGATCGATACGTGAAAGTACGCGTCCTTCAGGTCAATGGCTGTGAACAAATCCTGATTTCGTACTGACAACAGGATGCACTTCTGTGTTAACATCCTGAATGGAAGCCTGTGTAAGGCCTTGTTCAGGGCACGCAGGTCCAAGATTGGGCACAATCTTCCCCCTCTTTTGGGGCAACTCGGCTACAGGGACGGGCTCTATTGCTCCCTTCGCCAGAAGGGTGGCAACTTCTGCCTGAAGGACAGAGGCACCCTCGCCCTGCACCGTAGTGGAAAGGATGCCACTGAACCGGGGTGGGCGTCTGGTGAACTGGATCGCATAGCCAAGGTGAATCGTCCTGATGAGCCACTGTGAGGGGCTGGAGAGCTCTAACCAGACCTCCAGCCTCTGTGATAGCAGCACCAGGGGGACGACTGGACTTACCGTGCCCGGGCAGGGTGGTTCGCAGCAAGGTAGAGCAGGCGCCCAACCTGGAAGACAGCCCAGGGGGGACGTGCTGCTCCACAAGCCCACAACAGTGGCCGGTGACTGGGGCGGGCGAGCGGCCCCAGAGACCAGCACACTTACATGTTTGCCGGCTGTCTCTCGATATAGAACAAGGGAATGGGAAGTACTCGCGTTCACCTGATTGACCGGAAAGACTTCCAGCACCTGGCCGTTGTGAGTGCGGTGGCCCAGGGAATGAGGAAACTGCTCTTTTATTGACCATGTGGGTGCTTCTCTGGCGAGAAGCAGACGGGGTGCAGGACCTCGGTGACCTGAAGGCGGCCGGGTCGCACCGCGGCAGGATGTGTTGCCTCGGTCTGCTTTCTCACCGCTGAGAACTGATGGGCGAAATCCTCAATGGTGTCACCAAAAAGCCCCCCTTGGGAGATGGGCACATCAAGAAAGCGGACTTTCTCTGCATCACGCATCTCCGCAAGGTTGAGCCACAGTTGCCGCTCTTGGACCACAAGCATGGACATCGTCCACACCAGGACACGCGCCATGACCTTCATCGCACGTAAGGCGAGGTCGGTCACAGTGCGCAGTTCCTGCATCAGCCCTGGGTTGGTCCTGCCCTCATGCAGGTCTTTTAGCGCCTTGGCCTGGTGGGCCTGCAGGATGGCCATGGCATGCAGGACGAAACTACCCTGACCCGCGGCCTTATAAGCCTTCATCGTTAAAGAGGAAGAGAACTTACAGGCCTTGGAAGGGAGCCTTGGTCAGTCGCACCAGGTGGCTGCGCCCTGCAGGCATAAATGCACCGCTACGGTGCGCTTTACCTGGGGTAGCTCGACATATCCATTAGCTGCTTCGCCATCGAGGGTATTCAGAGTGGACGAGCCCGCGAAGCGTGCACAGGCTGTAAAAGGTGCCTTCCATGACTTTGTTAGCTTCTCTTGCACTTCCGGGAAGAAAGGCACCAGGGCGGGGCCAGAAACCAATCATCCAGCCACAAACGCTCAAGGCAGAGTGGAGGGTTCCACTTCAGCCTGATGTTCGCAGCCACCAGGGCAAGCACGGCTGCCATCTCAGCGTCGAATCCTGTGCTCTACCACCTGTGGGCGGGAGCTCAGAAGATTCGTCCGCCTCCGATAGCAGAAGCCCACCCTCTGATGCCACAACCAAATGCTCATCCTCGCCGTGAGCCTCGAACGACACATTAAACCCCCTGAGGCAGACCGCTTGCATTGCTCGACAGCTCGTCCGGACAGAACGAGCGTACTGGTGGATGGGAGGTCTGTGGGGGCTGAGCCAGCAGAAACGCTCCCATGTCCACATCCAGATCGCCCGCGGTGCTTGCTGACCCGGCTGGTTGAGCATCAGCCCAGGACGGACCGGGTTGGGGAGCAGCCGCAGTGGCTCCTTGCTTCATGAAGAAGGAAGTGAGCCGCATCCGCAACGTTCTCATGGGCATGTTCTCGCAATGAGAACACAACCCTTCCACGAAAGCTGCCTCGGCGTGCTGGCACCCCAGACACTCAAGGCAGATTTCATGGGTATCCGGAGGGGAGAGATAACGGCCACATCCAGTAGCTTAAGCATGGAAGAACATTTTAAAAAGACACCAAGCATTTGCGTAAGCTCTTTTAGAAGGAAATATACTCTTTCTAATATACTCTTTTAGCATCTGCAGACTCAGGCTGCCGAAGCACCCAGTGGAAACACAGCACTCAACCGTGTGAGGGTGACCGCTGATATGCGCCGTAAGAATACAGCAGCGTAGCAAAGAGTGAGAGGACAAACACACATGCATTCGGCTCCAAAGAAAAAATCTGAATGAGTGATGCACGCCATCTCCTTTTATACCCGTATGTCCGGGGCGGAGAGTGGCATGCAAATTCCACTCGGCAAATTTCATTGGCCTTTTCTATTTTAAGCAAAGGTGATTGGGGCTCTCAAGATCAAACCACTAGTGTCACTACATCAACATAACGTTGAGTGAGTGACAGACAGGGAACCGAGTGTTTAATTTATTTTTAACTTTGACTGTTTATCAAGTTCTAAATAAGGAGAAAATTATAAAAGAGTATGTAGTTTTAATTTATTAAGTACTGTATTTATTTCACTGACTAGATTTTCCAAAAATAGGCATTACAATATGATTATTATGTTATCGATTTTTTATTGATTTTTCCAGAAAAAAAAAAAAAATACTATATTGTGATATATATCGTTATCATGATATAAAATTTAGCATATCGTAATATACGATTTTGGTCATATCACCCACCTCTACACTACAGTACCACAATCTATAATAAAATGCCACATTAGAGTAGCTAACGCTATCTAACGAACTACCACGCTAAATTTCGAGAGCTACCTAACTATCGGTCCAGTCAGTCAAGCAAGAAAAAAGCCATCTCTGGGTCAGTTTTAAATCTTTCTCTGAGTTGTCGCCACCTCTGAAAAGCCAATCCGATGTTGATTCGTGTTTTATTACGGGCTCTGTTGCTTTTCCTTATTGCTTGCAGACTTGCTTCTCAGTTCGAGGTTTCTTTATTTTTCCAACCAGGGTTGCCTTTTTTAATGATCCATGGTCAGTGTCGCTCATTTGTTGTGGCTACAAGCTTTCAGCTTCAATTTACTACCACACCTTCCACCACACCATACAAGTGGCAGACATTCTTTTATTATTTACGGACATGACGTAAACACACATGGACGAATGGTATTCGAAAGTACGAAAGTATGCAATTTCCCAGAAAATTTGTCCCGACAGCACTAAATTATAAATCTTTAGTTCAGTGAATTGGGGTAAGGCAAAAACATGGTTTGGAAGATGGATTTTTGGTGTACTCGTTCATTAGTGAATTCATTAGTGAAATTTTGTTCATTTATACCAAAAAATCTTACACAGTGTAGCTTTAACAAAGATTAATAAAAGCTGTAAAAAATATATTGTTCACTGTTTGTTCAAGATACTTAATGCATTTACTTATTATCAACGAATGGAGCCTTATTGTAAAGTGTTACTGGAATTTTAAAGATTTTTATTTAGATTTGTTGCCACATAGGCTATACATTGTGGATTTTCTGCTGTAATGTTGGAAGTGCAACATGTATAAATGTTTCAACTTTGCATTGCAATCAAAGAGAACAAATGTAGAACATAAAGAAGCTACCTCTGAAGCTACTGTGCTGGTATAATGTCAAAGCCCTACCTTTACCCTGCATGAACACACAATCAGGTAATGCAGCCTCTAGCCATTATGAAAACATCAACATGTCAGCTCCAGTTACTGTCAGTAGTGGTATTATGTAATACACTCTTTGCATAAAAAGAGAGCGTGCTGTTCCAGTGCTCTCACAAAGAAAGTAGAATATCTTCAGCCCTGAAAAGAGCAGAGTAATAAATATGTCAGGAGACACAATCGGGAGCTTCTCTGGAGCTTAACAGTGATGTTGAAGAAAATGACTTTGTGAACTTTATGAATTTTTCAGCTCAGTTCTTGTTTGTTGCAGCTCAGCCTTTGGCAGCCAACACTGCATATTTGTGAATGACTTGAGGGTCTTATTCTATTCAAACCTGTTTGCTCTAAATGTCAAAGACTACTTAATGTCAAAAGACTAAAATTAATGTTTTATTTGTTGCAGATACCTATTAGTTGGATGATAGATCTCTATTATTGCAAGACACAAACACTTCAGGCTCCTTTTAGTCTCAACCTCGGATGGCAAAGCAACGGGCTATAGAGTGCAACAGTGCCCTGCCCAATTTTTCAGCATCTGAGTTCCGGAAGTATTTACCTATTCATTTTTTTTTTTGCATAGGCTTTTCATAAAATCCTCCATAAAAGAGTTATAAGCCATGAATCACAACATCACAAACTTTGTTTTGAGGCCAAAAAAATATTTGAAAATTGGACAAAAAAGATAAAGGTTCAAGGCTGTGTACTTACAGTTTTTCACAAGTGTACATACTACAATCCTATGAAGCATTGCGAATTATGTAATTGAATAATGATGGAAATATATCAGACTATTGATTTTAGGTTGTTGATTATAAGTATAGAAACAATATATTTTACATTTATTGCAAAACATTTATCTGTGACAAATAGATAAGTGGTTTAAAGTTAAAGGGAGACCGACTTGATCATGTAACTCACAGTACGCCATGTGAGTGGTCTTTGTTGGCCGCAGTTCTCTGATTGGTGAAGCATTTTCTGCTGTACCATGGGTAATGTAGTTGTTTACCAGGAATTCTGCTATCAAACACGCTATTTAAACAATGATGTTGAAATAACACAGACGGATGGCTTAAAGAAAAAAATATACCATCGACAAACAATCTCGGAGCTCAACGTAGGTCTGTTTTGAAATGTTTATAAGCTATCTTTGAAAATCAAATCATCATTTAAATCAAATTTAGTGGGTTTTTACTTCCAGAACCAGACTGTTGCACTCTATTCACTGTTTGTATGATGTATACTGCACACAACAGTCTCAAAATGACAAGCTCCAATGTGATTAGCTAGCTTCTACCCAATTTTGGGGAGTCAAGGTGCGCTAAGTAGGTCAAAGGCCACATCCTCACAATTTTATTTTTCCGTTTCCTAACATCATTGTTTTCTAAAGTACACATTTTCCAAAACATAATTCCAGTGTACTATAGATAGAGGCATAAAAACCAACCAACCAAAAACTTGTTAGTGTAGGCATGGCCTAATATACCTGGAAAGAGCTTTTTGTTAGCTTTCTCACTTTCCCAATCATCTCGATGGCAGTTTCTTGGCTGATGCATGCAGCTCTAGATTAACTATGTCTACTTTTAAATAAACGTTAATGGAAAAACATGCTTTTAGCCTGTATAATGTTGTAGTTATGCCATCTACCAGAAATCTTTTTTTAGATTCACCCATTCCCAAATGTCACATACAAGGTGAATTGGTTTGTAAACCGGCTAGAAGACTGGTTGGTCATTTCACATGTTGGTTTAAATGGCCCCTTCCTGTCTAATTGGTGGTTATTGGACAGAAAAATGTCCATGCAATGTAAACCAGACTTTATGCCAATAGTCAAAAGTCTGAGTAGTCTCCTTCAGACTGTACACTTTTCCGGTCATAACCACAAAACATGGAATACTGCTATGCATGGGAATTGTGCCCTTCCGAGTTTGAAGTTTCATTATCTAACCTTTTCCAAAGCTCCTTGTCTTCCTACATCCCTCCATTCTCAGTTCCCCCATCTCATAAACAAACCACAGTTTCTGGCAAAAGACATGGAGGCTAGACAACCAACTGCAATTTCACTTTAGCAGATTGCAAAACACTTTGTCCAGCTTTTTTTGTCCACTTTGTCATGCATCAACAACAAGAACAAAAATATAAAATATGTGAATTTTTTCCATTTAGTCTTTGACCCATTATGGTAAGGTCACCGAATAAGAGGGAAAATCCTTCCACAACCGCATGAATGATCTCGAAAATAAACATTTTGATTTACTGAAATATGATCTGACTTGTTGAGCAATGCACTGTGGAGTGTCATTACCTGTGTCATTACCAGTGCAGCATGCAATGGTGCACACCTGTTCCTGGACTCTCAATGTCTATCAGTCATTCTGTCCCATTAAACCCAATTAATGAAGGGCAGTCTGGACAACACATTAGTGATGAATACAACCTGACCACACGGGAAGTCGGCATGATGTTTTCGAAAGTTCTGGGATCGGACACATTTTCGAAAGTCCTAGGATCGGCCACAATATGCCAACTTACCAACAAGCACCATCTCAAATCAGACATTTTTACATCAGCTCCAGCATGTTTACTTTTCCCTGTGAAGTGACTGGATTTTTTCTGTTGACATTGCAGTTTTACTCCACTGATGGTTAGGTTTTTTTGGTTTGAGTCGGAGGATACATTTAGCAAAATATGCATTTCTCTTCACTGTATCACAGCCTGTACAGCTGAAAACAACTTACTTCACAACTCACTTTTAGTGCTCCTCCGTGGGCATTTCACCTGGAAAATTGAGCTCACATGTGCCCATACGCCCAACAACAGTTACCACTTTGACCACCCGGGGCAGTGTTTTGGTAAGCACAAACCAATTTCAGCTAAAGACAAGTCAACCTACTGTTTCT
The DNA here is from genome assembly GCF_019703515.2 of Myxocyprinus asiaticus. Lineage (NCBI taxonomy): Eukaryota > Metazoa > Chordata > Actinopteri > Cypriniformes > Catostomidae > Myxocyprinus > Myxocyprinus asiaticus. The sequence goes on along the minus strand of NC_059379.1, from coordinate 9,524,176 downwards.
GATTTCACATTGAGATCAGTCTGTTTATTCACTAACCACCTGCAATCTAGTTTAAGCAGGTACGATCAGCACTGAAATTGTAATCGTCATTCCTTTCTGAAGAACGCTTCATTCACAGAATTGCCCGCCTCAATTTACATCACACTATTATCACCAGATGAAAGCAGGTGATATTCATATGATATGAATTTGATTTAAAATAGATGTTTGTGTACATTTTATATTGATAATGGCAGAAGTAGTTCATCAATTAATGATCAAATTATGGAAAAGAGCAATACAACTTGGCATAGTATATCCAGATGCATGGTGTAGTCAAGCACACTATCATCATGTTAAATGAGATGATTCAGGTGTCTGGATCACAGTAGTGGAGTGATGCTGTACAGTCCCAAAGAGTGTGTCAGATCACTGTGGTCTGTTGAATCCTCCACTGTGATCAGTGGGGGGTGGGCATGGCCGAGAGATGAGGGAAGGCTGGGGGAGAATGATCGCAGTCAGCCAGGAGAGGGATAAGGTGGAGCCAGAGCCGCAGTTCGAGAGAGAGAGAGAGAGAGAGATGCACGAAGCTGTCTGTGTGTGTCTGCGTGTCAGTGTGGTGTGTGCTGAAAAGCAAACCTTTTGTGTACTGCTGAAAAGTGGTGTCTTATTGTGTAAAACTGAAAAGTGCAGCAATAAATGTCTGACATGGATTGTTCATCCGGTCCCCGCTTCCTCCTTTCCACATTAAGAACTTGGTCTGTTACATCAACACTATAGTGCTAAGTATCGACCGGCGAGATCGGAATTGCATTTAGCAGTGAATTTTTGGGCACTTTTGCACTGTTGCATGATCTGCATAATTTCTTTAGTAAATCGGGCTCTAAGCCAATGCAAACAGTGCATGCAAATAACTGGTGCTTTTACCGGATGCAGTTTATTCTTGGTAACTTCACCACTAAAACTTTTGATTAAGATTTGCTCAAATTTATTTGGCAAGATATCAAAGGCTGCAATCAAATGTATGAACCTGAACAACATCAAATTTTCAGACCAAATGATCAGAGAATTAATTGTACATTTATACTCTTGGGAGCTGTTCTCATGCAACACGTTTATAATCAATTTGGGCTGTTTTTATTTTTTATTTTTTATTTTTGTGTAAACATGCTCTAGACAGACATCTTTACATCTTGCTGTTTTTTGGACGCTGTGTCAAGTTAAAAGAAATAAAAACGTTTAAAAGCGTGTATTGAGACACTGTCTAGCTTTTTTAACGCAAGGGCTCATTCTGTGTGAACAGTCCCTAACTGTCGGCAATTTTCTTATCTGTTTCTAACTTTATTTCTACTAAGGAATTTTTGGGAGAAATATCTGTGACAAAGTTGATATTTAAATTGATAAACAGTTGTTTTTTGAAATTCGGGTGTTTTCAGTATATATATATATATATACTGTATATCTCAATGGAGTCACTTTATGGGGTTGACAGTTTTGAAGGAACAATGAATTCTTCCACTGTGAAAGCAGTTTTGTCCAGTTTCCAAAACAGAGACAGGTGATAAAGAGTTTTCACTGCACTGTAGAAGCACTTTTCACAGGTAATGGCAGAAACCACTTACTGTGCCGAGAAGAGCACTTACAACTCATCAGATTTGCTGGACAGTTTTTGAAAAGGTTCTGAGTACTGTAAGTACCATATCTGAGAAACATGCACCCTGTTTTACAAATCAATAGAGCTTTGAGTGTTATTGACACAAGAATACTGGCTCTTGCTCCAGCAAATGAACCTGAAAGTCTCCAACTGTCTATTAAAAACATCTCTGCAAGTCCATCGCTCCAGGGTAAAATGGTTGAAAAACCTTGATAACTGTAATTAGAGACAAGCAAGTCAGCTCTAACAGAGAGAGTAGGTGAAAAACAGGCCAAACAGCCTCAAGTTGTTAGGCAAACAAAGTGTTTATATGGCAAATTATAGGGTATAATTTATTGTTTCATTTGTTTGGACTGTTTGCCTCTTTTGAACCTGCAAATATTCTGCATGAAAATTCCATTTCTCTTCGGCTACGTTCACACAGTCAGTGTTTGGGTATGACAACCATATCTACTTAAGCCGGGCGTACACGATGCGAGTTCTGACACTCAGGAGGTCGTGAGCCCCTGCACACTTTACGTGTTACATGTTTATCTGATAATCGTACAGATGCAGTGGTACACGACATGACTTAACGACCTGGCGAATTCTGAAGCAGTCGCACAGATTTGTGCACTATTTATCATTATAAGACATAAAGAGGAGGACATTGCATTCATTCCTTGTAGCTTGCAATTTAGAAATAAAAAAGAAGGCTGGCATGGTCAGGGGCTGCATTAGCTGCAAACTATATATATATATATTGTAATTTTTTTATATATTACAAATACTGTCTGACATTTGACAGATTCAGATTTCGAAGGGAGGCTGTGTGATTTCATAACTGCATACATCAATCATAACAACAGTGTGTTGCTGCCAGTGCTGCATGATAATTAAGCACACAAAATCAACAAGATTAGAAAGAAAGTGCGCAAAACTCGTGCACCGTTATACTTGGATTTAATCGCAAAGTGCAAACATGATGTTTAGTGCAGAATTAATTATTGTCAGAGTTATTTTAGTGGAGTAGGCTACCTGTAGCCTATTATTCAGCTTTAGATGTAGGCTACGTCCTTCTCATCTGTGTCACTGCTTGCATGTTGATAGCAGACATGCTGAAGAAGTCTTGTCCATGTAAATGCGCTTTAAAGCCGCACGCAGCAAAGTTTAAAAATCTTGTTTTAGCGCTGCATTTGATTGACAGGTAGAACTTTCAACTTAGAAGTCCTTGGTTTCACCAGACTTGCACTCTAGGAGTTGACAAATAACTCTAACATATCCACAATCGTGTATATACAATTATAACAGATGCTATACCCCCTAAATGTCACCTTAGAACTAAAACAAGTAAGTACTGCAAGTATGATGAATAAAATTAGACAATGACGGAAATTTTACAACTTTTTCCATCTGAGTGATAAAACTTTTTTTGTTGTGCAAACCGTATGGCAAATGATTTGTTTGAAGAGCAGACAACAGCATGGCATTTCTGTAGAATCCTTCCCATTGGTCATAAATAATATGGGAAAATACAGCTTTAACACGACAATTTTCTCCAAATGTGTAAAAGCTTCATGAACACTCAGATTTCATTGATCGTGTTGTAACACCTTCTACTGATTGGTCAACTTCAGGTAGATAGCCAAATCGGCAATACACCACACGAATTCAAGCCGACAGCGGCCAAATTTTTAGACAGTTTTAAAAATTATCGGGAGGTTGTGAGCTAATCGTAAGCCTCTCGGCTCCGCTCGTAATTCCTCTCAAACGATGCGAGCCACGACCACATGAGCACCAACGATTTCCACACAATCTCTCCTGACTGGAAAAAATCGGTCAGGAGCTCGCACAACAGTGAAAATCATACCGTGTAGGCCCGCCTTTACAGGTGTGAGTCTTGATATGTCCTGTTCAACAGCTTACTGTCGCGGCTTTGAATTCTTTCTGTATGACCGAACAATCGAAGTCACAACTGTATTCTAACAGCTGTAACCATAGTGACAGTGACTAAAAAATGATGACGTCCATTAGACCGGCATGTCTTATCACAATTGATGCCACATTATTAAATAAACAAGTTCAGTCGAGGCATGAATTCATCCATCAGATCATAATTAATGGACAGCTGCTTTGAATGATTCTTAACCCCATGCAGAGAGTAGCTTTTTTGTCGTGAGGCTCGTGCCCGTGAGCAGACGGTGGAAAACAGCGGTTGGATTTTTGGATGACACGCAGCTTATATCTCCATCTCCGTAAGGTAATGAAAGCCACAGTGCAGTGTGGCTCTCTCACATTAAATTACATGACAGACAACTAGTTGTCCAGTGCGATTCTGTTCACACAGCACAGGCTTGCAGAGAATGCGATTGTGAGACCTGAAAATTTGCGGGTGTTAGTTCAGTTATAGAATACGGTTGTCACTCTCGTAAATAACTGAACTGTGTGTGAACATAACCGTATTAAGCATTTAAAACAGGTCTGACAACCATATTCTGCTGCTGTGTGAACGTGGCCTTCCTGTCTCTCTCTCTCTCTCTCTCATTCTCTTTGTCTCTTTTCCCTCATGTCACCTTGAAGGTATGTAAAACTTTTTAAATAAAATTGTACATTTTTGGAATGTGCACAAATTAATCAGGCAGAAGAAAAATGTGCATTAAAAAAGTTGATTCATGTTGACTTCAATTCAAAATCAAAATCCCGCTTTTTCATAGTAGCGCAGTCTTGTAAGTAGGGCTGTCACAATTACTTAATTTAATTCGATTACTTGATTAAATAAACTCCTTGATTACAAAATTGCCAAATCGAAAATAAAGCGGAAATGACAGTCCATGAACAAGGGTGCGAACACATAACGACAAGAGCTGTTAGCTCTGTGACAGCGCTTCAATTTAGATTTGAAAAACAATGCAGGACCTAAAATAATCCCTTCAGCAATGCAACAGCATTTGAAAAGATGGAATCCAGTTTTCACAAATCCGCTGGTCACACACACCAGGTCAGCTCATCTGCACGTGATAGTTGTGCTGCGTTTCAGATACACGAGAGAAGATGAGCCCTTCATCGCCATGTGGGACACGCTGAACTCAGCAAAAAACACATTGGAATGCACTCTAAACCTATTTATCTACACTGTCTTTTGAAATATAGGCTTTTATGAAGCAAAATAAAATAATGTCATGATAAAGATGTCCATTGGACTTGATTAAAGTTATGCCTGCACAAACACATTCTGATCAATAAATCTGACCGAATCCAGACGATCTAAGGTTGTTTTCAGCTAATTATTGTTTGAGTTCTGTTCAGTGCGTAAATTAAATGCCATTTGAATCTAATGCGATCTTTCTCCTCATATAAATTAGATTTCATTAATATTGTTTAAAAAATAGATTGCAATACCCCATTTCCAATAAAGATTTTATAGTACAATTGAAACTCAATGCGGGAATCCAGAGAACTTTATTACTGAATAAAACCAAAGGTCTGTCTCCCACAGATGCAATAAAAAACTTTGGATTACCTGAGGGAGAGGTCTCTGCATTTGAAATTATTAAAAGTTTTTACTCAGTAAGGAACTGAATGTCCAGATGCTTAAGGACATTTTACACGGTACGTGGCAAGCGACAAGCTTTTGTGATCTGAAGTACATTCACAACAATGACCGCAACTGCAGCTCAACACAAGAGTGAAAAAAAAAATTTCTCACATGATTATTGTGAATATTGTATTCCATTTTGCATCCAAATGATAGTTAAAAAAAAAAAAACACACACAAACAAATAATATGGCTTTTATATCTCTATAAAATAGTTTAACCATTTATATAACTTATCCCTTTTTATATTATAGATCTACTTTGGGTGTTTGTTGGCTTTAGATATTGTTTGCACAGTAGTTTTGTTGTCATTAGTCAATCGAAAAATACATCAACACTTAGGCTAATTAATGCATTTTAGCCAAACGTAACCACCTCGACAACTTTTTGCAATCTGAGTTCATAATATTTCAGATTACTCGATTAATCGTCAGACTCATTTGATTACTCGATTACCAAAATTTAGTAAAGTTTGAGTAAAATTTTGCTTAAATAAATCCCATACCAAAACAGAAGAGCTTGGGCATTGAATGTGTTTATATTAGTTTGACAGCAACAGTAACAGTAAAAGCTGGCTGGTGATAATTATCCTGCCCTATATAGACCATTCCATTCAATGTGGACATTGCCATCATGTTTAAGCTAAAGAACGAATTCATTCTACATTATTACAAAGCTCATGGGAACATAGACTGCTGTTACTGTTTACATTGGGAGCACACTACTAGACCTTTCAATCACTAAGAGTGACAGTCCCGCCACCACAAAAGGAAACTGTATAATATGAGGGTGGATTCTAGCCAGCTCTTCACCAACACCTCATACCCTTGGAACCCTTTGAGGGCGTCAAGGACTCTGTTTTCATTTCCCTTATTTTCTAATTTCCCCATCAGAAAACACCCTGTCACACAACTGTCATTCTTAGGAACTGTAACTGGGCTGTTCTTGAGCTTCGAGAAGAAAATTCCTAGGCAAAAAAAATTATGGTCAATGTTTTTGTGAGCTGCCTCCCCTTGTGCCCTTCTCCTTGCTTGGTCTTGTTGTTCTGTGGGCTCTATAAAGGAGGATAACTGTCTAACAGCTTGTCGTGAAAGTCTGTAATAAAAAAAAGAGCTGCTTTACATGGAGCTTGCCAATTAAACTGAGCAGCTTCCCTTTCTTCATTGGCCAAAGACTTGGAGCAGCCTCCTCTTGCTGAGAGAGAGGGAACAGGAGTGGGGGGATGAGAGACCAAGAGACAGATGGGACGAGGGTAAAAAATTATAGATAAAGAGAAGGAGAAAGACTTTGCGGTTATTCACTAAACAGCACAACTGGTGAGGAAAGCATGGCAGCTGAAGAAGGAGCAAAGCAGTTTAGCTCTCCACAGTCTTAAGCCTGGATATAAAAAACTTGCATGCTCCACTCTTCCTTAAAATAGCAAAAATGTTTCATATTTAACATTAAATGCATTTACAAGGCCTATCTAGATTGTACCAAATTTCCATTTACAAACTTAAAAAGAATCATTTGTTGGCTTCTTATAAAACAACTAAATTTTACTGCCCCAACAACTTCAATCCAGGTTAAATAAGCAGGTGTAGAACAAAGATAGCTGTAGTGTGTTGGGAACAGCTGTGCTGGATGCCACAAAGGCTTGCTCCCACTGGAGCAGAAGAGCGGTGATTTCATTAGCTACACTGCCTGGTTTATTTAGACAAGTCACTATAAACAGGAACCAGTATGATTCAGCAAACAGGCTAATGTGACACAGATGTCGCCAGAAGGCAGGTCTCATTAATCAATGATCATAACCATCGAAAAGCTCCTTTTTTATTTCACTGCCCTACTGTGGATGGTGACAGAGTATGTTATAGAATGGAATCACTGTTCAGTCATTTGGTTGAATTTGGCTCCGCCAATGTTACAGAAGTAACTAGATATCTCTTTCTGCCTATTACTCCAGATAGTTTTCTGTACTTCTATCACTTATCCATGATTAAACTGATTGCTGAAAAGACCAGTAGGCCTACTGGCCAGCATGAATTTCCTGGTTAGTGCTGATTTCTGGTTCGGCATAGCAAAACTTTGGCAACATCCACACTAATCCATTTTTATTTGAAAACTATGTTTTCTTTGTCCTGACATTTCTTTGTCTTGTCATTGTTTTCCAAAGTATATGGCAATGGAGAGCATTTCAGGAAAATGCTGCTCTACTGTGGATGAGAGGCATAAACATAACCAAAGGTGGGTAGAGTAGCCAAAAACTGTACTCAAGTAAAAGTACAATTACTTAAAAAAAAAAAAAAAAAAAAATTACTCAAGTAGAAGTAAAAGTACTAACATAAATAATTACTTGAGTAAGAGTAAGAAAGTATCAATTAAAAGAGTATTGACTCGTTACTTTCACAAATGACATAATGGACGTTAACTCCCCTATATTCCATTACATAATACACATTTAACATGTATTACAGAATTATTATTATTATTATTGGAAATTCTGTCATCATTTACCATCATGTTCCAAACTCGTATGACTTTCTTTCTTCCATGCAACACAATAAGGAGATATTAGACAGAATGTTTGCCTGAGTCACCATTTACTTTCAGTGAATGTGTTTTTTTCTCTCCATATTTTGAAAGTAAATGGTGACCGAGACTGTCAGTCTCTAACATTCTGTCTAACTTCTTTTGTGTTCCACAGAATACAGAAGGTTACACAGGTTTGGAAAACATGAGGGTAGGGAATATTAAATTATGGCTGAGCTATCACTTTAAAGGTATAGTTCACTCAAAAATGAAAATTCTCTTATCATTTACTCACCCTCATACCATCCCAGATGTATATGACTTCCTTTCAAAAATTACGATTTTTAGAAGAATATTTCAGCTCTGTAGTTCAGTACAATGCATGGGTGCCAAAATTATATAGCTCCAAAAAGCACATAAAGGCAGCATAAAAGTAATCCTTAAGACTCCAGTAGTTAAATCCATATCTTCAGAACTGATATAAGTGTGGGTGAGAAACAAATCAATTTTTGTCATTTTTTGCTAGACATTCTTCTCCCTGCCCAGCAGGGGGCGATATGCAGAGAAGAATGAGAATCACCAAAAACACAAGAAGAAGAATGTGAAAGTAATCTGTTTCTCATCCACGCTTATCACATCACTTCTGAAGATATTGATTTAACCACTGAAGTCTTATGGATTACTTTTATGCTGCCTTATTTGATTTTTTTTTTTTTAGGCACCCATTCACTTGCATTTTATGGGCCAAAAGAGCTGAAATATTCTTCAAAAAATCTTCATTTGTGTTCAGCAGAAAAAAAAAGAAAGTCATACACATCTGGTATGGCATGAGGGTGAGTAAATATTGAGAGAATTTTAATTTTTGGGTGAATTATCCCTTTAAGGGCTCTTGTCAGATCTGGATGATTTTGTCAATAAGAATAGAGGTTTGAAAACCTTTCTAGTAATTATTATGGTGAAAATGTGAAAATGTCCCACAGGGACATTATATATAATGGTGAAATATAAACTAAAGCAAGATCATGCTTTATTAATGCCTACTTTCAGACGTACAAGCTGGGAGTTTACTGCCTTCTTCTCTCCTGCAATGGTTTATTTCATGCTGAATGTATTAAATAACTTTTTGACAAAATATTACTTGATTAAAATCACATAATAATATAGAGAGAGGCAAAACATACAGATACATTTGAAAATGTACTCTTTATTTATATTTATAAAGAATTTTGCCATTAAGCTGAAGAATTCTTTATTTACTAAATAATTCACTGAGCTGATATTATTTTAACTCAGGACACTGCACACAGTGGAAATGATAATTCTGTGGATGATTTAAATATTCGGTTATAACATGTAGGTTATGATAACTTTGGTGTTGTTTATGGTCGGATGGGAAATGCTACCCAGCTTGAATTGGAGTTTAAAGGTGCAGTATGTAAGATTCATAAACCCTTGTTATTAATGACACCTGTGGCCGTTAAGTGAACTGCAGCCAGCTACCTGTTGCTTGTGCTCGCGCTCGTGCACACACTACATAGGGACGCGAGCATCGGCCAAAACAATGACGTACAAAGAGACAGCGTGATTCACCGGCATCATGCTGACAGATGAGGTAGCATAATTAAAATTACACAGTTATTATTGTTTTACTACAAACTTTAAGACTGTATATTATATTTGACTCTCCAGTGCTGGAACAGGGCTAAAACAATGTGTGGATATAGACTGACTATGCGAGACTGTAGTTTGAAGTAATCACTTTTCTTTGCATGATACATTTACTGTGTTTATACGATAGCCTATGTCGCCGTTTGCTAGCTAGCCAGCTTTATCAATAGCTGTTAGCTAAATTTGGTGGATGATGACAGTAGCTGTTTATAAAATAGACTGTACATTATAAATATGTTGACACAATTCAGTATTGATGTGATTCCATCACAACTGTCATTTTGATATATCGATGTGCTATTGTTTTATAGTACTAGAATGTATATATTTTCTGTATAACTAAGTTACGTTACACTAATGATTGGGTCTTTTTGTATTATCTTGAACATTGTCTAGCATTCACTGCATGTGTTATTGTAGTTTACCTTGCCTTGCTGAATAATTACAGATTAACATTGTTTATGACAGTTACTGTGCAGGCATGATCAAGTTAGCTAAAATTACACAGATAAATTCTTATGGCACTAGATTTCACATGCTTTGCAGTTATGTAAGCTTACCTGTCCAATAAGAAAAACGCCAATTCAGGGTCAGTTTTGATCCCCAAAACCGAATGAAGATCCCTCCAGGAATCAAATGCCCTGCCGATGTTCACTCTAGTTTTCGCTCAACCACAATCACATTCCCGCTTAGCCAGACGGAATTCAGTAGATAAGTATTTTTTGTTTGTTTTGTTTTTTTGGCTTACTAGGGGTTTGTGTAGGAGTCGGTGTTGTGCTGGGAGCCGGACATTTGCTGGATTCCATCTCTAAGGTAACATCACCTAGTTTTGCAGACTGTCTGTTGACGTGGAAGAGAAGCTATTACTGAGGCAAGGCTCTCGGGTGCGCTTTAATAGGCAACCTAGGAAGTCTGGGAAGGGCTCATTTTTTTAAGTTGCATTACAAGCCATTCACACATTGGCAACAACAACAAAAAAACATTTGATAAAATGTGTTTAATCTTTACATTAACATATAGATTAAAAATGACAAACAGAATGAAGATTTATTGTATTAAGATATTATTTAATAATAATATCAATTAAGGCCCAAGTATTTTAAAAGTTCATATGTGACGTTGTTTCTGCGACAGTCCCAGAGCTTCGACATTCAGCGTCCAAATTCACTCATTCAGTTTGTTCACTCACTGCTGATATATAGTGCACTCACTGCCATTCACTATATAGGAAATATTACCTCAGAGTGCTGCCATAAATTGGAGCTTCGATTTTAATCTTGAAATAATGTCTTGGTGTTAAATGAAGGCACTGCATGACGAAACTATTCTTTTTTCAATGTGTGGAGCGAAGAAAGTGTTTCATTTTGTTTGAAGAGCATGATGGTGCAGCAGTGATGGACTCTGCTTGAGTGACAGTCTGTGACAGTGCATACAGCTATGTGAACTTCCACTGTCGTAAAAGTCCCATTCAGTAATCTTTCAATAGATTATGCATTAATTAAAATTAAGCCCAATGACAGGAACGCCACACATTGTAAAGAAGTAAAAGTAATTTTTTTTTCAATAGAAATTTACTTGAGTGAGAGTAAAACATACCTAATTTTAAACCTACACTAAAACTAAAATTTTTCCCAAAAAGTTACTCAAGTAAATGTAACGGAGTAAATGTAGCACATTAATACCCACCTCAATGTGTTTTCAAGCAAAAATGAATTAGTGTGGACATGGCCTCACACCCTGTCCATACCGGACGCGAGTTGTACGTGACATCAAAAGCCAATAGATCCCATTACACTCAATGAAGCTGTCTAGACTGGAAACATCCATCATGGTGCATCACGTTGTGTAACACCGACAGTAAACAGATGCCGCATTCTATCGCAGACATGCTTTAGAGCAACGCCTGACACTTTATTATTCCACCATCTGAAATAAAATGATTTTACATTCCCAGTATCATACGTTTGAATCTTTCTGCCATGTTTTTTTTTTTTTTTACATATTTAAATAACTTCTTAACTGTAGTCCATGCTCTTCTTACCTCACGGCTGGATTACTGTAATTCCCTGTATGTTGGTTTGCCTCAGTCATCCCTTTCTCAGTTGCAGATGGTCCAAAATGATGCAGCTAGATTTTTAACAGGGACTAGAAAAACAGCACAAAACCTCTGTACTGGCTTTCCTGCACTTGCTGCCAGTCAGGTATATAATTGATTTTAAAATTTTGATCTATGTCTACAAGGCACTGTCTGGTCTTGCTCCACAATACATTTGTGACCTTTTGCACCCATACTCACCTCCTAGAAAGCTGAGATCTTGTAACAAATTTTTCTATATGTTCCCCGCTGTCGTTGCAAGTCCAAGGGAGATCGAGCATTCTCTGTTGTTGCCCCCAAACTTTGGAACAGTCTCCCTACTCACGTGAGGTTGCCCCTATCCTTGTCTAATTTTAAGACTTCTCTTAAAACTTATCTGTATTCGGTATCTTTTAATAATATCTAGGGTCGTTTTATATAAAACTTGATTGTTTTTAGATATTTGTTTATTCTATGTCACTCTTTTATCTATTTTGTACAGCACTTTGGTTGAACTTTTGATGTTTTTAAATGTGCTTTAAAAATAAATTTGACTTGACTTATATTAAAGCCAGCTTGTGATGTTTCTGGGGTCTGGTCTACTACTTTAAGTAATCTTTTGTTTCTAACTAAGTGTAGGCAGTTTTAGAAACAATAACAATACAACAATAATTATGCAATAAATAAAAGTTTACATAGAAAATTAAGTGGGATACTGTTTATTCACCCATTTAATTGTTGCTGTAGACAGGGTGTTGTCCTGAGGTTAAGTTTGTTAAAGGTGCTGTTAACGATTTCATGGATTTTCATACTTTTGATTGGCTAAAAAAAGGTGAGGGCCATACCCTCTTTTGCTGTTTAGAATATAGAGTTCCCTGTCTGTCACTCACTCAACGTTGTGTCGATGTAGTGATACTAGGGGTCACTCTTGGGAGCCCCAAACACCTCTGGTTTTTTGAAAAAAGGCCAATGAGAATTGGCGAGTGGAATTTGCATGCCACTCCCCCGGACATATGGGTATAAAAGGAGCTGGTATGCAACCACTCATTCAGATTTTCTCTTCGGAGCTGAGCGGTTCTATTCATTGAAGCTGAATTCATCCACAAAGTTCATTCACCTCATCTGCTGGATTCTACGGCGCATTTCAGCGGCTTCTCCCCCTCTGCACCCGTGGAGTGCAGAGAACACCCTGGGCGTTTCGGCAGAAACAACTAAAAGAGTATATTCTAAAAAGAGTATATTTTCTTTCTAAAAGAGCGGCACACACGGAACATCTTTTTAAAGATGCCTTTCTCTTTGTGTGTTATTCCTGGTTGCGGTCGTTATTTCTCCGTTTCTTACGGCCACGATCACTGTCTTACGTGTCTGGGCGCTGCCCACGCGGAGACATCGTTCGTGGATGGGTCTTGTCCTCATTGCGAGAACATGACCATGGCAACATTGTGGTCGCGGCTTGCATTCGTAAGAAAGCAAGCCACCCCAGCGGCTCCCCGCCTCAGTCCTTCTACCTACGGGTATGAGGCCATGCCGATTAGCACTGGGTGTGATTTGGGGACCTCAATGGGACCACCTCCACCGGGTATCCCCCACGGACCTCCCATTCCCCAGCATGCTCGCTTGCCCCGGTCGGGTGCTCAGACGAGATCGCCGGCTCGTCTCAGGGCGAGTTCGACCTCTCGTTCGGAGCCTGGGAAGAAGACGAGTTGTCGAGCACAACATCAGAGAGCGGTCTCATTCAGTCGGACGCAGAGGCTTTGACTGGGCTTCCTCTTTCGGGAACGGTCGCCCAGTCTCACGCCGATGCGGAAATGATGGACATGCTTTCCCGGGCGGCCACGAGCGTCGGGCTAGAGTGAAACCCTCCACTCTCCCCTGAACCCTCGCGGCTTGATGATTGGTTCTTGGGCTCAGGGCGCCGCCCAAGGCCATACCCCGCCCCCGTTCCTTTCTTCCTGGAAGTGGATGAGGAACTGACAAGATCGTGGGAGGCACCTTTTACTGGCTGGTCCTGGTCTTTCAGCTTCCCCGCTCTCACTACCCTCAATGGCGGAGCAGCCAGGGGGTATTCGGTGATCCCCCAGGTGGATAATGCGCTCGTGGAGCACTTGTGCCCATAGAGCGCCGCCACCTGGCGTGTGCACCCGAAACTCCAATCCAGGGCCTGTAGGTTTACGTCGTCCCTGACAGCTAAGGCCTACAGTGCCGCTGGACAAACCGCCTCCACCCTGCACGCCATGGCTCTCCTGCAAGTACACCAAGCCAAGGCGCTAAAAGCACTGCATGAGGGTAGTTCTGACCCGGGATTGATGCAGGACCTCGCTCTCCGTGCGATTAAGGTCACGGCACAGTCTCTCAGGCAGGCGATGTCCACCCTGGTGGTCCACGAGCGCCACCTTTGGCTCAACTTGGTTGAGATGCGAGAGGCTGACAAGGCACGGTTGCTTGATGCCCCCATCTCCCAGGTTGGCCTATTTGGCAACACCGTCGAGCACTTTGCCCAGCAGTTCTCGCGGTGAAGCAGCAGATGGAGGCCATACAGCACATCCTGCCACTTTCCAACTCATCACGATGGCTGAACCGGACTGTCCGACTCGGCTGCGCGATTCAGTTCGCCAGGCGTATGCCCAGGTTCAGCGGCGTGCGCTTCACCTCGGTGAAGGGTGAGAACACTGCTACCTTGCGCGTGGAGATCGCTACCCTTCTGTGCAAGGGCGCGATAGAGCCTGTCCCTCCAGCCGAGATGAAGAAAGGGTTCTACAGCCCTTACTTCATCGTATCGAAGAAGGGCGGTGGATTGCGACCATTCCTGGACCTGCGAATACTGAACCAGGCTTTGCACAGACTCCCGTTCAAGATGCTGATGCAAAAATGCATTCTAGCCAGCGTCCGGCATCAAGATTGGTTCGCACCGGTAGACCTGAAGGACGTGTACTTCCACGTCTCGGTCTTACCTCAACACAGACCCTTCCTGCGGTTTGCCTTTGAAGGCCAGGCATACCAGTACAAGGTCCCTTCGGCCTGTCCTTGTCCCCTCGCATCTTCACGAAGGTTGCAGAGGCAGCCCATACCCCGCTAAAGGAAGTGGGTATCCGCATCCTCAACTATCTCAATGACTGGCTAATCCTATCTCACTCTCGAGAGTTGCTGTGAGCACACAAGGACCTCGTGCTCCGGCACCTCAGCCAACTGGGGCTTCAGGTCAACTGAGAAAAGAGCAAATTCTCCCCGGTTCAGAGCATCTCTTTTCTCGGTTTGGAGTTGGACTCAGTCTCGATGACAGCACACCTCACAAATGAGCACACACAGTCCGTGCTGAACTGTCTGAAGGCATTCATATGGAGAACAGCAGTTCCACTGAAACTTTTTCAGAGGCTCCTGGGGCATATGGCATCCTCAACGGCGGCCACACCGCTCGGGTTGATGCATATGAGACCGCTTCAGCACTGGCTTCAGACTCGATTCCCGAGATGGGCATGGCACTGCGGGACACATCACATGGCCATCACGCCGATCTGTCTTTGCCTCTTCAGCCCTTGGACCGACCTTGCATTTCTACAGGCAGGGGTTCCCCTAGAGCAGGTCTCCAGGCGCATCGTGGTTACAACAGATGCCTCCAAGACAGCTGGGGCGCCGTATGCAATGGGCACACAACTGCTGGCTCCTGGACTGGCCCGCGGCTGCGTTGGCACATCAAATGCCTAGAGTTGTTGGCAGTTCTGCTCGCCATGCGGAGGTTTCGGCCGTTGATCCAGGGCAAGCACGTGTTGGTCCGGACGGACAACACAGCGACGGTAGCATACATCAACCGCCAAGGCGGTCTACGCTCCCACTGCATGTCACAACTCGCCCGCCGTCTCCTCCTCTGGAGTCAGCAGCGCCTCAAGTAGCTATGAGCCACTCACATCCCGGGCGACCTCAACACCGCAGCGGACATGCTGTCCCATCAGGTTACCCTCAGGGGAGAGTGGAGACTCCACCCTCAGGTGGTCCAGCTGATTTGGAGTCGATTCGGTCGAGCACAGGTAGACCTGTTTGCTTCCCGGGAATCCTCCCACTGCCTGCTTTGGTACGCCCTGACCGAGGAACCCCTCAGTATAGATGTGCTGGCACCCAGCTGGCCCCCTGGACTACGCAAATATGCATTTCCCCCAGTGAGCCTACTTGCATAGACCCTGTGCAAGGTCAGGGAGAATGAGGAGCAGGTCTTCCTAGTAGCACCCTACTGGCCCACACAGACGTGGTTCTCGGATCTCATGCTCCTCGTGACCTTCTTTCTCAGGGACGGGGCACCATCTGGCACCCACTAACAGTCCTCTGGAATCTCCACATCTGGCCCTTGGACAGGATAGGCTAGGCTCAGGCTAGGGCTCCCTCTACGAGCGCCTGTATGCCTTGAAGTGGCATCTGTTCGCTAAGTGGTGTTCTTCCTGACACGAAGAAAAAACACCCAGAGATGCGCAGTCGGATCAGTGCTTTCCTTCCTGCTGGAGAGGCTGGAGGGGCGGCTGTCCCCCTCCACCCTGAAGGTGTATTTCGGCTCATCACGATGCAGTAGATGGTAAGTATTTTGGGAAGCGCGACTTGATCATCAGGTTCCTGAGAGGCGCTAGGAGGTTGAATCCCTCCAGACCGTGCCTCGTCCCCTCGTGGGACCTCTCTGTAGTCCTTCGGGGTCTACAGGGAGCTCCCTTTGAGCCCTTGGAGTCAGCTGAGCTTAAGGCACTCTCTTGAAGACTGCCCTCCTGACTGCGCTCACTTCCATCAAAAGGGTAGGGGACCTGCAGGCGTTCTCTGTCAGTGAATCGTGCCTTGAGTTTGGTCTTTGCCTTTACTCTCACGTGATCCTGAGATCCGTGTGCCCAAAGTTCCCACCACCCCTTTGGTGAACCTGCAAGCGCCCCAGGAGGAGGCAGACCCAGCCTTGACATTGCTGTGTCCGGTACGAGCTTTACGCATCTATTTGGATTGCACGCAGAGCCTTAGAAGCTCCAAGCAGCTCTTTGTTTGCTTTGGTGGACAGCGGAAAGGAAGCGCTGTCTCCAAACAGGGGATCGCCCACTGGGTCATTGGTGCCATCACAATGGCATGTCAGGCTCAGGACATGCCACCCCCTGCGGGGTTAGGAGCCCACTCCACCCTCTTTTGGGTGGGGTGTGGTCTCCGTGGTGTCTTCCCCTTGGGAGGGACACCCCCCAACGCAGACACTTATGGCTCCCAGTCAGTTAACAAATTCCACTCTTTTTGGGGAGAAAAGAGAGGGAAAAGTGGCCTCGGCTGGGCTAGCCTGTCCCTATAGTTGGGTAGCCAACTTGTTCCTAATGGACCGTTCGACGCTTATAAGAGCATTGGGGGATGTTACGTGATGGACTGGTGCGCTGGCTACGAGGCACACAGCAGTCTACCCATCACATACCGTCAGTTTACGTAACACAGTTCAGCTAGTTGTGGCGTTTTTTATAGGGACCCCTAGTGTCACTACATCGACACAACGTCGAGTGAGTGACAGATAGGGAACGTCCTGGTTACTTTCGTAACCTCTGTTCCCTGATGAAGGGAACAAGACGTTGTGTCCCTCTTGCCACAATGCTGAACTACCCGCTGAAATGGCCAGGACCTGATCTCGGCTCCTCAGCACAAAACCTGAATGAGTGGATGCATACCAGCTCCTTTTATACCCATATGTCCAGGGGAGTGGCATGCAAATTCCACTCGCCAATTCTCACTGGCCTTTTTTCAAAAAAGCAAAGGTGTTTGGGGCTCCCAAGAGTGACCCCTAGTGTCACTACATCGACACAACATCTCGTTCCCTCCATCAGGGAATGGAGGTTATGAAAGTAACCAGGACAGTCTCACTGCAAAAAACTTTTCCTTATCAGTATTTTTGTCTTGGTTTTTCAATAGAAATATCAAAACATCCTTAAAACAATAGGGTAAGAAATATTAGAAAAATAAGACATTTTATTTCATTAAAAATCTTAATTTATTTTTCTTACTGGCAATTTATTTATTTTTTCATGTTTTAAGCACAAACCCCACTAAAGTTTTTTAGACTTCTTTAAAAAAAAGAACTAGATTTTTATATCTTGCTTCCCAATTAAATGTATCTTGTTTCAAGTGTTACATGTCATGACAATTTTTTTTTTTTTTTTTCAGTGCTGTCACAGAGACAGGTGTGATTTCTGGTGTGATATCTGTCTGATAGAAGGGATATTGCAAATTCATAAATTTAGTTAGTTAGTACTCAATAAATAAATAAATCACTTACAGCACCTTCAGAAGCCTAAAGACCAGCTTCCAAAACATACTAGTGACCAGGAATGTTGGTCTTTTCATCAAGGCTGAGCTTTTCAGTACTTAGCTAATCCACATACCTGCTGTCTCTTAATATATTACAACAATTTGCAGACTGATTACACTGTGAATGGCCACTGCCCCGACTGGCCGAAGCTGGAAGTGTTGTTGAACGTATGGGCATGTGTGAGCTCCAGTTTCCGGGTGAAATGTCCACAGAGTGGCACCAAAAGTGAGTTTTAGGTTATTTTTAGTTGTAAAAGATTTGATAAATTCAACAGGAATGCAAATTGTACTAACCATACACCCTAAACCAACCCCCAACCCTAAACTAACCGTCAGTGGAGTAAAAATATAATCTAAGAGGGAATGTGCAACCCATCGAATCCCCATTGTGCTCACCATTGTTTATGTGAACATGATTATTTCCACATTTCAATGGGACCAGAATTCATTTGTCAGAGGTAGCTTGGAGTTGCAGGAAGAGGTGAACAATTTAAATTGATGCAAAATTATTACATTTATGCAAAAATGTCTGATGGGGGATGGCACTTGTCAGAAATTGGCAGAATAGGGTCAATTTCAGGGTACATGAACATTCAGAAGAAACGTTGATTTCCCATGTGATCATGTTGCAATATGATTTCCTGTATGTGTCACTGTATCTGTTTAACCTTTCCTAAAACAAAAGCAATGCTAACATCAGTAATTGCTGGTGTTCAATAAATTATTGTATAGATGCTTTCTGAAATTCTGCACAACATGACGAGGATTTGCTATCACTTGCTATCATTTCCCGTAAGTACAAAAATAAATAAATGAATCATTCCAGACCTCTGTTTGTTCTTCATTTGCTCTCTTCATCTCGCCCCATGCCTCAAATAATCAGCATGTTCTCCCATTTCCTCCATATGTGCTCCACACAGATGCCCAAATTGTTTTCACAGCCTCCCTCGTCTGCTTCCTGGGAACCACAACTGCCCAGACCCCAATCCTAAGCCTTTCCTCCTCCTCTTCCTCTTCCTCCTCTTCTCCTTTTCTGCAGCTGGAATACAGGCATGGTTTGTTTAAAGCTCGTTCATGTTTTTTTGGCACTGACTGTGTATGTCGTTATTGCTCCACTGTTAACAAATGGCTTGTATTCGGCTGCCAGGGAACAGCCCCACAACCTGCTCGAAAAATCCACTACCGACTCCCGTGCCACCCCAAAACCAGACCTCTCTCCACTCATCCACACAACCAGACTCATTCATCCATCACTTCTGCTGCAGTTTGCCTGTTTGTATCTGTGGTGCACTATTAGTCGTCTTTTCACTCTGTCCCTTAATCCGCCATTTCATTCAACTGCTTTTTGTTACTTTTGTTTTCCATGATTTATTCTCTTTCTGACTCTCTCTGTCTTTCTTTCTGTCTGTGTTGTTTTGCAATCTCTGTTTGCTCTTATCATATTTGCACACAGACTCCCCGTCATGTAGACGGTTCTAGAGGATTGTCTTTGTTTCTGCAGTCACTGAAAATAGAGGGTGAAAAAACAAGTACTGCCGAGAATGAGGGAGAGCATCAGCATTAACACATCTGTAGTAGTGTTGCTGCTGAGGGGTTAAATGGTGCCAAAAAGGAATCACTGCTGCCAAAATGAGAATGAGAAATGCAAGGAAGTGAACTGTATTTGTATTTGTGAGGGAATGCATGACCTTTACATAATCTATTGTAGTAAATTGAACTGTATCTACAACCTAAGGCCTACAGTTAAACAATAGAGGTAGTAACCAAGGAGGTCTAAAATACCTGGAGAGGGCTATCCATTAACATTCCCACATAAGCATAAGTCTATTTCACTCTGTGAAGATCCTTCCAAAAATTGTTCCTGGTGAAACATATAGGGTACAATGGGGCTAAGCACACCCCCCCTCGGGGTAAAAAGCCCCCTTGTTGCAGTGGCTAAAGGCTCCCCATAAAAAGAATACTTGATGCTAAGATGTGTTAAATGTGAAGTGTTTTTCTACAAGCCATCTGTATCCTCCTACTATATCTCCTCTGATAGTGACTGTTAAGCTTGTAAGTAAAGTGTCTTCTTTAAGTCAAAATATCTCAGTGTGTTTTTGTACATTTGTACATGTAAGTTTGTGATTACAATTGATTCCCACAGAAGATGCAAAAAACAAAACATATATACATGGAAACAAAATCCCCACCACTACCCCTCCCCCTCCCAATCCCCAACCCCACCCCGACCCCCAACAAACACTCCTGTGGTCACATGAGCATATTCACACGTAAATAAATAAATAAATAAATAAAATAAGTTGTGTGTCAAAAATAAAATTATAAAGACCACATTCCACATTGGTGCAACAATCAACCCCCGAGCTTTCTCCAGAACAAAACAAACAGAAAAAAGAAAAAAATGTGCGCATTAACCCCGCACACGACAGCGCCAAACGGCGTCCATCCTTCTAAACTCAAACAGTCCATGTATGCCTACAAGAGTCCCTGCAACAACTTTGCCGTCGGATTGCTCAAATCCGGTGTTTCTATTCAAAAATTTGTAAAACAGAATTACACAACAGAAGATAATCTATAAAACAGACTCCACCAGTAAGCGAAATAAACACACACACACACAAAAAACATGTAGATTCATCCACTTAACTGTCTCGAAGGTGTGTTCCTCCACAAAACAAGCTCCAGCCGCTAGCGGAACAAGCACAAAAAACAAACAAACAAAAAAAAAAGCAGGCTATTCAGTTCTTCGGGCAGTCAAACTCACTCCAATGTCCTGCAAGAAATATTCCACAAAACCTTCTCCAACCAACAGGAGGCATAAGCACCCAAACCGAGCAGATTTATCCACAAGCTGTCCCGAAGAAATGATTCTACAAAAAAAAAAAAAAAAAAAACTCCAGCCGCTAACCAGAACCAGCACAAAAAGAAATGGAAAAGGCGCCCACCTTCCTCGAACAGTCAAGTGTATGTTCAATGAGACAGGTCCACTAGGCGGCAACATAAAAATCACCAAATGGCTTACTCACTCCAATGTCTTTATGAGGGAAAATGCTTGCAGGGGACATGTAAATACTTTGCGGCCATCCTTAGTATCTATTCTCAGTTTGGCCAAAAACATCAGTGCAAAAGCGATCTTCCGTTGATGTAAGAGATTCTTGCATTCCCTGAATCGTTCACATTTATCTCTTGTGGAATTTGCAAAGTCTGGGAACAAGAAAATGTTTTGGTTTTTCCAAGAAAGCCTTCCTTTACTCCTCACCTTGCGTAACACAAGATCTTTATCGGATGATCTCAGAAATCTGGCCAGAATTGATCGGGGCCTGTCTCCCTCCGCGGATCTCTGAGCCGGGACCCTGTGAGCTTGCTTGATTTCCAGCTTATTATTATTATTATTATTATTATTGTTATGTCGAGCAGACTCAGGAAGAGCTCGTTTAGGAATTTCACCATATCTCGGCCTTCCTCATACTCAGGAATTCCAACAATTCGGATGTTGTTTTGTGGATTTCTTTCAGTTCACCGTCCGAATTGAGTCCGGAGCTTTCGGCCTGTTGCTCAGGGGCTTCAGCTTGAGCGCATAAGTGTTTTTAAATGTCTCCAGAGCCCTAGGATTTTGAATTTTTTGACATATTGTCTTCCTAGAACAGTCAAGAATCAGGGTGTATTGAATCTCACCGGGGTTTATGACACAAATAGTAATAAAATTAGCAAAGTGTGCAGAGCTCATTGTTCACACGTCCTCTCCTCGCATGGCGTCACGTGACTCTACATGTAAGTTTTACATTCAACAACAATAAACATTCATTTAACCCCACCACAAACTTCTGCATTCTTTCAACAGTATGTCCTGAATATTTCTGACAATGTCTCTCGGCTGACCCAGTGTCTCAGACATTTACAATACAGATATGTTAGCAATCGATATAATAGATTGATGAGCTTACCAATCATAAATCTATCACGGGGGACCAGGGAAAGATTTTGGAGTGGGGATCTAAAGGCAGACAGAACTAGAATACCTGCTCCATACTGTGAGTCCTATTCATCATCTTCCAAATATTTATTTTCACCGCCATCAGAAGAATCCATTCCACTGTGCCTGTTGAAGGTTCATCAAGGAGCTGCTAATAACTCTTTGAATCGGCGGCCTAAAAGAAGCTGAGAAAATGTTTCCACAGCTGTTCCCAAGCTGTGCAGTTAGTGTGTGCTGGACTTTATTCTAAACCACTGGATCAACTCTCTCCAGCCATGGTCATTCATAAAACACACTGTATACCCAAAGAGCACCAAACCATCATCTAGGAACTTGTCACCACAGAAACCTTACCAGTAAACCAGTCAACACTTTGCAATTTATGAACTGAGAATACAGGGATTGAACAAGTTGTTGGAATGTACATTATCACAACAGTTGCACTTAGAATCAGTATTTTAGATGGAACTACAATATCATGTCGGCTCTATGCTTTTCTGCAAACGAAAACAATACAGCTGACAATATATTTTCTTGACTGATCATACATATAATAATGGGAGCAGCCAAGGCTTTATCAGTGGGGTTTAACAGAACTCGGAACATTTACTCTTCTTTTGGCAGCCATTTTGAACGATCTGTAAAAAGACCAGGGACCTTGGATCACTGTCAGAAAATTAGTTTGTAAGAAAGAGCTGAAGGGCTCTTTAAAAATCCATATGATGCTTCATTGACAAAGATTTGATAGTGTTCCATATTCTACCCTTAGACTTTTACCTCCCTACATTAAAATTAACAATCTAGAACCACATGAAATGCTCTGGGCCCACGAACCCCAAGAGCATGAACTGCAGAGAAAAATTGATGGTGGTTTTTCGTAACATTACCACAGCACTGCGAGAATGTGTGTCTGAACATAATGTTCCAACGTTTTGTAGCACTCTGTACTTTCCTGGAAGTCGTTTGGAAAGTTGGGATCTATTTGTTAAAGGCGCATTTTGTGGTTTTCAACTGATATACAGCTTTTTATTGCTATATAGCATTTAGAATCTTTTCCCTCATATGCCAGTATTAACCCCCCCCCCCCCCCCACCACCACCTTTTAACTTTTAACTTTTATCTTGTAACTCTCTATGGTATATGCAACATATAATTTTCTGGTAACACTTTACAAATAAGGTTCTATTTATTACATTAGAAAAACATTAGGTAGGCCTACCATGACCTGAAAATGACCAACGTTTTTAAAGCATTTTTTAATCTTGTTAATGTTAATTTACAAATATTGTTCATTGTTAGTTCATGTTAGTTCATTATAGTATATAGTGTACAATTTTGTCAGCTTTTTTATTTTTTTATTATTTAGTCTTAGTCTTATTCCTGTGTCAAATGTCTTTTTGTTTTTATCATATTTAGTCAACCTTATCCTGTTTTTTTTTTTTTTTTTTGCTTTTTTTTTAAGTTTTAGTTGACTAAAAGTCTGGGCATTTTAGTCTTATCTTAGTCAAAGCAAACCCTCAGTATTTTAGTCTAGTTTTAGTCAATGAAAACTGTTGACATTTTAGTCATATTTTAGTCACATTTAGACAGATGCAACATCAAGAAATCTAAGTGTTGCACTATAAGTAAATCATTGCTATGATTTTAACTTAATAACACAAACCCTGAGTATCCAGAAAAAGAAAACTCTACACGATCAAAACTAGGTGGTATTATACTCACAAATGAAGTACTTTATGCAGGTTATTCAGGCATATTACTGCAGACACCTTTTTTGAAGTAAGTTTTTGTAGGCAATTAGTTTTTATAACATATTCAAGTTCATTTTGATGCCAAATCAAATTCATTTTGATGGTAATGTGAAGGACAAATAAACACAGCATAGTCACCAAACACATGCCAAAATATATTTCATTGGTCTATACTCAAGCCTATGTTACCTTTTCCGCTCATTTTCAGCTCCTTCACAACAATTTGCTAGCCTATTAGCTTAATGAGTTCGGTTTAGCTATAAAACACAGCCTACATAATGTAACACTTAATATAGCTTATTAAGTTGTCTAATATAGTTGTCAGTAGTTGTCTTAATATAGCTTTAAAAACAACCTAACATTACCACCAAGACGTTAACCTACCTTAATTTCTTTATATCATCTTCTCTTTCTCCCAAGTCCAACTGTTGCTGTCATTGTCGAAGGTTAGCTTTCTGTAAACTACCTGAAAGGGACTCCTCACTGTGCTTGCTTAGTCCTGATATGCCACGTGCAATACAGGGGAAACTGCTGCTCATGCTGTCCAATGAACAGCATATTTGGATTGTAATAAATAAAAAATAAAAAAAACAGACTATAATATTTTGTCTAATTCTTTCAATGAAAATAAAGAGAGATTTTTGGTAAAAATTTTATTTTTTAAACTACATTTTAGTCATCTTTTATCGTCAACAGTATTGCATGATGATATAGTCACAGTTAGTGTTTAATGACATCAGTGCCGTCTCATCATCGTCTCATCTTAGTCATGGAAAAAAAGGTTGTCGACAAACATTTTTCGTCATAGTTTGCGTTAACGAAATTAACACTAGTTCATTATGCAGTAACTAGCTGGGTTTCCATCCAGTTTTGTTTATGCACATTTTGAAATTGTGCATAAGAAATCCTTAATGGAAACGCTTGACATGCGAATTGTAACAGGGTAATGTGGGCAAAGATGAGGCAGGAACTGGACAAAGCATTAAAGTAATATTTTAATGAAAACTTAAAAAGACACAAAACAAAAATGCACACACAGCAGCTGCATGTGGCTCTCTCTCTCCCGAACTGCTGCATCCAGCTCAGCTTTATCCCTCTCCTCGGATGATTAGCCAGATTGGGGGCTGACCGTGCGCACTCAAGGCCCGGCCCCACCTTCCTCCTCGTCACATGAATAAACTCTCAAAATATGATTAAAATTTAATGCACTAGGAAGAGGTGGATTTTCTGGAATTTCGCATTAGTTAAAATGCACATTAAAGTGATGGAAACAGTTTATTCGTAAAACGATGATGTGTTTTTGACCATTCGTGTATGTGTTAGGAGTGTGTGAGAGCTTGATGTGACTGATTCTGAAAGCACCTAAAAATCCTTAAGTAATAGTAAGATAGTACATAGTAAGATCTGCTGTTCTTACTGTGGTCAACAAAAGCTATCCTGCCATTTGTCCACATCAGTCCCATCTGACTGGAGTCCATGGGATGAATTGGATGTTTGTTTTTTTTTTTTGTTTTTTTTTTCAAATTCCAGAGGAGCAGAGATGAAATGAACAAATCATGCCTGAAGAAAAAAAAATACAGTATATACAGTATACTGTATGTCTTTTAGGCAGAGCCACAGAGTCTTTATCATTGTACAGATGGAAAAACAGACCAAAAATAAACCATCTCAACACATTAGACCAAGTCTAGACATCTTTTCCCCCTACAGTTTGGGAAACTTTATATTCAATATTATGCAACACTAAATAGCCCTTAGAATGACCAGATGATAAACCCTCTATAGAATCCCATCACATTTTCCATTTTCCTTTGTAAGATTTTGCGGTTCAGAGACACTGTTTGAAGTAAATGAGTGATTTGTTTTCTCACCGATTCTCTCTTCACTTGCCTTATGGGGAGTCTCATATTTGGTCTCCAGTACTAAAATATTTCAAAGTCTTCTGCATTTGTTTCTGTGTAACATCTCGCTTAGCTTCTGATATGCTTATTTTAGGCCACCTGATGCTCCCACTCCTGGCAATCATTTGGTGTCTGACTAAAAATGCACACACCTTATTAAAGCATTGCTTTTCCAGCATCTGCTGCACATATGTTTCTGGAATCCTTTCCCGGGAGTCTGTTATTGGGTACTTTTGGCATATGTGTAAGGTTTAAGAATAAGCGTGTATGATTTTATAGTCACATCATTCTTCCACCTGTCTCATCACAAGGAGAATACAGATACATTATGAACAACATGTCCAGCTTTTTATGGAGTGCTTGATCAGAGCCTCAAAGCTTTATAATCAGGTTAATGTGTTTTCATTATAACTGTCCCGTCAACTGGATGAGCTATTTTATCTTCATGTTTTGGTCTTTGTTTGTTTCTGGTGGAGAATTTGGGTTCAAATGTGCTGGTTTCTAACCCTGTGCAATCAGTAACTGTGTTAACCCTTTTTAAAGGGATAGTTCACTCAAAAAAGAAAATTCTTTCATCATTTACTCACCTTCATGTTGTTTCAAACCCACATGACTTTCTTTCTTCTGTTGAACAAAAGGAAATGTTTGGCAGAATGTTCAGTTCAGTCACCATTCACTTTCATTACATCTTTTTTTTTTCCATACCATGAAAGTGAATGGTGACTGAAACTGAGCATTCTACCTTTTGTGTTCAACAGAAGAAAGAAAGTAATATGGGTTTGAAATAAAATGAGGATGAGTAAATGAGAACAGAATTTTCATTATTTTTTTTATTTATTTTTTGGTGAACTATCCATTTAACCAGCAAGAACTACTTCATCAACCAGCTTCACCAGAAAAATAATACTGGTTGACCTGTCTTTTGCTGGGGAACAGCATGGCTATGACCAGCATAAACTAACCACCAAGCCTGTCTTTTGAGCAGTAAATCACTTCTTGGGTGTGTCATGCGTGTTGGCCAACTTTCCATTCCTCCTCACCTTGCTCGTTTTGCATACAAATGCATTTGCAAGTAAAAGCTTCTTTGAACACTGATACCAACTGCAACCTTTGATGTAACCAAAGACTAATTCAGCTCATCTTTTACCAAAGGCCAGTTTGACTTGCCTAATACAGACCGCTGTCATCATCCCAATGCCTTTTATACAGACAGAATGCTTCTGATAGGGAACTTCCCACCCTCATATGATTGTTCATATGATAACACTATGATCATGTGTCAAATGATCACACTAAAATCTTGTTTACACACATATTTTTTATGTTTTGTGGCTATATTTTTGAAAAAGTGAGTATTATAATGTTTCTAAAATTGGCCCTTATTCACTTCCATTGTAAATTCCTCACTGCAACCCAGATTTGTGCTTTTATTTTATTTATTTCTTTAAAGAAAAGGGCAAATAAATGGACATAAAACATTGATTGCAGGAGAAGCAGGAAAGATGATTGGCAATACCTGGATGACCGGTCTGATACATCTTTATTCCCAGATGTGCAGATGTTACTCAGAGGTATTAGACTGCTAGATGGTGCCATTGACCAATCATAATGTAGTACTCCAGAGTCCTGTGTAATAAAGAGTAAATTGTTGACGTCTCTGCATTAGTCAAAATGACAGCACTTACACCATTTCCAATGCCATTCGCCTAGAAGATTGCTCCATGTGTCCAAAGGCAAGTGCTCTTGAAATGAGGATATACTACTGTCCAGCTGAAGCCCTCTGAAATACAGATGCTCTGTGGGAGCTGGGCCCATCAAGTTGACGAAAAGCAAAGCTTTAAAAACGGAGCTGGACAGCACTGGTGATCCAGAGCCAGGAGCACAGAAAGGTTAAAAGCGCCTGAGCCACACAGATACATTCTTCAAGGGGCGAGTAATGGGATCAGGGCTTCCATAACTCTCATGAAGAGCCAATCCTCCCTCGTTTTGCCTGGTTAGGCCTCAAAGGGAAGTCTGTATGTCAGTGCAGACTGGGTAGAGATTTTAACGCTGTGCTTATTTATTTATTTATTTTTATTTTTTTGGCCTGAAACTCGATTTCCATGGTGTGCTGGAGAGGACACGATTTGAAACCAGGGAATAAAGCTTTTATAATATGGGCCAAATAACCTGCTCTGGCATGAAGACATATAATGGTGATTGAAGTGGCTGAAATAGTCATCTTTGAAATGAATATGGAGAAGTCCCATAGGCTCCACAACAAGGACCAGGTCAGGTCCATTTAAGTGATCTTTTCACTCTTGTTCTAATGACATTGCAGGTTTAACTTCTTTTGAATGAATAGTCCACATAAGAATGAAAATTGTGTCATCATTAACTTCTTAATCATTAACCCTCATGCCGTTTCAAAGCATTATGACTTTCTTTCTAAAAGCTCATTTATACTTACTGGGCGTACAGGTTTTTTTTTAACCTAGTTTCATAGAATGAACATTACTATAACTACATTTTTGCAAACTGACTTTTACGTGTTGAATTCTGTTTCGTTGTAGTTACCTGGTGAAATTAATACCAGAAGCATTACAACAACTGTGCTTTTTGTTCAATTTCACACAAATCACAACTACAACATCTGATTACAACTTTTAAAACACTTATTTTTTTCACTATTACTCACACACTGCTATGTTATGATATCGAAACACTTGTACTATAATGCATTATTTTAACACTTGTATTACAGACTCATTTACACACTTATTTCAATGGGATTCGCTTCTGTGGTAGCTCACCTGATAGTATTGGACTCTGGACTCTGAAGTATGTGGTTCAAGACCAGTCAAGCACACAAGCTGACACGTGAGACGAGAGTGTCATAGAAGTGACACAAAATGATGTGGTTGCTTCAGAAAATGTGCTTTTCATTTCTCATTTTGTTTTTGGACACTATCGGTCAGGTTTAGGCTTTAGTTTAGGGTAAGGATGTCTGTTTTGTGTCTACCTCTCATTTAATTTTAGATCATTATTGGTTGCGTTTCGGCTAAAGTTTTAGGTTAGGGAGGCACGTTTTACTCATTAAAACCTATTTTATAATCTAATAATCTAAATCTAATATTCACCTTTAAAAAAAAAACTTGTCTGATTACAACAACATTTGGCGCCCCCCACTGGATATTTCACTGGGAAAATGCAGCCAAACATGTAATAATAAAATAAAATGTTGCTAATGTCATGCAATGTTCATGAGACCATGCTGCTTTATTTAGTTTATGAACTAAATTATGGTGTAATACACTTATGTTTTTGTTCTGCTATGGTGTTTGTTAGGTGATATTTATACTGTTTGCGTACGTCCATGAAATTCTTGATGTAGGAGAACTAGGCTAGATGATTGGTTAAAAATGCCATGCATAGTATAAATGCAGGCTTCGATCACCTAGGGTGCTTTAGTTCACTCAGAAGAAAAAAGTTTGGCTTCTTCCATTGTATAAATTAGACTTTATGTGGAACACAAAAGCAGATGTTTTAATGAATATTGAGGAAAAGGCTAAATAAATGGACATAAAACATTGATTTGTGTTGGAATTATTTTATTCTCTTACTTGTAGAGATCACACAGTGATCTGAGAAGCAGGAAAGATGATTGGCAATACCTGGATGCATCTTTATTCCCAGATGTGCAGATGTTACTCAGAGATATTAGATTGCTAGATGGCGCCATTTACCAATCATAATGTAGTACTCCAGAGTCCCGTGTAATAAATGTTCAGAGTTCAATACAAGTTAAGCTTAATCAACAGAATTTGTGGCATTATGTTGATTACCACCAAAAAATTATTTAGACTCGTCCCTAGTTAAAAAAAATGAAAAACATTTTAATTAAATTAAAATAAACACTAAAAAATACACTTACAATGGAAGTGAATGGGGCCAATACATAGACATTGACAAATACGCACTGTTTCAAAAGTATAGTATATCCAGTATTTCAACTTCATTGTCATGACAGTGTAACTGTGGTAAACCCTGTAATCTGGTAAATACCATAATGCCAGTAAATCTCTGATTTTATTGCACTAAAATCACATTAACATGTAGAATGTTTACATCTAGTGGCTATACATTTGAAACCATGTGTATTGTAATGTTTATGGACTTGCTTCCTTAATTTCCAATTTTTAAGTGCCTTATTTTAACTGCAATTTTTGTTCTTCAAATAAAATAAAAGAGGGATGAGTTAAAATAATTTTTGTGGTAATTACCATTATGCCACAAATATTGTCAATTGAGCTTAACTTGTATTCAACCCCGGGATATTCCTTTATAAGCGCAAATATGGCACTGTCATTTTTAGAGAGCAACGAGCGTCTCACAGACTCCCACAGGTGTCTTGGTTTATTAAGGTCTCTTTTTTTTAGCGCATCCATGATATTTGTGATTAAAATGTATATTTCGTTTTATCTGACTGCAAAGAACAGAATGGATATTAAAAGACGTTATTCAATGAAATTGGAGTGTGGGATCTCATCTTCGATGGGCACATTACACGGAAGAAATGTTCTGTTTTAATCTCAAACTCTTTTCAACAAAACAAGGCGATTTTCCAGGTATTCAAGTACTTGCATATCTAAAAGTTAAATTCAAGCACTTTAAGAACTTCAAGGACTTTGTGTAAACCCTGCAAACAGTGAAGAAATAAGTGCAGTAGGGGTAAAATCAATTTAGAAAGATTATTGTGTTTTCTGTTTGATGCAAAAAAAAAAAATAATAATAATAAATAAATAAAAAAAAGACAAACCATATTGAACATCAGTGGTTTGTAATTTTTTTGGTTCATGATATATCAGAATTCAATATACTGTATTGTCCCATCACTAGTAGCTTGCTAGCTAGCTAGCTAACCCAGCTAACTCGATAAATTAAATGCTACTGAACCATATCTGACATGTAACAGTTAACAATCTCAACATACCTCTGTCTTTGGGTTTTCAGATGCCTCACAAAATTGAACGTTGTTGTTAAAGCGTCTGTCATTTTTGAACCACAGGTTCTACATGTTGCAATCCTTTTGATGCCTTCGATATTGTATTCTTTATATCCATATGATATATAACCAAATGATATAACCTTTTGTGATATTTTGGCTGTGTAGTCCTTGAATACGCGGTTTGCAATCTTGGTCCTGCTCTCGTGAGTCCTGGTCTCGAGTCCTAGTCAAATCACAAGTCATTGTTGTCTAAGTCCAGTTGCAAGTCTTCTTTGATTATGTAGACTCGAGTCCAAGTCAAGTCCAAGTCATGCGACTCGAGTTCACAACCCTGGAGTAGGGCATAGGGATGAACACTTTAAATTGGAATTCGCCCATGTTCACACGAAAACTTGCATTTTGAGTGCTAAAAACAATGCAAGTTCTCGCATGACCATGCACGCCAATTTGAACAAACTTCTCATAGCAATCATGAACGCGCCAACACACATCAAGATATTGGCATGAACGACAGGAGTGTGAGTAAATTATGACAGGATTTTCCATTTTGGGGGAACTATTCCTTCAGCATATTGAGAGCTGATGGTATTATATACATATTATATATACTATTATATTATTATTATATATCTGATGATATTCTTCTCATACCATACAATTCTTCTAATTTAAAATCTACGGATACAATTTGCTGAGTGACTGAACGCAAGTCCTCTGTTTCTGTCATGATTTTTATCGATGTCTTATTTGGCCTTCATCCTAGATTGCAAAGTCAAGCTCTTGGTCTGAACTGCTTCATGAGAAAGTCCAGAGAGAGGGCCCCAACAAAACACAAACCTGACCCATCTACCTCTGTTTCTTCTGTGAGAACCTCTGTGTCTGTTTGATGACCTACTAGTGCTAACAGAAAGTCACCCTGGGCTACTGTATACCTGTTATGATGGGATGATCTCAAGGGAGGCCCCATTTGCACCTTGTTGGCATTCGATGCTACCCAGTGCCTCATTTGTCAAGGTGGTCCCAGGTTTTGAGATATAAGTGTGGTAGGACTGCTAAACTTGGGAGATGGAGAGCGAAAGGCCCAGTGGGCGTGTCAGACTTCCACTGTTGAAAGGAGCCGTGGCGTGTTGCTCATTATGACAAGCTGTTTTAGCAATGTGGGCCAGAGAGAGAGAGCTTAAACAAATACAGGCTCTCTGTAACCTCAGGTTTAGAAGTGGTGGCGTGCCCTCTCCATGCACAATGTCAAACTAGTTGTTTCAAAACATTTCTCTTCTCTGAAGAAGGAAATGCACAGCCTTCATTGCTGATGCAAGTTAAGATCACCAACAACAATTCCAATGTGTGAGAGCTTTAAAGAATTGTTAAAAGTGAAAATCATGTAGTTGCAAACCCGATTGACTTTGTTCTGTGGTACACAAAAGGGGATGTTTAGTAGAATGGCAGCCTCAGTCACCCTTCACTTTAATTGGATGAAAAAAAGGTGAATGG
Organism: Myxocyprinus asiaticus; assembly: GCF_019703515.2. NCBI lineage: Eukaryota > Metazoa > Chordata > Actinopteri > Cypriniformes > Catostomidae > Myxocyprinus > Myxocyprinus asiaticus. The sequence continues at coordinate 9,492,316 of NC_059379.1, read as the reverse complement.
TGAGAGACCAACATACTGCCTAATATCTTTTTGTGTTCCATGGAAGAAAGAAAGTCATACAAGTTTGGATTGTTTTTTTACTTACATTTTACTTCATTAATCTGAAAAGGGATATTCATTGTGGGAAAAATATATGGTTGGAATTGATTGGATTTACAGACTAACACCTGGCGATGGCTCTCTCTCTCTCTCTCTCTCTCTCTGTGTGTGTGTGTGTGTGTGTGTGTGTTTATTTTTTTTAGCTGAAACAGCCCGAAAAGTGCTGTTTGTGGATTTAAAACAACTCTTTTCCAAAAGATTATTGATGATTTGGGCTTCTTTCAATTTTTAGCATGATCCGTAAATCAGGACAAGCAATAAATTATGAATCACTTGTTCAATCGCTTCTCCTATTTGCCCCACAACTGCTGTTGGCAGATTTTAACTTTTCACAAAGAAATCGCACAAACAGCAAACAGCTCCTTGTTACAAATACTGGATGAGCCCAAATATGATCAAACAATGATTTTATGCCACCATGTGAGATCTAACAGGATGAACTGGACATGTCTGTTTGTGACAGAATATAAGAATATAAATAATGTATCATTTCTAAATGTCTTTTCATTTATTTTTGAATGCAGCAAGGTCCTTATTAAAATTAAAATGGCTGTTCTTAGGTTTGATTATTAAATATGTCAAATTCTATTATTTTCTGTATGTGGGCCAGTAATTTTCAGCAGTAAAGAATAATATTGCATATCTGATGGTAGTATTAATTTTTATATGCTCATTTCTCGGCTTTAAAAGTGTGTTAAATGTATAAGGATGTGTATTCATCAACTGGTTATGTGTACGACTAATGATGATAGTTCAAAAATAATCTATATGCATTACTTTACTTTAAAAAATGTCTTCACTTGAAACCATAAATAAAGCCAAGGGATATATAATAACTTTTCTTAAAATTAACAAGCATTAATACATTATAGAATGCTTTACAGATTATAAAAAAAGGGCAGCGCTGCTTGGATCCACCACTAAAAGCTGCTGCTCTGAAAATCCAGTAAGCATGGGTGCCTGTGGTGAGTGTGACATCACAGTAACTTTATCTAGTTCAGAATGGAGCCAGGTTGTTGGAAGGGGAGAGGTTGAAAAAGAGGGGTTTGTGACATCAGATGAGAAGGAAAGCTGTTTCAGAGGCAGAGCAAGATTATGAAGATTTTTTTTAACTTGAAATAACATGCTGAACATGCTTTAAGAAAGTAAATAGTGTCAATTTTGATTTCATGTTCACTTTTCTACTCCACTACTGCTCCACATTCTCAAATTATATCAACTGATAATATGTGAAACGTAGAGCAATTACTGTACACCTTGTGCTAGTAGTGATGCTCGTCTTTCATCAGCTCCTCTCGAGGGAATCCCTGCAGTGCTGCTAATTAAAAGAGCTCCACTGGATTGATCTGATCTCTCTTTTCACCTCACCTTGGATCAGGTGATGCTGACAAGAGAGAAAGGGAACGAGGAATAAGCAATGCTAAAACAAAGCTCTCTAGCATGTCCCCAGGGTGCTCCTGGTTTCCCACCTGGACTCTGTTATCTAACCTGAGAAGACGTACATACATGCCACCACACTTACCTAGATCATATTCCCTGTATCACCTGGGCCACAGCTATAGAAGGGGTACAGTACATGCTTTTTTATTTTGTTTGATTTCACTCCTCATTAATCATGCAGTGCTGTGCGCAGTGCTTTTGACTGAGCAGACATGTAAAAAAATAGGTTAACATGCCATTTATATACAGTGCATTAGTTAAAGGCTACGATATAGACATTCGTTTACCTATAGAGCAGTCTCCTGAGAGAATATAGCAACATAATTGATGTCTTTCCTTGATTTAGCAAATTGCCAGACTGTAAGTGTAAGACTTAAAGTAAGTCCACCATAAATTCCATAAATAAATGTGCCTTGCTACTCATATACTGTATACTGTGTGTTTCAGAAAAAGGTGCCTTAAGAAAAATAATGGCACATTTCACGTCATGCTAAAGCCAAACATCAAATGACTGTGTGAAACTGTCTGGCAAACACTGACTCGACTGACAGCTCAGACGTAATATAACCTGTTTACGCTGTCATCACGTTTTAAATGAATTCATCATACAGGGGACCCTGAGAAAACCCAGTCCTGTGGAAAAATAACAAACTGCCATAACTGCCTTATTTATAATACTGCAACTGGGTCTTAATAGTCTCTGACTGCACTTCACAGCAGTGTATTTGTCATGACTAGAGAAGCAAAAATAAATGAGGAAATCAGTGCATGACACAGTATGGAAGAAAGTGAGAAAAAGATTCCAGGGGATATTGTGATTGCTTGGAGGTTGCTCTTTCATTGGTCATGAGACTTAATGGAGTTCTCAATCATGTTTCATGCAAGTATCAATGTTGTCTTAGATGTTTCTCCTAAAATTCCTTAAAAGGATAGTTTACCCCAAAATAAATGTATCTCATTATTTACTCACCCTCATACCATACCAGATGTGTATGACTTTCTTTCTTCTATGGAACACAAATTAAGGTATTTAGAAGGATATTTCAGCTCTGTAGGTCCTCACAATGCAAGTGAATGGGTGGCAAAATTTTGAAACTCATAAATCTGCATAAAGTGAGCATAAAAGTAAACCATATGACTCCAGTGGTTAAATCCATGTGTTCAGACAAGATATGATAGATGTGGGTGAGAAACAGAACAATATTTAAGTCATTTTTTGTCATAAATTCTCCTCCCTGCCCATTATGGGGCGATATGCAAGAAGGATATGAATCAACAAAAACAGAAGGAGAATGAGTAAGTGAAAATAAAGTGTAAACTGACTGAGCAGGGAGGAGAATTTATAGTAAAAAAATGACTTAAATATTGATCTGTTTCTCACTCACACCAATCAAATCGCTTCAGAATATATGGATTTAACCAACAGAGTCATCTGGAGTACATTTATTTTGCCCCTTATGTGTATTTTGGAGCTTCAAAATTTTGGCACCCAATCATTTGCATTGTATGGACCTAAAGAGCTGAGAAATACATCTAAAAATCTTCGATTGTGTTCAGCAGAAGAAAGAAAGTCATACAAATCTGGGATGGCACGAAGTAAATGATGAGAGAATTTTTATTTTTGGGTGATCTAACCCAGTAAAAATTGAAAAAAAAATAAATAAGGCAATTGTTGATATACATTTAGAATATAGTAGATATATACAGGGTTATTAATCATTAATTACCAGTGGGATTTTCTTGGAGACTCAGTTTACGAGTTGGGGGGCGTGTCAATTAAAGAATCATGGAAAGAATTAAGCATAATTCTGTTATACTTGTGGTTTTTGACTGTATAGTTTAGACTGTATGCATTTTAGTACCATCGAGAAAGAATAAAGCTTGCAAGAAAATAAGAGTCATTCAGCTGGTTTATGAGGTGACAGGCTTGCGCAACAAAGCGACATTAACCATATGTAAATGTGGCAGCACAAGAATGATAAAATAAGATAGATAATGTATTAATTAAAAGCATTAAACTATGCAAATAGTCTTCATTGTGTTGCATTGGTGCTAAAAAAAGTGAAAAATAAAGAGAAAATAGGAAATTGCAAAACGGGCCTATTCTTTCTTATTAAAATTACTTAAATGTACATTACATCACAATTACGACTTCTGACCACTTAAGTATGAATTTCCCAGGAAGACTTGAACTCAAAATAACCCACCACATAACGAAATAGTCTTTATACTGGTTATATGTTTAACATATGTGGATTTCACAGATGATTGATATTAATTTTATTTTATTTTTTAAATCAAGCCATATTAAGTGACCAGAATACAGATTTGTGGGTGGGCTCTTTTTATTTGGGCCAGTAAGCAACCACACAGCAACCACCCACCCTAGCAACTGCATAGCAATGTGTTACAAACACTGAGAACAACATCGAAACAACCTGGCAACCAATCACATACAGTACTGTAGCAATGTTTCGTCATTTGCTCTACATTTAATCACATTGTGATCTTGGAGAAACAATTGAGATATTAAAGAGACCTAATTTGTCATTGTTCTCTGTTATAGTTTCAAACAGGTTGAAGGAATAGGGAAACACATGTTGTGGAGTGGTCAGAACTTGTTCTCTCTCTCTCTCTTTTTTCTCTCTCATTCACTCTCACCCTCTCAAAAACAAATATTTTTCAAATGGTCTGTTTCACCTTCTCTCTGAAGGAATATTGCTGCAATTTGGCCTCTACCACTCAAGCAGAATTTACGCCGATCAGCCACAACATAAAACCACCTGAATAATATTGGGTAGGTCCCCCTCGTGCTGCCAAAACAGTACCAACCTGCAATATCATTTTGAGATGATAATATTCTCACCACAATTGTACAGAGCAGTTATCTGAGTTACCGCAGACTTTGTCAGTTCGAACAAGTCTGGCCATTCTTTGTTGACCTCCCTCATCAACAAGGCATTTCCGTCCACAGAACTGCCTCTCAGTGGATGTTTTTTGGTTTTGGCACCATTCTGAGTAAATTCATGAGACTGTTGTGTGTGAAAATTCCAGGAGATCAGCAGTTACAGAAATACTCAAACTAGCCCATTAGGCACCAACAATCATGCCACGAATCAGAATGCTATTCTGAGATGCGGGTTGGCGCTGTTTTTGTGGCACGAGGGGGACCTACACAATATTAGGCAGGTGGTTTTAATGTTGTGGCTAATCGGTGTATATACTCTCCACAATGTCCATCGTAACCACATGCAACACTCCCAAGTATAGCTTGATTTATCCAACAGCACCCTGGCAGAATATGTCGGCACACCAAGACACAGAACCATAAACCCAATAAATCCTGAGCTGACTAAATTTCCAGACTAATCTTCAGCTCCAGAGTGAGTGTGGTCCTTTGTGATGATAGCCGGGACGGCAAACAAGTGGAACGCTTATGTGCCACGCTGCACATCACTGCTGTTTTGTTCTTGATCCAGGGGACTGAATGGTGGGTTGGGGTCATGAATAATTCCTGCTGAAGTCACTGACTTTGCTCCGCATCTGTTTGCATGTCATCTCTTAGCATGGCACTTTGGCGCTCGGATGGCATTCATTATTTAAAATCTTCATCATCACTTGCTTTGCTTGACTGAGTTGTGACGTTCATATATGTGTGTGGGGGTACACTGTGTTTTCATGTGCGGTTTAGGTTTGCGTGTGTGCGTGTTCTACCCTTTATAATGAGGAGAGGGTAAACACTGAGCTTGTCATTTATTTATAAACCAAACACAACCTACTCACTGAATGGACAAACTTGTTTATTACTTATTCAAAACCATTTGTTGTGGGCCACCAGAAACAAGACAGTCCCACTTGTCTCACGCTGAGCTCCCTTACTGTCCCTATCACAAGGACAAGTCATTTATCAGCATGTATATTTGATAGAGTAGCTGACAGTGTACTTCATGTTTGTTGGTTTCGATAGACTGATACTGGTAGGAACTTGGGTTTGAAGTAAATATTGTTCGATTTCCCTGACTTTATATACCGGAATTTTGTCATTCTGCATCTCGTGTTCTTTTTTCTTTCCTTGTTTTAAGGATGTTTAGATATTTTTTTCAGAAAATAAGACAAAAATACTCAGTAAGAATTTTTTTTTTTTTACCAGTAAATCGGTACTCCCTACCCCAAACCCTAAACCTAAACCATACGTATAGTTTCATAAAAAGCAAATGTGTGATGAAAAAAAAGTGATTGCTTAAGCCGTCATTTTGTGGTGCTCCTATGACACTTAGGCGAAAAAGTAAATGTTCATGAATTCAAAATCTGCTCTTCTACTTGAAATACAGTATATGTGAGAGGGAATAAAAGTAATTGTTGTTGTAGCACCTGCCACGATGCGTACAACTTGGCACGTAAAAATCTTGCTAACGCTGTTTGATGCTGACATTCATGTCATTATATTGTTCATTGGTTAGGAATATTTTAAAATCTTTACTACAAAAAAAGGTGCAGCTTTCATTGAGAGTCAAAAGAAATATGAAGTCTTTTGAAGAGGTTCTGCTCTTTCACTTCAGGACAGACAGATGTATTAATACCCCAAGTGTTATGCTTGGAGAGTGGCCTGCTCTCAAACCCTGCTAATTGGCCCATTTTGTCTGTTTTTTTTTTTTTTTCATACTGGCACTTGAAAAGTAACCTCTCAGTAAACAGCATATTTCCAGCCCAGAATGACAGCTTTTCCTTTTTAATCAACTGGCTGTTTCTTGACAGCAGCAAATGAGTCAATTAAACACAGCTTTTGCTATGTTTACCCAAGGCATTTAAAAAAAATAAAAATAAAAAATAACAAAAATTAAACAAAAGCTTTAAACTCACATTCAGGACCAAATATGCAATGCTTTTGTATAAATACAGGCTTTAGGCTGTGCCTTAGAAGTGTGTTTGCTCAGACAATTATGAAGATTATGCAGGCGATTCATAAATCCAGTGAAAACAAGATGCAGATCCCAGTGATGGCCAACAGCAGGTATGGCCACAGTTTGTATGTGCACATATGCACAATATGATGTCAGAAAAGTTGCGTGTCAAGCAAGTTCTGAGTTGCAAAGACTACCATTACTTTACAACATCAAAGGCTGATTACTGATCTCCCCCATCAACATCCTGTTTGTTCAATGAACCGTCATTCACTCTTGGTCCTTTGTGCTGGCTGCCTCTACCTGTCTCAAATCCATTTTTTTTTACACCTGGTCTATTGGTCCTTGTTCAGACTGAGAGTTCCTTTCCTTTCTGTCCCCAAATTTAACTAGCCTCTTAACAGTATATTTTTAATCTACATGCAACACACTCTCAAGGCGAAATCGTTTGAATTCCTACGACTTTCACTACAGCCAGTGACATCACTGGACATCGTTTCCATCTAATATGCGACAATTACTTGCTTCTGTCACGCACAGCAGCTTCCTATCATGTTTGCACACTCTACTGATTGGTTAGGTTTAGATAAGGGGTTTGGGTAAGGGCATAATGTTAATAAGCATGTCCTTAACGCTTCGTGGCATTAGACATCCGGAAATTTTCACGTGATGAAGTCATACCAGTTTATGCGAACAACATTCTCGAGACCATACGAAATTGCCAACTCGTAAATGATGTACGAATTTTCATGCGATCAGGTCTACATTTGACTTTCTTTACTCAACTATGACTCCCATTCTCTTTATCTCTGGCCTATATTGCAGAATGCAATATGCATGCTTGTTCAGCAGGCAGTCTTAGTGTAATCAGGGCTAACAGGGTACTTAAAGAGGGTAATTGTATAAAAGTGACTACACACAGGTGTCTTCACCTTCCCAGTCCTGAGTTGACATATAGACAGATGGGAGCAGGCACTAGCAGTCTTTTTTGTTTGTGTGGATGTACTGTATGTGTTTAACACAGCTATAATTTGGGGGCAAAATCAGAAACTCTAAAAAAGTCCCCAGAAGTTCCCACAACGCTCTTTTGGGGACAAGTATTCATAAAAAAAATTAAATAAAAAATAAAAATCACTGACAATTATTCCTAAACAAATAAAAGAAAATGTTTTTTGTTTTTTCTAAAATTGCAAAAAGGTTTTCTTTTATGGTTATGTTTAAGGTTTGGATTAGGGTAAATCTAAAGTAATTTATAGACGGCTTTATTTACAAAGTCTATGTGTTAAACTAAAAACAGATTCTTGAATCACAGACTGATCTCACAATGAATTCAGCAACAGTAGGTTGCAATTTCTTCAGCTAAACTGTGCTGTCTGTGCTTACCAAAATTCAAATCACTGCCCCCAGTGGCCGCAGCGGGAAGTCTTTCTGAATGAATGGGCACGAATGCGTGAGCTCCAGTTTCTGTGTGAAGTTTCCACAGAGGGGCGCCAAAAGTGAGATTTAAAGCGAGTTGTTTTTGGTTTTTTTTGTGTTGTAAATGATGTAATGCAGTAAAGAGGAATACATATTAAACCTAACAATCAGTGGAGTAAAAATTTTATGGAATGTACATATCGTGCTGGTCATTGATCATGCAAACGCGATTACTTCCTGGTTTCAATGTGGGACGAGAACCAAGATCCCTGATGCTGCTGACGCAACATGCGATCAGTCGCACCATAGGATAAGGTAAGCACATTTGAATTGATGCAAAGATGTCTGATGGGAGATGCCGCTTGTCAGTAACTCAGCATAATGAGGTCAATGTCAGGGTTCTGAAATATTCAGTAGCAACATGACTTCCGGTGTGATCATGTTGGTAATAACCATATTGCTTTCAGTTTGATAAAGGCAATACACACAAATTTCAAATAAATCCTTCCTTTCTTTCATGACCTCTTCTTTGTGTTTTTAGAAGTAGAATCAACTCTAAACCTAAACCGTATTATCTAAATCTATAAATAACCTTACTTTCCATACAGTGAATCTATTTCAGGAAATGGTCATAAAAAAATAAAAAAATAAAAATAAATAGAAAAAAAAAAAATGCTGTGCTTGTAAAATTGTCTCTCTAATAGGTCTAATCAGATCATAGTAAACATTTAAATAGATGTTAAATTCCATCAAAAAGACAGAGATTATCGTTTACTCTCATACAGATGCCCCACCACACCCTAAAAACCCTAAAACTAAATTTACCATAGACACTATATTTTCCACCTAAGTTACAAGTACCACAGCTATTTTACTACTGTAAAAACATAGTAAAATTAATATGGGATCATATATTCTAACAGAGCAAGAAGCTTTGTGAATCTTTGTCATTTTAAATTCTGTTGAAAATTCGATGGCAAGATACCACAGTTTTACTTTAGTAAAAGTAACTGTAATAAGTGTGGTATTTTAACAGAAACTATGGCTACTGTGGTAATACTTTGCAAGGGATGTACCTGTTTTTAAAAGGATTAAATATAACAGTGAAACAGTTTATTTACAAAGCAATAATTACCGATTTACTTTACTTGAGCCAAACATTTTACAGAAAGCATTATAGATTTAGATGGATGATTATTTTAACTTCTGGATTACTGAATGTTTAAATGCTTGTGGGCTCATTAGTAAGTCCTCAAACCTAAAGTTCTACAGCTTAAAATAGATGCACTTGATTAAGATTGTGATGTGGTTGAGCTAAATTGTTGGGAATGAAGTCTCTGAGAACCTCAACCTGTGGAATTTTGATGTGAGACAGGTTAACACACTGTCAAAATATATAATGAACACTGTCAGATTCCAGTCGGATTGCAGACTCTCTTTTTAAAACAAACCCACTGAGAGGATTGACGGTACTCGTGGGAGCACAGAGGCCATTGAGAGATTCCTTATGAAAATTAAAACAAACAATGCCAAGGAAAGAGAAAAAAAAAAAAAACAGATTGGTGGAGAGCTTGTGCTAGTGGCTGCCTTAAAATAGAGATAGTTGCAACTGATAAACTCAAGAAAATGGGAGGGTTAGCGAGAAGGACAGGGAGAGAGAGACAGATAAGGGTTGGGTAAAAAAATCAAATTCCTCAAAGCAGTTGCTGTGGTTGCTAGTGCCTGTGAATCATCCAAATATCCACTTTGTCCTGTCAGTTTCCAGTGGTGCTAAATAGATAGCTGTTAACCAGCCAAATTAGCCTCTTCGCTCACTGAAAACCAAACTCCCAAAAGGCTTATGCACAATCCAGAAAATAACAAACCCACAATGAGGAGCATCTTCTGGGGCCCTTGGAGCATCCTGCAACCGCCTGGCATGGAGGAGGCAAAGAGATAAGCTAAGACAATGAGACTGGATGGAGTGGGACAGATAGGAGAGCAGCCAGGGTCTGGGAAGCACTGGGATGAGGACTGCTTGTCTGCTGGTCTTTAGCCCTGCTGGAGCCACAGTGCACTCTACATTTGATTATTTCTTTCTTCATTTCATTTATGTTGCATTAACTAAATGCTAAGTGAAAAATGCGAGAAATAATATGACTGATAGACTCTGCGTTTTGTTCATATTGATATAGGAATTAAATAAAGTCACTCCATGTTATTCTTTTAAAACATGTTTTTCATTTTATTACAAATGTGCTTTAATAAAACCCATAATTAAAATTTTATTTAAATAATTGTAACTGCATAACATGACTGATAATATTGCAAAAAAAAAAAAATTATTTGATATTGCTCCCTCTGAACATAAAGTTGAAGTGTGTGATTTCTGTGCCACTACATCATCACCAAATGAAAATGCAAAAATAAAGACTTATTTCAAACAGATTTCCCAAACATTCACCCGTTTTTTCATTGGTTAAAAAAAAAAAAAAAAAAAAAAAAATGGCTTTGTTAATAATTTTATCTTCATATTAAGTTGGGATAGGAGAAAATACTTAAAATGACACATACCACCTTTAAAATTGAGCAGCACTGATTAATGAGTGTCTTTTAGAAACATGTCTTTCTCTCAGAATCTCTCTCTCTGAAATTGGACTCTTTTTTTGTGCAACCTAAAACCCAAACCTGGGGGAAAAGTGACTCCATATTCTGTATGATTACCACATTGGGGGTCCTATTCCGGTCTTTGATCCATTGACATAAGAGACATTCTTAAGATAACTTTGCAATCTTGTTTCCCAACTCAAAAATCTCCAATAATCACAAAAAAAAAAAAAAAAAAAGAAAGAAAAAACATCTCGAGTACATTTATATTGTCAAAAGCAGACCAAATTTAAAGTTTAAGAAAAGGCATTTGTGTTACAAGGTTCAAAATCCAAAAGAAATCGCCCACCCTCCACACATCAAAAAAAGTGAAGAGAGGTAATAGTGTAGATTATTCAAAATAGATAAACTGTATATGTGTACATATTTTAAAATAAATAAATTTCCAAAAAATACACTTATTTTATATGTTCTTCAAGATAATTGTAAAGGTATATAAGCAGCTAGACTTTTTCTACATTAAATATGGCAGAAGGACTGATTTGATCTCCAAACCCTAGACAGACAGTGAATAATTCACAGTTCACAGTCCCACTGAGCATTGTTGCATAGTTCCAGGTTTTATGTATAGAGAAAGCCCTGAGCTTTGAATAAGCAGTGCTTCTCTTTAACTTATTGAAATTACAAATATGTCCATAATCAGACTGGGAAAATGTTTCCATACACTATTATCATTACTCAAAATTTAATTCAACCAATGCAAAGTTTCGACCTCCATTTTCTCCAAGACCTAGAGTTCAAAATGTCAAAAGTGTTGAATAAAATCTGGAGCAATAATAATAATGTTCAAACACCCCTGCTGAAACAAAAGTCTAAGCTGATTCGCAGGTCTTAGCTGGTTTAAGATGGTCTCCCATCCTGGATAAACTGGTCTACAGCTTTAGCTGGTTTCCACGAGTACCCAAAACCCCTCTAAAACCAGCAAGGTTTCAGAATTTAGATTTGCCTGCATTGGTTGCATTGTGTTCTGCATCATTCAGTATACAACTTGGGTTGGATTTGTACACTTTTATACTATAATTTCTCCATATCCTGATTGGACCACTTTTGGGTATTTTGCAAAGACATAAGCTGTTATTATGGATAGGTACATATTCCTGTTGCTGGTGAGGTCACAGTGAGCCTGGTTTTCCAATAATTCAGGGTCTTTCTCAAGGTTTATGGTGTTACCCCATTGTTCAAGTGTTGTCAGTCATCCCAGCCAAATTTCCTACCAGTCATCTGGTAGAACTTCATATTGAACGGTCTGTAGAAGTCTCTTAGTCTCTGCACTACCTCAGAGTTAATGTTTGGGTGGGACCTCCCTTTGGTTTTGCCCAGGCAGTGGGGCTTGCTGCTGCCCTCAGCCTTCTTGAGACAAGGGAAGCCCTTGGTCTGGTTGAAGTAGAAGTGTTTGTCTGTGATGATCCTCTTGAGTCCCAGGAAGTCCTGTACATGACCCAGCTCTCCAGCCGGGTCGCTGATCAATCGTTCTCCACTCACAAACAGAATCTGTCCCATGGGGAAGAACTGCAGCCAGTTGTCCAGATGCTTGGCATAGATGCCGATCTGAATGGCGCTCCACGAGGTGTCTATCAACCCTGTAGTCCTGTTTTTCAATGTCAGGCTCTCAAAAGTGGGAATATCAGGCTTCTTGGACAATGTTTGTGTGTAATCAGAGATGGCTCGGGTGACGGGGTCCCGGACCACCACAATCAGCTTAGTGTCACGGGACATGGCATAGATTCGAGCTGGAGCTTCACGGGTCACAAAGTAGCTTGGTGTTTTCTCCATTGTGATCTGGCCCTCCAGGGTCTTAGGCATCAGGTCCCTATAGTGTGAAATACAAAAAGGAGATAGATAAGTTTGGAAGTACATATGCCATTCTGACAATATTGAATTACTCAGACTTGTTTGTCCATGTTTCTAAACTTCTACTTTTGATCTGGTATACACCATAGCATCGTACTCTACCAAGCTTTGTGCTCTAGCTTCAAAACAACATCCAACACTCAGAGTTGTTCTTCAAGCTGACCTCTGTTAACCTCTGAACAGGAGATTGCTTTTCTGAGAGGCTCTTATTGTTGCAGAGGTTCATCTGAGTGATTTAACAAGACTCCATTACACCAATGGCCCCAACATCACCCTAGACACCCTAGTTTTATCCTATGTTTGACCCTTTTCTTTGCATCATTCATATTTCAGAAAGTTATTTTGAGACCTTTCATTATTTGGACCTTTGTTGGGAAGGAAATGGACTCTAAAGTAGTAAAGAAGAAAAAATCCCATTCATTTTCTCTGTAGGCAAATAGATTTTTGAGGATTAATTTAAACCTTTAAAGACAGACCTTACGTGAGCTCTGAGGATGTTTATCGATGGCGTATGCTTCAATCCATGCTAATGCAACTCATTAAAAAAGTGTTTGTTAAAGGAATTTCTGGTGAAGAACTAAACTTCCTTTCCTGAATCCTGAAAAGAAAGATCCACCAATCAGAATGTCGAATTTTAAAGTTAAAATTATTGTTTATGTACTTATAATCAACTTTAAATCAATAGTTTTACATTTTTATACAATTTTTAATTTGATCACGCCATTCACAATGCTTGATGGGATTGTAGTTCATGATTTAGAACTCTTCTATGAAGGACCTCAAGAAATCCCAATGGGAAAAAGAATAATGAAAAAACAAAAACCTTCTGGAACCAAGATGGCTGAAAAAGTGTGCAGGCAATGTTGTTCTCCATTGGGAAGGACACTGAAACTTTAAATGAATACTTGTCCACGAGAACAAAGACTGACCTTTTTGTTTTTTAACTTTTGCTCATGGAACTACGATCTAAGTATTGTCATGCTAGCTTTTTAGATAAAGAAAAAAATCTCTTCCAAAGTCCCCTGTTCTCTTTAGAAAAATAGCCATCCATTTAGTCTCCACTATGAGCAGCAAAAACTCCAGCTAGCCAACGGGTGCAGCCATAACATTTGGCTTGCAGTTTTCCCCGCCTTCTACCCTTCATCTCTAAGGCTTTTTTTGCTTTGCATTCTAGCTCTGTCGGATGTTTAAGAGGAAGAAAAAGAGTCTAATCTATTTGTCCATGACAGTGTCTGTCTCCCTTGCTCTCGCGCTCTCTCTTTCCACCGCTTTCCAATGCCTTCAGGACAGTGACCTGAACCAAAGAGGATAAAAGCAGTGGATTAATGATTTACAGCACTCCACTCCACCATTTAGAGCCTCATAAGGCCTGTTCACTTTAAATTCAGCCCAAGTGCAGTGTGCAGCCCTCAATTATTTATCTCCCTCCACCGGGGGGTTTATACTCTGACAAAAATGGACTCCCCTAACTCTGGTGGTGGTTTAGAGGCCGTAATAGCATTAGTGGGCTGGGGTCAGCGGCTTTAGAGGGTCCTTCAAGTCATTCTCAAAATGGCACCTCTATTTCATTGGCAATTGTATTTCTTGTCAAATGCCAACACAAATACTTGCCCTTTGATAAGAATGTGAGCCTAGTGAATTTGGGAGTTTTCAATATGGATAGTGAATTGGTGGGTTTTTGTTAAATGTGAGCCAAAATCATCACAATTAAAAGAACCAAAGACTTAAACTACTTCAGTCTGTGTGCACTGAATTTATTTAATACACGAGTTTCACAATTTGAGTTGAATTACTGAAATAAATGAACTTTTCCACGACGTTCTAATTTATTGAGATGCACCTGTACGTGCTACGCAGCTGTGCTGATAGACAGTCTTGAACACCACAATGTGCTGATTGACTTGCCACATATCTTACCTCAGATAAAAGAATATGAGCTTCACCTGTACTAAGAGATGACAGTGAGGTCATGACAGTAATTATTGATGGGCAGACAACCAGCAGCCAGGTGGACCCAACCTCATGCTGATGTGGCAGCAACATTTCCTTCAGTTCATGGGGCCGATGGGGACAACCTTCTAGCACAAAAATGTACAACATTGCCTCCTTTATGAAATAGGCATGAGCCCAGTCCAGAGACACCATTCATATTTAATAAGATGCATCTTGTTTGTTGTAAATGCAATATTTGTGTTGTGTGTGTGTGTGTGTGTGTGTGTGTGTGTGTGTGTGTGTGTGTGTGTGTGTGTGTGTGTGTTTCTTTTTTTTTTTTTTTTTTTTTTTTTTAAGAAACCTAAAATAGAGGATCAGAACACAATTCCTCAACCAACCTTTGTCTTCTGTTTTGGATAAAATTCCAAAAAAACGCTTTGTTCAGGTCAAAAAAGACCCTGTAGAGTACAGTAAATACACAGCACATCTCTTTTAATTATAAACATGAACATTGCCATAGGCTTGTTTTTCACTCTAAACACAAGCTTTTTAAAATATAATTTCATCTGGAAAGAGCGCCAGCTACATATCAGTGGTGGTACATTTCTTCTACAGTAGATGTACAATAAGATGTACAGTAAACCCTCATTTTGAGTAAAGAAAAATTATAAATTAGAATACTAAAGCTATATATATATATATATATATATATATATATATATATCAGAATACAAGTGTCTGCCTGGCTGATGAATAATACATAAACATAAACTTCCATTGAAATTGTCCCCACACACACTGTATCTCGGGATCAGGATATCATAGAGACTTGGGGATGGTCTCTTTTGACTTGGGCCAGTAAGCAACCATCTTACAACCATTTAGTAATGCCCTAGCAACCACCTAGCAACACCCAAGTAATCACCCAAAACACTGCCTAAATATAGTATCATAAGAATACATTTTTTAAAACTTATTCATGTATCCATTGTTGTGGAGAATCCAAAGGAGTTTTAATAATGATTTATGATCAAATTGTGATCAAATACAAGATTAATGTTTTGCTATTTTTAAAGGAATAGTTCAGCCAAAAAATTTAAATTCTCTCATTATTTACTCACCCTCATGCCATCCCAGATGTGTATGACTTTCGTTCTTCTGCAGAACACAAAGATTTTTAGGAGAACATCTCAGCTCTGTAGGTCCGTACAAAGCAAAGCAAGTTTTTTTTTTTTAACTATTAATCTTTGCTTCCGGCCAGATCTCCTATGCGCATGCACAAGAGGGTTGAGTTCACATTGCCCTTTCGTGTCACGTAAGTGTGTTGGCATGTTCACGCAAGAAGTGACATACACGGAATCACAGCCAATGAAGCTTCTGTATAGCGTTCCTCCTCCTCCTCTGTTGTAAACAACACTGAAATTCAGTATTTTTTTGAGCACGCTCCGGTTCTAGCATGAACATGCCAACGCGCTTTCATGACGCAAGAGACCGCATGAACTCGATGAGAGCTACTTTAATGCTTCTTTTTTGTCATTTTTGGAACTCAACAACATCTGTCCCCATTCACTTTCATTTGCATATAAAAAAGAGCAGAGTGAGCATTCTGGTAAATATCTCCTTTGGTGTTTCACAGAAGAAAAGTCAAATGGGTTGGAACAACATAAAGATGATCAAACCATGACAATTTTTGTCACATTTCAAAATATTTTGTGCTCACAGAGTGTTTATGACATACTATAACATACATGTTTATCAAAACATTCCTTTTTTAAGTACAAAACATTTGTCTCAAGATGTGACTGTTTGAAAAAGACCAGCAGTCACGGATAAACCTTTCTGTCAGAGCACAAGGCCATTTCTCAGAGACATTACAGCCCTTAGAGAGTTTAAAAGTTAAACAAACTCTTGCATTCTTGTAAGTCTCAAACACATCAGCAAGAGAGAGGGAAACAAGGGAGACCTGGGAAGACAGAGGGAGAAAGATAAGAGAACACATGACAGACAGCTTTCACAGCTTTAGCATTCTCATAGGTACTGTTTAAAAGGGATTATGCTGGAGGGAGAATATTTTCCTCCGTCCCCTGGCAAGGGAAAGTGAGGCTTTGTCTAACAGATGTTTATTGGCGGTGCAAATTATGTAACATTTGAAGTAGCTTTGCCTCCAAGCACACATTATTTACAGCCCTTTCAGAGCAGCTTTTGATGTCTTCTTCATGCGATACGAATATGACTCCCTGTACACACATTCAGGCATTTAATACAGGCAGAAAGCCTCAGTCATTAAACACATCCGGTTCACTGCAGGGTCCGAAATGAACCAATCAAAATTCAAAGAATAATGGCCAAATGCTTTGTCTTGCATTTCAGCAATAAAGAAAATAACATATTAATTGGATCATGCTATGAAATCCATGCACAAAATTAAGCCAATTAAAGAACAGTAATGTATAATTTATAATTAAATTTGAAGCATGTATTTTTTATGTTAAAGGGATAGTTAATCCAAAAATGAAAATTATGTGATCATTTCCTCAACTTTTACTTTCTAGTTTGTAAAAGTGTGAATACAATTTTCTCAACCATGATGTGAGTTTGAGGCGTAACTATCTGTTTGGTTTATCAATGAGAGACAGGGGGAGTGTTTGGGAAATCTGTTTGAAAAAATATTCTTTTTGCAATTCCGTTTGGTGATGCTAGTGAAATTAAACATATTCGCTTTAAAATCTGTGCAATACATATTGAGCAAAACACCATGTAAACAGCTCAAAACAGTCCTTCCAACATGGACTATGCAGATTACACAAATTAATTCAACCTTTTCTTGAAGCATTCTGTCCCATTTGTGTTTAATGCAAATTAACTGCTGCCAAGCAACTCTCTTCAAACTAGATTTACTTCTCCCTGCTGTGGCATAAATGTGGCGTACAAGGAGAGACAGAGGGTGCGGCGAGTCAAACGGATGGCAATCACAAAAGGCATAAGGGCACATGGGCCATACCGCCGTAGTAGATTTATGTGTCCCAGTAGAGAGGTATAGCACACATAAATATCTGCTGTCCAGAGCAGATAATCGCCATCTAATTGGCTCAATATTTTTGCCTTTTGGCTAGACAGTCTCTTTCTGTCTCTCGTTCTTTCTCTCTAACCACATTCCTCACGTGTCATTTTTCCGGCTGGTGAACTGCAACTAAGGTCAAAGGAGTATGTCTGTGATTTAAAACCATGGTCAAGGTCTTTGTGTGTGGAAAGTCTGTGTGTTTGGAAGTAACACAACTTAAATAAAAGTGCTGTACAGTTCTGTACATAGCTACAAGTTTCACCTGTCCTAAAGCTGTGATTGACGTTCTGGTTTCTGACAGGTATGTGAGTGTTAATTACTGCTGATGGCAGCAGAGCAGGTGAATGAGACAGTGTTTTTTCTACTCTGAGATCATTCAACCATCAAGTAGACTCTGGCTGTTGAGAGAGGTCAAAGCACGAGGATCGTAATCAACTGTATTGATGTGTTTGAAAATGTGTGAGCTTTTGTAATTAGCCATCCGCAGAGTTTAGGGTCCTAACCTTTTATTTTAGAGGTGAACATTGTGTTGATCAACCAATAAGTGATCTTTCACAATGACTTTCAACAAACATCATGGTTTTTCATTCCAGGCATAGAGCAACACCTATCTGTGTACATTGTTGTGTGTTTTAATAGAGTGCAAGTCTGGTTCCAGAACTAAAAAATCTCATTCATCCATTCTATAGAGGAATTGATTAACAATGATAACTTATAAACCTTTAAAGACAAATCCACCGTGAGCAACTTAGTCGTTAATTGATGGTCAGGGTTGGGAGGGTTACTTTTGAAATGTATTCCATTACAAATGTAATTTGTAACATATTTCGTTAGATTACACAAGGTCAGTAACGTATTCTAAATACTTTGGATTACTTCTTCATCACTGGTAGATTTTTTCACTTGTTTTGACGATAAAAACTCTGCCAGTACAGTAAGACAAAATACACATGTTAAAAATACATTCTCTGAAAAACCTAAATATCTTATGCAGTGCTGTTTTAAGGATTTTTAGATCTTTTTACAGGAAAACAATACAAAAATTATTATCATGAATACGATTGTTGCCCTAATATCAAAGGTCTTACTAGAAAAAAAGAAATTATGATCCAACGTGAATTTTCTTGATAAAAAAATATGATCGTGCCTGGTAACATGTGCATGTAAAATGGCTAGAAATAGCATTTTAGCTTAGCGTAAAGCTGACAATTTACACAAGGTTTATTTCTATTTCTTCTGCTCCAAACTTACTTCAAATTTACTTCTCTGTCTGCTCATATGAATGTTACACATCATAAGAAAGTGTTTCACTGCTGTTCAAATGCACTTTGGATCGCATCATTTATTTGTATAAATGTTTTCCATCTGAAAGGACTAAATATTAAATGAAACAAATGACAATACAATGCAAAGTAATCTCTTCAGCAATCAAAATACTTTTTGAATGTAACTCTATTCTAATTACCAATGGTTTAAACTGTAACTGTAGTGGAATACAGTTACTTATATTTTGTATTTTAAATACGTATTCCCGGTACATGTATTTCGTTACTCCCCAAACCTGCTGATGGTTAATGCTCCTGTTGAAGCCACCAGTCAGCGTTATTTTAACTTCAAAAAATCATGTTTAAAAGTGCAATTCCTGGTGAAGAACTACACTATCCATGATACATTCTCAAACTACTTATACAGTATATTTGTATGTATCTGAATACTTTGCAATATACTCTAAATATTATGGTTCTATACTTATAATCAACAACTTTAAATCAATAGTTTTATTGATAGGTTTGATTAAGTCATTTGCAATGCTTCATTGGATTGTAGCTCATTCCCTCATGAAAGACATAAAGCACACAGTCTTGAACATTCGTCTTTTGGTCTGATTTTAAAGCAATGGGTAAAAACAATGTTTGTAATGGTGTGTTTCACCTCGGAGCTTGCTGGTTTATTTCATGGCTTAGAACACTTTAATGAAGGATTTTTTGAAATCCTTAAGGACAAAAAAAGAATGGTAAAAATCCTTCCGGAACCAAGTGGATGACACTGTTGCACAATATTAGCCAAGCTTGTGCATCATGCAATGAAAAAATAAACTTTTTAAGCAATTCAGACGATTTGAAAGATTGGGCCCTCATAGTATATTGTATCTTATTACATTGTTATTGGTCAACTGTGGTATTCTGCAGTCAGATAATATGTAGCTCAGGGCAGTGGTAGCTCAGCGGTTAAGGCTCTGGGTTACTGATCAGAAGGTCGGGGGTTCAAGCCCCAGCACCGCCAAGATGCCACTGTTGGGCCCTTGAGCAAGGCCCTTAACCCTATCTGCTCCAGGGGCGCCGTATCATGGCTGACCCTGCACTCTGACCCCAGCCTAGCTGGGATATGTGAAAAAGAAGAATTTCACCGTATATGTGCAAATGTATAATGTGTGATAAATAAAGAAAATTATAAATTATAATTATGTATATCGACAGCTAAACTGAATTGCTTGTTGTAATTGCTTGTTTCATGCCTCTCATATATCATATTCTTACTTCTCACATAATAAATTTGAATTAAATCACAATTTGCTTTGTTGTTAATTTGCAAACATTGTTAAAAGGCAGTAATGGAACATCCTTATTACATGATTAGTATTAGGATATAAAATATTAGGAGAGAACATGTCTGTATGCCCTTTAAACAAGATTACTTGTTGGTAAATAAACATTTCAGGAAGTTTTATGCTAACCTAACTAACATGCTTCTCACGTTAAGAAAACTGGATATTTTCACGATTCTAAACTACAATTTAGCATTTGAAAAATGTTTTCAGAGCATTAATTTGTTTGCTGTAGCTCTGGCCATGTAGTAAGTAGAATAATATACAGTCGTCCATTATTATTACAATTTAACCCCTTCATGGTGATAAAATCAATGTGCTCACCATGCTTTTTTTCAGCCTGATCTCACGAGAATTATGAGACTGGGGCGACATCTTTGCAAAATTGTATATATATATATATATATGTTTTGCAATGGAGAAATGATATGATTTGTTTTAGTTCACTATTCAAAATTACAAAACGTAGCCTTCCAGAAAATAAGGTAATTCAAATTGAGTTTTGAATAAAACAGAAAGTTAAATTAGTATAAAAACTCTGGATTCATAGAGCCTAGCTGTAGGTTATGTTGGGAAATCTCATTTTCATTTCAGAAAACTGGGCAAAACTATAGAGACTATTTCTAATTCAGACTAAATAAGGGAGATGAAAGTTTAAACATATGCCTCATTTCATGACATTTTCAAGAACATACACACACACACACACGCAAGGAACTTTTCACCCGCACCTTATGGTATTAATTCACTCAGTGATTTAAACTCCTGCCGTAATCCAATAAAATCTAATTTAGGCATTTGAGCAAAGTTTCCAGACCTGACACACACACGTACTGTACTTTATTCAAACCACAGTCAAACTGGGACAGCCCAGGGGGAAATAATATTTTTTTTTATTTTATAAAACTACTGTAAGCCTTTCCAAGAAATTATCTCATTATGTCTGAAACAAAGAGTAAACAACAAAGCACTTTAATAATTATAAACAATATTCACTATATATTCAACTTAATTTTGGACTATTAAGTCTTATATTTCCACATGAAATGGGGGAGGGAGTTATTGCAGTGGCATAATGTTTTTTTCTTTTCTTTTTTTTTTTCTTATTTTTATATTTTTACAATTTAGGGGGAAACAAATTATAGAGTTAGCTTTACAGTCTGTTCTTATAAATTTATCAGCAGGATTTTAAGCACAGCAGGGATCTCTCTGTCTCTCTCTCTAAGCCTTAAGTAACTTCCAAGTTTATTGTGTAAGAGAGGAAAAATAAGCTGTTTCTCTGTGGCACCCTTCTTGTGAATTATTCACCCTCCCGAACTATGGAGAAAAGTGGACTGGAATGGAGAAAACTCACTCGCAGCCATCAGCGGATGAACAAGCATTCATCCGCTTCATTCCATCGGTCCACACACACTCACACAGAATCTTGTCTGTCCCTGTTACAGCCTTCCGTTACTAGATGTGAAACCTTTAATGTTGCATTCGCGTTGAGGGAAACCCTGACCACTCCTCTGATCCTCTTGGCAGCTAAACTGGACTGTGGATTGGAAAGTGAATGCTTAAAATGAGCTGAGTGTGGCTGAAGACATTTGTGGATTGATAGTCCTGATCCTCCACCATGCTGTAGTCGCAGAAACAGACCAAATAGCATGGGTTACTACCGAGGAAGAAGCAGAGATAGTTTACTGTGAGTGTGTGTGCCCTGGAATGTGATGGCCGATGTCTTTAAGTCTCAAACTGGCTTTACGTGGCTCGTCATATTCGGAAAGGCATGAATAATGACTTCAAAACGAATAACGAATTCATCCGAATAATAGACAAAATACTGGTTTGACTGATAATCTAAGAAGTACAAGGATAAAGCAACATGTTAAGTAAGCATATCCAAAATTACAAGGAAATGATGAGTCTATGAAGCCAATAATACTAGTGTAAACCTTATGAATGAAAATGTGCACGGTGTTGGTGTGATTTCAGATTGGATGGCTGTGGTAACATCTTGATCTTGTCAAGAGTGACATTAACTTAGAAACTATATCATATACATATTCCACTTCTTAAAATGTCTATGTTAATGTTTCACACAGTTCACACGTAATGATTCCCATGTATTCATTTATAAACTTGAGCGTGATGTTCCTAACCTGAAGTGATGATTTCACAGTGGAGCTCGTCTGTCCGTCCCTTAAAGTTGACCACATTTATATCCACATCACCGATTAAGGTAATTATCTGGTTAGGCCTTTATTCCAAAAAAAGTTTAAATGCTCCATAAAGGTTTAAATGCTCCATAGTGTGTACATCTATTCAGAATAGTCCTGCACATGCGAGAAACTAAAACATGTTCTTTTTTCCCCTTCTTTAAACTGTACTAAATTTGAGAATGTAAAGTGACCTTGAGCTCTGGAAAGGCACTATATAAATTAAACTTATTAATATTATTATCATTATTATTATAGGTCTGTGAATTGATAAAATGTTTTAAATTAATTCATCACACAGTTTTCTGTGATGAATCACAATTAAATTATGGTACATGATGCATTACAACAAACATTAAAAAATCATCATAAATATATTTACTTTATACCTTGTCTCAGAAATTAAGTTAGTCATAATTAATTTTATTTAAATTTGCACATGTTAAAGTGTTCTGTTCTTGTTTGTTTGTTTGTTTTGTTTTTGGCAGACAGAGTTAATTAGACACATTTTTACAGTTATTCATCTTTGATACAAGTATATGTGTACATGCCATAAAATCAGTGGACATGTTGTAATTACAGTTTGGGCAAAATCTTCTGGCATTTTCCAGTGGACTTTTTTAAATAATAGGATCAAATAGGCAGATTCATTTAAAGGTTTCTTGGCAAGATAAACTTAAGGGGCCGTTTACACGACAGTGTTTTCAGATAAAAACTTTTTATGCATTTTAGCTGTTCGTTTACACAACAACGGTGTTCTGGGGCCTGAAAACGCAAACTTTTGAAAACGGGTTTCAAAGTGCAAGTTTTTGAAAAAGATGCCGTTATCGTCTCCGTGTAAACATACAAAAATGCGAATTTGTGAAAACGTTGATGTCAGTTACATGTTATATATAGAATGATGGATTGAAGGCATCAATTTGAGATGTATAATTATCAATATGAATACTGGTGTCTGTGCAAATAACAATAATCAACAATTTATTCATTTGGAGTGTTTTGTATGAAGAGTGAACATTGTAGAGTAGGCAGAACCTGCAATTTGAAAATCTTGAAATGAATGTATGCATTCAGATGAGAAAAATGTATTTGTATTTTAAATGTTATTTATTTATTTACTTAATTTTATTTGATGTACCTTTACCCTGCAATTCATTCACTCACCGCTTATGTATATAGCCTATAGACAGAGATGTGATGCCATGTACAGTATTCAATGATATGCTTAGAATATGAAAACATGAGGCAGTGAAAATGCATGTTAGATCCAGTGTACACAAGACGTCTCTCTCTGTCAGAAGATATCCATATATCAGAGTTCTGTCTGATATCCAAAACCAGTCAACATCAACAGCTTGTTATGTTAACTTACTCTCCTACCAGCCCAAGAATCAGCAGGGGAAATACAGAAGAAGGCAGGAGACGAAGTGATGGTAAAAATGAGTTTATTGAATAATCTTGAGAGTTCAGTCTATAGGCACTTCAAAACAACGCACGAGACATTCAAAACTACAATGGCAGATTACAGGACTGTGTTTGTGCTGCTCAAGATTTTGTCCAGACAAAATTGCTCGATGCTTTCGCCATCTTCATTGTTTGTATTCACCGCTCTGTGGAAGAATGCTTATGTGCGCAGGTGCGTAGTGTTTCTTTACAAAGTGACATCGCCAGCTACTGGCCTGGCATGCATAATACAGTGCTTTTAGTCGTTTTCGCAGATCCGTGTGAATGGGGATCGTTTTGACAATGTTGTCGTCTGTACACGAAACTTTTCACAAACGCAATCGTTGTCGTGTAAACGTACCCTAAGTGTTCATTGCCAACGCATTATTAGATACTATACATACTGATATAAAAAATACTGAATGCTGAAGTTTAATTTGCTAAAGTTTAAAATCTGTTATTTTCTCTGGCTGCCATTCAGTTTCTAAGTATATCAGGCTACAGTTTGCTGAACGGCCAGGTCCTTCTCAGTCGCTATCGCGCACATACTGGGTCTCCCTCACTTGTTTTCGCTTTTGACACTGGTTCAGATGAAAGTGAGTGAGCGTTTTCGGTTCACTGCTTGTAGGTGAAGTCTTCATTCTCCATAGAGTAAATCCGCTCACATCTTTATTATGCCCAGGACATGTGTCACACATAATAAATCAGTGTGCACTGCTGCACACAATCAGTTTCTGTGCTAGGTTGCGCAGTTGAGTCGAGGGTGCAGTTTGTTAAGTCTTTAAATTTCCCAGCCCTAATTATTATTTTTCTGCTTTTCTCTTCTAAAACAACAACCAAAAAATGTGCACAAATCAGCCTCGAGTGTATCGTAGGGCTGGGCCAGTAGGTTGCTACTAGGACGACCTGCTCCTCGTCCTCCCTGACCTTGCACAGGGTCTGTGCAAGTAGGCTCACTGGGGGAAACGCATATTTGTGTAGTCCAGGGGGCCAGATGTGTGCCAGCGCATCTATATCGAGGGGTGCCTCGGTCAGGGCGTACCAAAGCGGGCAGTGGGAGGATTCTCGGGAATGAAACAGGTCTACCTGTGCTCGACCAAATCGACTCCAAATCAGCTGGACCACCTGAGGGTGGAGTCTCCACTCTCTCCTGAGGGTAACCTGACGTGACAGCGCGTCCGCTGTGGTGTCAAGGTCACCCGGGATGAGAGTGGCTCGTAGTGACTTGAGGCACTGCTGACTCCAGAGGAGGAGACGGCGGGCGAGTTGTGACATGCAACTGGAGCGTAGACCGCCTTTACGGTTGATGTAAGCTACCGTTGGTGTGTTGTCCATCCGGACCAACATGTGCTTGCCCTGGATCAATGGCGGGGACCTCCGCAGGGTGAGCAGTACTGCCAACAACTCTAGGTAGTTGATGTGCCAACGCAGCCGTGGGCCAGCCCAGGAGCCGATGGCTGTGTGCCCATTGCATCTGGTGCCCCAGCCCATCTTGGAGGTGTCTGTTGTAACCACGACGTGCCTGGAGACCTGCTCTAGGGGAACCCCTGCCCATAGAAATGCAAGGTTGGTCCAAGGGCTGAAGAGGCGGCAACAGATCGGCATGATGGTCACACAATGTGTCCCACGGTGCCATGCCCATCTCGGGACACAAGTCTGAAGCCAGTGCTGAGGCGGCCGCCGCTGAGGATACCATATGCCCCAGGAGCCTCTGAAAAAGTTTCAGTGGAACCGCAGTCCTTCGTCTGAATGCCTTCAGACAGTTCAGCACCGACTGCATGCTCTCATTCGTGAGGCATGCTGTCATCGAGACTGAGTCCAACTCCAAACCGAGAAAAGAGATGCTCTGAACCGGGGAGAGCTTGCTCTTTTCCAGTTGACCCGAAGCACCAGTTGGCTGAGGTGCCGGAGCACGAGGTCCCTGTGTGCACACAGCAACTCTCGAGAGTGAGCTAGGATTAGCCAGTCTTCGAGATAGTTGAGGATGCGGACGCCCACTTCCCTTAGCAGGGCAAGGGCTGCCTCTGTGACCTTCGTGAAGATGCGAGGGGACAAGGACAGGCCGAAGGGGAGGACCTTGTACTGGTACGCCTGGCCTTCGAAGGCAAATCGCAGGAAGGGTCTGTGTCAAGGTAAGGCCAAGACGTGGCAGTATGCGTCCTTCAGGTCTACCACCGCGAACCAATCTTGATGCCGGGTGCTCGTTAGAGTGCGTTTTTGCATCAGCATCTTGGACGGGAGTCTGTGCAAAGCCCGGTTCAGTACTCGCAGGTCCAGGATTGGTTGCAACACACCGCCTTTCTTCGGTACGATGAAGTAAGGGCTGTAGAACCCTTTCTTCATCTCGACTGGAGGGACAGGCTCTATTGCGCCCTTGCGCAGAAGGGTAGCGATTTCCGCACGCAAGGTAGTGGCGTTCTCGCCCTTCACCAAGATGAAGCGGATGCCGCTGAACCTGGGCAGGCACCTGGCGAACTGAATTGCGTAGCCGAGTTGGACAGACTGGGTCAGCAATCGCGACGGATTGGAAAGCGCGAGCCATGTGCCCTAACTCCGGGAGAGGGGGACAAAAGGAATGATCACATTGGACGTACCGGGCCAAGGGGGTGGGCAGAGGCGGAGCCGGTGTTGTTGCTGCAGGACGACACCCTTGGCGACGAGCAGACAGGGTGCGGGGTCTCAAGGCACGCTGGGGCAGGATATGTTGTAAACCTCCATCTGCTTATTCACCGCTGAGAACTGCTGGACAAAGTCCTCGACGGCGTCACCAAACAGGCCAACCTGGGAAATGGGGGCATCAAGGAACCATGTCTTGTCCGCCTCTCCCATCTCGACCAAGTTGAGCCAAATGTGGCGCTCCTGGACCACCAGGGTGGACATCGCCTGCCCGAGAGTCCGTGCCGTGACCTTCATCGCCCGGAGATCGAGGTCGGTCGCCGAGCGCAGTTCCTGCATCAATCCTGGGTCAGAACTACCCTCGTGCAGTTCTTTTAGCGCCTTGGCTTGGTGTACTTGCAGGAGAGCCATGGCGTGCAGGGCGGAGGCGGCTTGTCCAGCGGCACCGCAGGCCAAAGTCGTCAGGGACACCTTGTGCATCCAGAATAATGTTGTTATATATGCACATATATAAACGAAGTCTTTCAGCAGATATTAATGTCAAAAATACCAGGAGAAACCCATCAAAAAAAATAAATTATTAAAAAAAAAAATAAAATAAATTCACAGTTAATGTAGCCTATATATTCATCTTCATCTTGTAAGAAGAAAAAAAAAAGAAAAATAATAATTTAATTAAATAATCATTGCATAATAATAATAATAATAATAATTATTATTATTATTATTATTGTGCTATAATTATGAATAGGTATACTATACAAGGCATATTTTAATTATAGAAACTATAAATGTAATAGAGTTACATTTAAAAATGGGCATTTCATTTAGTTTCGACGCACTTCCGGTTTAAGTGTGTGTAGTAGTCTGTGATGCTCAGGGTTTTGGTGTGAGTTGGAAAACACACTTCAACATGGCATCTGCATTGCTTTTTAATGTCTTTCTGACCCACTTGTTTCTGAGTCGCAGTGAGTTTTAAGTCAGAGGACTTACAGACACTGCGTAAAGTGACAAGATTGCAGGTTCTAATTCTTTCTTCACACATCTCTCTTTCTCTCTCTCTTACACTCTCTCTCAAAGATCTCGAAAGCTTGATAGCAATATGACACCTGAACTTAACGCCAAGCTCATTTTGGAGATATTGTGTTGAACATCAGCTTGACACCAAAGTGGTGCTTCACTTGAT
Organism: Myxocyprinus asiaticus; assembly: GCF_019703515.2. NCBI lineage: Eukaryota > Metazoa > Chordata > Actinopteri > Cypriniformes > Catostomidae > Myxocyprinus > Myxocyprinus asiaticus. The sequence goes on along the minus strand of NC_059379.1, from coordinate 9,464,919 downwards.
TAAAATTTCAAGACATCACTCCACGACTACTTTGATTCAACAAATGTTTCTTTGTAGAAATGTGGCAGAAGCAGTTGTTGCAGTAAATCTATTTCTGCAAAGTATTGGAAATTTACGTTCATGTAGTGGTTATGCAAAGGGTTTAATTCAGGAGATCACAGTTACACTAGGGTACAGGAAGTCAGATGTTTATTTAGTCAGCAAGAAAGAATGCCTCAATAATAACAAATAAAAACAGTTTTATCTTTTAGTGCTGAGCTGTGCAGAGATTAGTTAGCTTTAAATGGCCTATTCTTCAGTCTATCCTCTTTACTATAAGCCCTCCAATGATTCTTTGCCAAATTCGTTCTTTCTGCCAGCTGTAGATGTGGTCCTTAAGGAGGCAGCTGGGGAAGTATTACTGATTTGTGTGTCTGTGTGGTGTTGTGGGTATCAGAGAGACAACAACAGCTTGTCATTTACAGATATTAGGGTTGAGGACCAAGAGATTAGACATTACTCCAGCCCTATTAAAAATCTCTTACAACAATCACTCCTTCGCTATCTCCATACTAGTTTATTTCATAATGCTTTAATACAATGTATTAGATCTTTAACTCCTTTAAAACCATATAATTGAGAAGTTCAACATATCATGTATGATTTTATTGATTTATATGTTTTCCACAAAGGTCATGCTAAGGGCATCTTAATTGTACGCCCTAAACATTCAGATAAATACATGCCAGAAACGTTCCTCTGCCATTTCTAATCCCCGTTCTGAAAAGAGAACCAGAAGAGGCAAAGCAGCATTTCTCAGAGGGAGAGAAAATCATCAGAGCCCTATAAATCAAAGTTGGTGAGGATGACATAAACAAGCTGCTCTGTGTTCTAACTCTCATCTTTTGTGCGTGGCTCTGGAAGCAAGGCTATAAATTAGACATTCTGCCCTTACTACTTGTCTAATATGGACCAGTGGTTGTGAAACCAATGCCCTACGGCTGTGAAATCAGTGCATGAGGCTCGTTCATCATGTAGATTTTTTTTTTTTAATGTGCTGAAATAAAGAGACTGTATGCTTATGGTTTCGCTCCTAATTCAATGCAATGCAGTTTGCCTTTTCGGCTTAGGAGAAACCCAAGTAATAAAAGGTGATATAAGTTTGAGTAAGAATGACTAATAATGTGGCATATGCTTGTGTGAATGCAAATATGCCAGCACATCGCACATGTGGAGTGGAAAAGGGAAAAACCACCACCTTGGTTTCTAGTACCTGGTCCTTCAACACCATAAGATCCTATGAACAGCAGCTGTATAAAGGCAGCCATTGCTCTGTTTTAAAGGCACCAAAACTCATATGTTGATGCCTTTCGGCTGGTTCAGTTACGTCAACTGCACCAATGGAGTCAATGGAGGAGATGCCTCAGAGTGCAGTTTAAACTGCTTTTGTGTGGAAACAGTTTATAATATAGTAAATTGACTGTGATTTTCAAAATATTTGCCTTGAAACATTTATTTGTAGAGGACTTAATTTGGCTGTTGTAATGATGTAAAAATGTTTTTTTTTTTTTTTTTTTTTTTTTTAGTTTAGAAGAGACGTCAGAGGAATTTTACATCAGGTTTGGATTTATTTACAGTACAAAGTATTGTAAAACTCTGAAAGTGTTGTCTTATCTATGTTTGTACTTATCAAAAAAGACTAGCTAGATTAAAGTAAATTATGAATACTGTACTGAAATTATTTAAGATCTGTGTAATAATAAAAGCTCATTTTATAGTAAGATGTACATTTAAATTAAAGACTATAAATTGCACTGCACTTTTATTAATTAAACTATTATCTTAGTTTAATTAATAATTTAGCTTACTAGTTTAATATCCCCAGTCCAGTCAAACAGTGCTGTGATTATCAACATTTATTATCAAATGTGTTTTACAAATATTCCATTTAATTTTGAATTTTTATGTCATCTACAATATTGTTCAGTGTTAATGGTAAATTAAATCATGTGAAATTTGGCTGGAAAAGACTCTAGACTGTTGCAGACCACGTCAATTCACTTTCATGTGTTTGCGGATGGCTTTTGACCTTTCCAGTATGACGGATGCATCGACGTATCGCGGACCATAAGAACACCTGATAATGTGGCATCTGTGTATGATATCTATACCAAAACCTAAATCTTGGTGTGTCCAAATCAGAACAGGAGACATGGTCAGTCTTCGAGACCAGTTAATATATGCATACTAGGACCAATTCAGTATTTTGTAAAATGGGATCCAGCCCTTGTGTGCTGACAGAATGATCACACTGTGAATTGGGCAACATTTCTGTTGGTCGAAAAGCTCCAGGTGAAATGTCCACATAGGGGCATAAAAAACCAGTTGTAAATGATGTAATACAGGCAAAAGGAATGCACATTTTATTAACTCTACTACCAAACCCCAACCCCAAACCTAAAGGTTACTGTCAGTGGAGTAACATTTTTATTTAGAGCAAAAAGCAACCTACAAATCGTTATGTGAACGCAATTACTTCTTGGTTTCTATGGGACCAGAAACCATTTCTCGGAGGTTGCTCATGCAACATGCCATCAGTTGTGCTGGGGGAAATGAATTGATGCAAAAATGTTTCATGGATGATGGCACTTGTTAGTAATTTGCCTAAATGGGTTTGATTTCTGGGTATATGAACTTTCGGAAGCAATGTGTTGATTTCCTGTGTGATCATGTTGGTGCAGAATGCCTGGATTTCAGAGTTAAATAGTTAAGTAAGCCTGTCTCAGGCACAAAAAGCATACAGTATGCTCTCTGGCACTATTGGACTCGGTGAGCGAATCAATATAAACTTTCAGGAAAAGCCTCACCCTGAATTTGTGCAGGGTCGACCTGGTCATGGTATTTCTACAGAATCCAGAGATTTAATGGCTTATTACATTACAATGCAGGCATCTTGTGTCTGAGCAACTTTTATTGACCTATTTAGGCCAAAATCTAAGCTAGAAGGAAGCAGAGGCAGAGGAGTGTGGTTTAGGCAGAGAGGAAAGTAGTGAAAAGAGAGGATGATAAAGAAAAAAAAATGAAGGCTTAGGGATGAACCATCAGGCACTTTGTGGAAGAGCAAAGCTGATTACACAGAGTCTCCTCTCTCTCTAAGTCCTTCTTTACCCTTTTTGGTTGTCTTAAAATTTCTTCTCTTACTGTAAGCTATAATCTTTATTTCTTCCTCATTAAATTTCTGCTCTCTCATCAGCCCTGTACTTGCTCTTCACTGTCACTTGCTTTCTTTTATTTCAGAGCAGTTTCCATATGATTATGCCTGATTCTGTTCTTCACTCAGTCTCTGTTCCTCTCTTTCCATAAGACTCTTCTACTTTGAGCTCTGCTAGCACAAAAGACTCCCATCCTGCTCTGTCTGTCATGGTGCCAAGCTGCTGTGTAAGATGGAGCAGCTTCAAGCTCACAACTTCTGCTACTGCTCGCCATCATGTAGACTTCACTGCTCAGATTAGCATGTTTAAAATTGCCATTTTATTCCTTGCTCTATAAAAGTCATTACAGTGCTTGCAAGGCAGCATTGACAGTCCATTAACAATTTTGGTTAGGGCTTGTTCTACACCCCTTACCCAAAGTATTAAACTTCTGCAATTAATTCAGTCAAACAGTGTAACATACAGACTCCCTCCCAACTTTTTGTAAATAATTTCAGCCTTGAATTTTGTAAACTTTATACTTTTTACAGCCTGATCTCATTAAAATGATGTGACTGTGGTGACATTTTTGCTTAATGAAATTAGGTTCATTCCACGTATTGCACCAGCTCAGAGGTAAAATTTCCCATATGTGGCACTAAAAGTGAGTTAAATGGTCTCTGAAAGGTTTTTAGGGTTAATGTTCTACAGCAGGGGTCAGCAACCTTTTTGACATGGAGTGCCATTTTTTATTTTCCTGGTCAATGGCCCTTGACTCACATGATTAACCGAATGTGAAGCGCTGCCGGCTTGTGAAGCGCGAACGGCTTCACGCGCTGCACGAGTCTGATGGGTATACTGCAGTCTCGTCACATTCAGCTCAAGAAAACATGAAAACGCTGCGTGACCATGAGGAAGGATTACATCATGATGTAGACTGGAATGCAGGTTTATATAAATAACTATATATAAATACTCCTCTCTCACCATTGCTGGCATGCCAGTGATTACCCCTCCAATGCTGACATGCATGTCATAGGTTGCCGACCCAAGTTCTACAGAGTTTTAAATCAACCTAACTCCCTACCCTAAACCTTAAACCTAAACCTTACCTATACTGTCCTAAAAGCAAATGCGATATGGAAAACGCAATTGCTTTAGCAACCAATCATTATGTAGAACTTCTATGACACTTTCTGCTTGCATGCTCTCCGGGATTTGTTCCCTGGTCCTTTACATCACACATGCAACACTCATATCACTCTTATCAATTTGATCACACTCAAACAAGCTTGTAAATGTAGTTGGATATGTAATGCGACCATTAAAATGTATTGCCTGACAAGTCCTGTGCTGTAGTAGAAGTGCTTATATATCATAAGATGTGTGAAGAACAGGGCAAAAAAGTTTATGAACTGATCATCGGCCATTTTACTCATGATTTCTGTGAAAGGGAATAAAAGTCATTGTTGTTTTAGCAGCTATAGTGTTTATTTCAACTGTCACGATACATACAATGAGCCATGTAAAAATCATTTTACACAAATTTAAGGTATAGGAACGTGATTCTATGTGACAAGCTTGACTAATAATTTCCGCATTGAATTCAAAATGGAACCGATAGTGATGATCGTAACATTTGCATATTGAATTGTGATGGTCTTGTTTCTTTCATTTATTTGCATACTGAAGTGTAATTGGTCTTTACCTGTTGACATCAATTCAACCATCAAAGATGGTGTCACGTTGTGTTGATTTTCGTATGCAGTCAACAGAAAACAAAACAAGCAAACGTGCATCACAGCGACAAAACAGCACTGATGCGGCAATTCATTTTCACAGAACCAACACTTTAACCTAGATTCACCTAAAACTAACATTGTCCTTTTGCTGCCTTACAAGTACTGATTTCCTGCTCTGTATTACCATGTGCAGAATCAAACAACCACCAGAGTGTGTTGCCCGGCCTGCTCTCAGCATGAGGTCAATTACAAGACTGTTGCTCTTAATATTTGATAGGATTTTGCCCCCTTTCTCTTATATAATGGGCTTAACAAGTAATGTGCCTCGTAATAACGTGTTAGCAAGGTAATTTATCCAAACGAGGAGTACAGAGAGAGGTAGGAGGGCCGGAAAATAGGAAAAGGGGTGGGTTAATGTGCCATTTCCATTTTGGAGGCCTTTTTTTTTTTTTTTTTTTTTTTTTTGCATTAGCCATTAAGTTAATAGCCCAAAAGAAAAGAAAAAAATGGAGCAGCACACACCTCGTTCACATCAGGAGAACGACAGCGGAACTGTGCAGCACAGGTGACCGTGACTGTAAAATGAAAGAGCAAGGCTATCTGCAGGGGCTGTATTAGTAAGGCTAATATGCAGAAATATTGAAATAGAGAAAGAAAAAAAGAAATGGGGAAGAAGTTGATGAAAGGAGAAAAGATGAGCAGGGTGATGAAAAAAACCATAATGGTTTGTCACAGTGTTTAAACTGATATGCATGGCAGAAACAGGACTGGGCTCGAGCCCAGATTCGACAGAAAAATATGTGGCGACCCCAAATATAAAGAAATATCTGCCTTCATAGAATATAAATATGTAGAAATATCTCTTCCTCCTTCCTAGAGTAAAGGTAAATGCGACCATTGCATATAGGAGGTGTGACTGAGGGTATTGTGAAAAGCTGTCAACAATGGTTAGATTTCCGTTCGGTACTCTTATTTAAATGAACTGGAGATGATAGGGAATGGATTACAGAAGGAAGCTGTTATAAGACTTTAAAAAGGATCTACTGAGAACTCTACCTTTGTCTTGGAACAAAATGGAGAGATTGGTTTTTGATGGAGTGACTGTTTGCAAAATGAGCCACGTTTGCAAATAAGAAAAACAATGAAAGAAGTCTTGAATGTTGGCAAGCTCAAAAGTCAAGCAGCCTGTTCTGGTAAATGAAAGATTGTGATTTAAACATGAAGTGATTGCTATCACAAACAAACACACTCTCACACACATACACCAAAGTCTTTATGCTACAATACTTCTCACACAACCATTATGGCAGTGATTACAAATGAACTGGGGTAATGGCATTTGGGGGTTGTCTGGGTGGGGCAACCCAATATGATGACTCACCAATCAATCAGCAAGACTTTACTAAATTTTTCATACTGATGCAATCTCTCCCCAAATAACATTAACATAACTGGAGAATGCTGAAGGAAGATGCTGTGTGAATATTTTAGGAGTAGCTTGAATAACAAATGCCTCGTACCTACCAAACCGAATGTATGAATCAAAACAAGAGTGTGAAAAGGATGATTAGAGAATGAAATAGTTTGTAATGAGGATGGGATAGCTGTACAAACATCGCTCACGAAAACATACGGAATAAAATGCATATTAGCGGCATTCATATTCACAGTGATTTAACATCTTATATTGCCATCTGATTTGCATATACAGTACCTTAGCTATCATGAGCTGTACGATGCATGAGAATTGCTGAGAAGGCATTTGGTCATTTAGTCTGCGATTTGATGCAGCAGGAGTGGGTAGATTAAAACAACCATGCATGTGTATGTGTGTGAGAGAGAAATAGAGAAAGAAAATCATGATTTTCCTGCAGTTATGTGGAACGCAACACCCTGTCAGCTCTAAATCTTTTAGTGCAGTAGTTTAAAGTAGCTCTGCATTACTATGTGTGTCAGTGTGAGAAAGTGTCTTGAGATGCTTGTAAGCGAGCACACGTCAGTGCCACAGAGCTCCCCATCTATTATTGTGACTCATAAACATTTTCGGAAATTTGTACAGATGAGAGAAACTCCAGAAATAGACTACAGTGTTCCTTAGCAATGCAATCAAAACTGGATTAAAAAAAAAAATTGATTAAAAAGATTCCAGTGATTATTGCTAAATAACAGAATCAGGATTTTTCCTCTCTTGAAATTTTTTTTTATTTCCTAATATCAACAGGGAAAATACAGCTGTCATCCACCCGCACACATTCCATTTATCTTTCTAATGAAATAAATCACTGTGTTAACAACACATCTCTTTCTCATCTCACGCATGTGTAAGCTAAGCACATTTTGAGATTTTCTAACAATGAGTGCTGAGCAGCCTTGTCCCCTATATCCTCCAGGAAAGGTTTACATTCTACAAATATAACAAAGAAATTAAACAGGTAAGAAAGAAAACCAGATTTTGACATTTTCTGAAGAAAATGTGAGTTGTGCATGCCCGTGAGAATCTCACTGACACAATTCTAGGGTGTAGTCTGTAATTGCCGGGCCATTGCTATGCGATTGCTAGGGTATTTTGGGTGGATGCTATGGCATTGATTGGTGGTTGCAAAAACCCATAATCCTAAGTATGAACAGTGATGCTTGTAGAGGAATTCTGCACGCTTTCCTCCCTCCCTTCTCAGCATCTGAGATTATTAAGTACCTCAGGTTCTGAGCCGACTGGACGCCAGAGCATGGACTTGTGGGATTGCTGTGTGTTGCTTGTACAAGAGTAAAATGAGGTGTGGTGGGAGGGCCTGGAGTCTCATTTGTATTAATAAAATGTCTCAAAATAGTTTGTATAATGGCATCTTAGTTGTTGTAGGGACTCTGGGGGACATCAGTTAAGGTGATAAGCAAATTAAAATAAATCACCCACAATGGCCCTCCTGTGTGTACAGTAAACAGTGGGAGGAAACAGGAAGTGATCTGAAGGAGATATTTTAAAAGAGAACATAAATCTCTGTGATACTCTACAGAACTCTCCCAAGCTGTTTTCCCAAAGGTCTCTGGCTCCGAACAAAAGGAAGATTTGAATCATCCTCCTAAATGAGGAGGAGCACTTTATACTTCCAGAAGACTTTGGATACAAATAACTTGAGTTATGGGAGTTTGATAGACTTATGTGGATAAGACAAGGCCATTGCCTCTTGATCATTCTTAACATTTACAGCAGAACAGGATGATTTAGAACAAGTTGCCAGCAGATTCATTTTTGACTTCTGATTTGTGATTCCTCTCTGGCCTTTTTTCCACAGTGACGCTTGCCATTGTGTGTGTGTATTTTCACGAGTCTGTACACTGCAAAAAAAAATATGTTCTTAATCATAATTTTTTGTCTTTAACCCCCCTCTCCAAAAAAATTAAATAAACTCTAAACATTAAAACAGACACGTTCAGAAAAATAGACATGGTGATAATACATTTTCTTATATTTTTATTTCTGAATGATAAAAGACAATTCTGATAAATCTTGAATTGTGCTTACTTATATATATATATATATATATATATATATATATAAATTCTATAAAATATTTAAATAACAATTTAAGTATGTTTAAATATTTTTACTGGGATGCAAAGGAGACAATTATTATTCTCATAAATATTAAGTTTTTATTTTTTTATTTAGTTTTTTTAGCAATGTATGCATGTTGCTATACATTTGAACAAGAAACAATGAGGCAAAACATAATTCTAAATGTGTTCGCTCAAAGTCACTGGTGAATAATAGCGTTGACCTAATTGGGAATATCAAATATTGATGAAAATGGCATAGGGAAAGTGAAAAACAGTCCTTTGGAATCAGGACCACTGCAATACGGCAAAATTCAGTCAACTGCCAAACAGCAAAATGTTTTTTGAACAACAACTGTACAAAGTACATGTATCAACCAGCAACAGAGGAAATCTCAGTACTTGAGACAGTAGCTCAAGGGTGTGTTTCTCAAGAGGATGAAGGAATGAGAGATTTGAAGGACCTCCGAGGCATCAGCAGTTCTCAGGGTGTCCTGTTTCAGAAGGATGTCATTAAAACAATCTCTACCTGTCTCATCTGTAACAGATGATCTGTCCAAGTTTTTTAAAAATGCTGTCACACTCACTTTCATACGAGTTGTTGAATGTAATAGATATACAATTCTAGTGCACGGTCAGAGCATTATTAAATGTTAAAGGCCTGTAGCCGAGGTTGTGAAGAGGTCCTACATGTCAGAGGCTTCTGTAATACTACATCCAGTATTTGCAGATGAGTGAATGAGGAACCAGTTCATTTTGATATGATGCTCCTGAGTCCAGATGAATAGAATCTATATTGCCATTGTACATGTACAACGGAATTGTACATGTGCAAGCAGTGTTTGAACTTTACAGTTACACCTTGTGCTAACCAGGTACAATGCAAACAAAATGCTCAATCGACAGCATTTGTGGTATAATGTTGACAACAACAACAACAACAACATAATAATAATAATAATAATAATAATAATAATAATAATAATAATACAAATAATAATAATAATAATAATAATAATTGACTCTTCTCTCATTTATAAAAAAAAAGAAGCAAAAATCCAATTACAGTAAGGCACTTACAATAGAAGTGAATGGGGCCAGTCCATAAACCTTAAAATATACTCTTTTTCAAAAGTACAGTATAGCCAAAAGATGTAAACATTATATGTGATAACATGATTTTAGTGTGATCAAATAACATACTAACCTAATCTGTTTTAAGATATATGCAATATAACAACTTTGCTGTAATGATGCTGGAAAATCCCACTATATCATGTTAACAAGTATTACAGCTTGTTTATTTCTTGTGCCTATACATAAGAAACAGTGTGTATTTTAATGTTTATGGACTGGTCCCATTTACTTCCATTGTAAGTGCCTTATTGTAATAATGATTTTTGCTTCTTTATATATATATATATATATATATATATATATATATATATAAATGAGGGACGAGTCAAAATTGTTTTGTGGTAATCACCATTAAGGCACAAATACTATGGATTGAGCTTAATTTGTATTGAACCAGAAATATTCCTTAAAAAATTACAACAAATCAGAACATTTAATGCTTAATGTACATCTATGTGGAGCAGGATTTTGGACCAGTAAGATTTCACTGTGGGTTCAGGTACCAATTATGATACCAAGTAAATTAAAACAAGATGACTGACGATTTCTAGCCACACAGCACTGTTCAAAGTCATGGCTGTTTAGGACAAAAACTCAGATTCACATGGACAATTTTCAAACACTACCCCCACCACCATCTTCCACAGTTTGGTCAAACAGGTAGCCCCACCCCAAACTAACTCCATTGATTAAGCCAATGCTGCTATGTCTGGCCCAATTAAGATATAAAAATCCTTCCCTTAAGTGTTGTTCTTCTTGCTGTTCGTATTATTTATTTATTTTTTAAATTTTAAACAAATACAGCACCCTTTTCACTTAGTTGTGAGTCTAATCAATGCCCCCCAATGAAAATAAATGCCCCATTTTTCATGAACAAGAAAGCAAAACAAGGAAAGAAGTGCTTCTCTTCCATCATTTAGACACATCACTCTGTCAAAGTTTCTCCAGACTGTTTAATGGAGAGTCAGGTCTTGTTACAATAGCAATTAGCAAGTGTTCAGTTTGGGACTCATTAAATTACTGGACCACGTCTGCAGGGTCTGTGGTTAAAGTATCCATCACAGTCCGTTCAGAGGCTTACACTCTATCTTTATGCAAAAGAGCAGAGCTCCGCCAGTGGGCTTCATTCATCAGCGCTCCGGTGCCAAAGCAGGCCACCCTCGCAGGATGACTGATCTGTCTGAGAACAGCACCGACTAGCTGAAGAAGCAGGGTCGCTTACATCTCTCAGTGCCGCAGCTGAACGAATTCATAAAGAGAATGAATGATTTTGATGATGATGCCAAACATACACTATGCACATAGACGGTTCATGTTATCTGTCTAGACTGTGAATTATAGAGAAAAGCATGTCTAACCTCTACTTGGTCCTGAAACAAGTCCAGTAAAAAGTGTAGAATGTCTCTCCAGGGAATTAACAAGAATCATCACTTGAATAGAAAACATATTGTATGCGCAATACGTAAGGGCTTCGCGAAGGAAAGAATGTTGGAACATCCCAACCTGCTAATTATGCGCCATAAATCCATGGATATTGCGGCGGGGATTATATGATATACAGACTAGCACCTTAAACATTTAAACATGGTTTATTGCACTATGTACAGTCTTTAGCTGTCCGTACAGTGCTTGTATTTTTATAGAGACAGTGGCCACATGGGAAATTTCACCTCAAGAATAATTATTAATGCACAGAGCTTAGCATTCATACGTGAGGTAAGACCACAAATGTAATGAATCTATTCGTCTATGGTCTCTCTCTCTCTGTTTTGTGTGTTTGTGTGGGAGATCAGCCGAGTTGTGCTGGGACTGCCAGCCCTCAAGTGTCTGTTACTGGGATTGTGGTATGTGCAAGTGTTCTTGTGTGTTTCTGGAACACTAGATTAGACTGCAACTGCCATAATACATTTCCCAAATTCATTTCTAAAGTCAAAACGATATGGCTCAAACACGAACACATAAATGGCTATGAATAAAATCGATCTGTGCACATCAAAACCACAGATGGCAGATTATGTTCCCTGTAATTGTAAAAGGCAACAGTATTCTGACAAGGGTCATCTGCTGTCTCATGCAGGTCGGTCTAACATCCATGTGTTATTTGACTGTACTGGCCATTGAATTCATGGTGTGTTCACGTCATGTTGGAATTACCGTATATGAGATTGATGGTGATTGTAGTCCTCTGATGGAAATTATATATATATATATATATATATATATGTATATATGTATATATATATATATATATATATATATATATGTATATATATATATATATATATATATATATGTATATATATATATATATATATATATATTTTTTTTTTTTTTTTTTTTTTTTTATGGCAACACTTATTAAGCCAAAATGGATTGATGTGCAGCTTTGATGAAGACAGGAAAATGATCATTGATTCGTCTCTGTATTCTCTTGCAAAATATTGAGGAACTATGTGTATCAGATATCAGAAATGACATTATCAACAGATTCATGTGTGTAGGTCCCTACCTAACTACCTTTTAAGCCATTTCCTATTGTTTTAATATGACGCCAGAGCAGAGACATTTGAGTAGAGGCTGACCACTGGTACTGAAATGAATGGGAGAAACTGGAATGCCCAGCGGCCAATTAATGTAGAAAAGGAAGTCCTACCTTACAAATAAAAGAGCCAATCACCTTTTAGATACAGTCATTGCCTGTCATTAAACTCGAGAACGTGCAAGCGCATTAGCTAATCCAGCCTGAAAATTGCTTTTTTGTTTTTGCATGATCTAAGCTAAAGAAGCACAATTTATGATATCATTGTTATCAGATTTTATTGCTGATTTAAAATATGCTCTTTGATCATAATCTTGACTAACCATTTTGGAGATTTCAGTCTTTATCCATTCAAGTAGAAAGAGCTGTTTCGCAGCTTGTTTACATTAAAAAAAGCTACCCAGCCTGCCTGGGAGCATTTCAAAGATGGCTGCTGAGTGGTATGACTTGCAATAGCAGTCAAGTAGAAGTGGGAACTTTCATAAAATTCCAACAAGTTTCCAACTTTTTATGTAATTACAAGTTTGAAAAACAATTTGAATGATTTTTACAAACCAGGTCTCATGACAAGTCATAATAGTGATACGAGATGGCAAAACCATAAGAAATTGTATGAGTTGGCTTCATACAAAAAAGTTTTTACCTAAGTTTGACCCCTAATCTAAACCTAACCATGATTTTAATAGGAAAATATATAAAGTATTTGGGTTTGGAACAAGACAAGGGATCTGCATTTCAGGTTATTGATATTTATAGGCTATTGCATAAATAAATATGGGATGAGTAACCAAACTTGTTTACAGATGTCTCCTTTCTTAGAGGAACATTCAGGAATCAGTCAACAGCATTTGTGGCATGATGCTGATTACCACAGAAAATTATTTTAACTCGTCCCTCCTTTTCTTTAAAAAAAGCAAAAAGGTTACAGTGAGGCACTTACAGTGTAAATTAATGGGGCCAATTTTTGTATGGTATAAAGCCAGATATGTGAAGCTTATATTTTTATTAAAGCACTTACAATATTTCTTCATTTAAAACTGAGCTGTGAAGTTGTTTACAGCGGTATGTTGTCTTGTTAATGAAGTTATAAAATTGGATATACAGTGGTTTTACACAGAAAATGTTAGTAAGCGATTTTATCACACTAAAATCATGGTAACACATATAATGTTTACATCGTGTGGCTATTCTTTTGAAACAGTGTGTATTTGAACATTTATCGACCAGCCCCATTCACTTCCATTGTAAGTGTCTCACTGTAACACAGATTTTTGCTTTTTTAAAGAAAAAGAAGGGACAAGTCTAAATTAATTTTTGTGGTGATTAACATTACACCACAAATGCTGTCGACTGAGCTTAACTTCTAATAAAAGTCATACTTTTTCGTACAATTTCTTGCAATTTCACCAACACATACAAATTATTACGAGTTGTCATGAGACTATGTCGATTTTTACTCCTTACAAAACTTAATGTGAATGCACTGCACAGCAAACCCCCCAAAAAACTGCTTAATATGAAGGTGCCTTTAAATTGCAAATAGATTTCTTTGTCAAAAGTGACCACATCCGTGGCTGTGGTCCAGACCTGCCATTGTATGGATTTGTCTGGGTTTTTTAGAGCCTGCAGGCCTGGCAGAAGTGCACATGTAGAGAGAATGGGTTAAACTGGGCTGACCCACACACAAATACATTTTCTCTTGGCACAATTCTCTTTCTCTGTCTTGTTTTCTCTTTGATTCACAGTGACATAGGGACACCACAGAACTGGCATGGTTTGTGCAGCTGGCAGAGGCCACTGCTTCTTGGAGAGATAACACACATCAGCACTTAGGACACCCACCGTGTTAAACAGCTAACAATAACAACCACATCAACACAAGCACAAACTAATAATTTATGTGCTCTTATAGTATTTAAATGTGGTTGAGAAACAAAGTATGCCAAAGACGCAAGAAAAAGATTACTTATGTGGTTACTTTGCATTTTAAAATAGGCCTTAGTGCCTTAAATTGCTACATTAACTCTTAAGGCTTTGAATGGAATAAGTGGTTACAATGGATCTGCACTTAATTTTCACCAAAGGCTTTAGACAATAACATTATTAATAACTAATTGCCAAAAGCATCATGTAAACTCATTTGAACCATTTAACACAGTTATTTCAACATAGAAAATTCACTCCCCATTAGGTGAAGTCTTCCTCTATTTTATGGCTTCCACAGTTCTGTCTTTCTCTCTCTCTCTCTCTCTCTCTCTCTCTCATGGCTGCTTTTGGTTGGAGAATTGCTATCTCCCTCTCCTGTGATAAAGCTGTTGCCTGTTCGCTGGGAAAGTGAAATCCATCATGCAACGGAAAGGGTTTATTCCACCATTCCGCTCCATTGAGGCCCGTAACACGTATGTGCTCTTGCCATGCATCATTTACCCACAACACTCTTTTCTCCATCTTGGTTTCTCCTACCGCACGACGTCTCTCCGTACTGTCTTTAGTAGTTTGCAGGGAGGTTTTTTTAGGGTTTAGCTCACGGAAAACTGTCTGCTCCTTTACATTGTCAGATGCCTTTCGCATTGTTCCAGCAGGCTTTACACGGACATAAACCTACACATATTTCTACTGCCAAGTGCTGGGTTTACTATTTCAACGTCCTTCTGACAGGATAACACTTTGCTACCAATTTGGAGATTTTTCTATGAGAGAGAGAGACTGAGCAATCCGTGTACAGGAAGATGAAATTACACTAAATTGCTGGGAGAGTTGAAGTCTGTTTTGAGCTGCTTCAGTTGATACATTGAGAACCGCCCCGGGTTAGTTTGCGTATACATTATTTAAAAACATCATCCATTATTCTTCCACAATGCCCGGAGCGATTAAACAAAATTTACATTCACAGACATGCCCTTAAGAGCTTGCTGGGGGGTGGGGGGGTATGTGGAATTTGTTTTTTTTTTTTTTTTTTTTTGTGGCATAAAACACCTCCACTTCCATCATCCCTGTTCATTGAAATAACAAGACTGAGCAAACACTGCCACTGTTTAATGTACACCAAAACAGACTCGTTGCATTGCTACTCAGTAATTCAGAAGTTTTGATGACTAAGTAAAGTAAGTAAGGTGAGTTAACACAGAAAGTGAATACACTTACCTGGATCGGTATCGGCTCTGATACTGACGTTTTAGATGGATTGGGTATTGGTCCGATGAGCTTGATCCAAATCTGATACTTTGTGTTAGTCATGTTCATTACTGTCAAGCTCCAAAAATAACATAAACTAACCATAAAAGCACAATTAAAGTACTCCATATGATGCATTTTATTCAAAGTCACTTGAAGACATGCAATAGCTTTGTGTATCGTAAAAGGCTGTGTTAAGTAAATATACAGTATGCATGCACAGCACGTTAGTGATTGGCAAGGCTCTGTTAAAACACATACATAGCACGCAGATGCTGTTGATGTGCTCGCGGTCCTCAGAGCAGTGCGCAATATGTGAGTGCTACTAGAGCCCGACCGATAGGGGATTTTTGAGACCGATACCGATTTTAGAGAGGGAAAATTCACCGATTACCGATATGGTGGCCGATATAGATAATTTTTGAGCTGGAATGAAAATAGACCTTTTCTATGTGGATTTTTCACCAATTTTGCACCGATATGACTATGCAAAGGTACTCAGAAGGCTGCTTTCTTAAACAAATATTTTTTATCAAAGAATAAAAATTATTATTATACATTGTCAACAAATTCTAGAAATGAACACT
This sequence comes from Myxocyprinus asiaticus, assembly GCF_019703515.2. Taxonomy (NCBI): domain Eukaryota; kingdom Metazoa; phylum Chordata; class Actinopteri; order Cypriniformes; family Catostomidae; genus Myxocyprinus; species Myxocyprinus asiaticus. The sequence continues at coordinate 9,449,018 of NC_059379.1, read as the reverse complement.
GAGAAAATAAAGAATAAATTAAAATACAATAAATAGCTTAATAAACATCAGTACTGTAATGTTTAGTATAAGCCAATTGTTGACCATTAAAATAAAGAATAAATAAAATTCTATGACACCAATTCTAAAGCATATATTGGTACACTAAACGCTAAACACAAACAAAACTTCAGATGTACTGTAGATGCTCAATAGTTCGGTTTACTTACAGCATACATTGATAACGGCACCGGAGAAGCATTTCACCAGATTCTGAATAAGAAGCTAATTAAACTACTGTGAACTATCCCACATACAGACACTTCCAGGACTTCCTGGAGTGTTCTGACCATCAAAATAAAAGTCCAGATACAAGTTACAAAAAGTGCAATGAAAACTGGCTTCTTTTCTACTGAAGAATTTCACTGAAATTTCTATTAATTTTGCTGCTATGTTATTCAGTAGACTAGTCAACAATAAAGTTGGTTGTACATTTATACTGAAATTATGTGTAGTTAGAGGTTTGTGTTTTTTTTTACATATAGAAGTGTACCCCCAATTAGTATCACAGAGTAAGGTATAGACATTCTAAAATGATTATGAAAAAACGACAACACTAGTATCGGATCGGTATCAGCCGATACTGAGACTGCAGGTATCGGAATCGGATCGGAATAGAAAAAAAATGGTATTGGTGCATCCCTAGATTACATTGCTGCATGTTGCTATTGCTAGTAGGGTTCCTTCATTGTATTCACTCCTATTGACCCTTTTCACATTAATAAAAAAACAAAAAAACAAAACAGTTTGTTTCTAAAACAGCTGATGAGGAACTGACAGTAAATCTAGCATTTTTCTTTCTTCTGACTGACATAACCCAACATTCTCAATTTATTTCCTCATATGGAAAGTCGAGAAAAATTGTGGATTGTTTTATTTTATTTTACTATTGGAGAAAGGGAAACACAAAAATAATATTTGCTGTGGGCTCTCATTCGCCAAGCATTTTTTTGCACATCTAAACTGTTGCAAACAAAATAAAAAGTTGCTTAGACACCATCACTGTGGTTAAAAATAGTCCCTAACTGTTTTCTTTGGATTAAAGCTTGCACAAATGGAACCACATAAAAAAGTTGTGACCCAACCCATGAGTAATCGATCCCTCGCATTCTCATCGGAAGTCTCCATGTGGGACGGTCTAACAACAGCAGAGAGCTCAGAGGGTCCTACAGACATCTCTTGCCCTTTAGGGTTATCCCCAGTGGCCTTTGACCTACAAATCATCAATTTCCCTTTCTGTCCCTACACTCTATCTTCCTAAAGCCCAAAGTGCTCCCTCTGATCTAAGTGACCAAAAGTTACAAATTAGGGCCATGCTGAGATGTGGTCAGGTTGTGAGTTAGCCATGGCAGGTGTGGGTATCAGGTGGGTATGTATGTGTGTGAATGTGTTTATATGTGGATGGAGGTGTCTGGGGAACCATCTACACCTGCTCGCACTCTTCAGCGCCCACTGGGGTCTGGATTCCCCGAATGCCTTTCAGGCAGCTGTTGACAGCCAGCGCTGTGCCCTGGCCCCAAAACGGCTCTGGGGATCAGCTGCTTAAGAGAGTGTTTGCGTGTTTGTGTGCTTGCACATTTGAGGGGGGTTAACACAATGTATGTTCTGGTGAGAAAGTCATGAGACACTTGTTGTTCTGTGTCCTTTGTTTGAGTGTGGGTGGGGGTCAGGATGTGGTGATATTGTATAAGAATGCATGCATACAAATTCCCCCAACAAAAAGTTTTTTGAAGTGGTCCAAGTCCACTTTACAGGTCCAGTTACTGACCCCAATCACCCTAAACATGACCTACATAAATGGTATGAACCCTCCTTTGACCCACGTCCGTGTGCACACACACACACACACACACAACTAAATTTGTACACCCAGCCTCTCCTAACTTGGCTCAAACTTTAGTCATAGGCCTCTTGCTCCATAAATTAAATAAAGTTCTGTTCAGTTCTGTCTTAGTAAATTACAGGCTCTCATATGGTATTGTGCTGCTCTGTTACTTTACTTCTCATGCTCTGTTTGTCCTTATTCCACATTCTCTGCCTTTTTCATAAGTGGTGGGTCAGGTCAGGGATTATTCGACTGCCGTAGGCCACAATTGGAAAGCGGAGAGAGGAATTTCAAATGTCAAAACTGAAGCCATGAGTGTCATTTCATGAGTGGAATTTTATTCTCTTTTTCATATTCCCTTTTGAAGCATTTTTTGCTGAAGTCCACTTATAACGTCACTCATGGTTTCTGGAACCAAAAACAGTTGTAATTTAGAGAGAATATATTATTTACATGAGTATTTTCCACCGTATGTAAGACCCTAAACTATACCAGCTGCTTTTGCTACTGTACTGACTTTACTGACCTCTGTTGTGGTTGGCTACACTCTTGTTGTTCATCAGACAAGGCCAACATGCTGAATACTGACACGACATTGATATGTAAATGTGGCTGTCATGTGTTAATATTAGTTGTTTTGACCAATACGTATTTAGTTTTTTTTTTATTTACTTTATTTTAATCATTTTTTTTTTTTTTAATCCACAGTTTTAGCACAATGTGTGGACTTTTTAGATGGTCCCTTACCACATCCTCCACACAGTATTAGCGCTTTTCAGCACAATGTGTGGACTTTTCAGACGACCCCTTACTCGCCGTATGAAAAATTTCCAACTTGTAATCAATGTTACATTAATGATCTGAAACCACTTCACCGTGACACCATCTGACCAGCTTACGGGACAAATTGCTTCCCGTAGGTTATTGATTTGATTCGGAAAGCATCATTTCAAATTTAAATACAGGACAATCCCCTATTTTACGGGACAGATGGCAACACTACCTGGTGGTCTAATAAGGTCTAATACATTCTCATAAGCAAAGCGTGGATGCGTAAAATCATGAGTTTATCAGGATAAATTGTAAATCAGGAGTACAGCGGGAGTAGGGGTGGAAAAACGGGAGAAACCCGGTACAATCGAGAGTGTTGGCAGGTATGGTGGCTTCATGCAGAGTAGCCCCACCCACAGCAAAATCTCATTCGTCCAAAATCCTGTGTTCACATAACTGTTAACTAAACATCAAATACATTCAGGTCAGATGTGCATCTTACTGTATTTGTATTATTATCATTATTGATTTTATTTTATTCTTTTTGCATCACAATGCATTTTCATTTTCAGTCTGGACAGACAAATTACTTGTTGCATGGAAACCATCACTGCATGGTGTCTGGTTAGTGATGATTTCTGAATGATCTGTTCTGCAGCTTGTTTACAGTAAATGGTCTGGATAGATAGGGTAAGGAAGCTTTTGTGTTATGTACATCAAAACCTTTTATTTCAAATGAGCAAAAACAATCCTGTTTTCCATGATATGTGCCAAAGATTAAGTGGAAAGGGGAGTGGAACTAGATTCAGAACTAGAATCAAAATAATATTTTACGAAAGCCACAGTTCTGTTAACAGAAATCATGGGGTGCAACATTACCAGTGCAGTTCAGTATCTCTGTCAGTATTTTAGGAGTTTTCTAAAAGTGTTTCCGAAATTGTAATTATGCTGTCATGCTGTTTAAATATCTACTGAACTGAGATGAACTGCATAAGAATGGAAGAAAGAGATGAGGGTGCTTCTTCGAGTATCTGTGGTAATTTGAGCAAACATGTCACAGCAGTGCCCCTTGCCAAACCAGATCAAAGACCTCCACACACAAAAACACACATACACTCACAGTGGTGTCTTTGTTCAGTGTGATCTCATGTCCCAGCTGGCTTCTGTCATCCTAGCACTACAACATTACAGTACAACCTGCCCCCAGGCTGGCTCAGGTATAGAAAAGACTATAGTGATCTAATAAAGCACATGCAGGTGTGTGTGCGTGTGTGTGTGTGTGTGTGTGTGTGTGTGTGTGTGCGTGCGTGTGTGTGTCTGAGCAGGTGAATGAGACATTCCAAGATGTGTGTAGCTTTGCGTAGTGTTTGAGTTGCATATAATTCTTTACAATATTCTTTAAATTAATTCTTTAAAATAAATGTTTATATATATATATATATAAATGGCTCTCTGAAGCACCTTTGGTTCACTTATGAAGTTTTACTTAGTACGGTTCTTGAGTTGGCTATATGGTTCTTTGCAGATTAAAAAAAGTTACTGATTTTGCATTACATTTAACATTCAGATCAGCATATTCGTTCCTAGGAACTTTAAAGTCAATTTGAAACAGTGCTTGCAGCCTATATTACTTCCACAATGTGACATATTTCCAAATTAAAAAGGATTTTCAGCAAGAAAAAAAATAAAAAAATAGGGCAGGATTTGATTTATCCATCAGTAATTGATCGTATCTAAATGTGGTGCAAAGTTATTACATTTTGATTAAATATTACAAAGACAAACTTTTTTTCAAAAAAAGGTAGTGTTAAGGTACAAGGGCCATCACTGGGGTGGCCTCAAGTGGACCTTTTTTGTACTTCTAGTTAGAATTTATCACTCGTTTTGGGTACATGATTGCCTCCTAATGACTTTTGTAATTGGGAAACAAAACAAATGTACCTTTTTGTCTCATTAAAGCTACAAATATGTACCCAGAACAAGGATGGAACGGCCTCATTTGCACAATGAGAACAGGAACTTGTGTTTATAAAATTAATAGATAATATCAATTTTTATTTCATGTTGACTATTCGATGTATTTCATGAAAGAACTAGAATGAGTTTTCTAGTTAAGGAACAGTTCACCCAAAAATGAAATTTATCTAATCATTAATTTATCTAATGCCATCCCAGGTGTGTATGACTTTCTTTCTTCAGCAAAACACAAATTAAGATTTTTAGAAGAATATTTCCGCTCTGTAGGTCCATACAATGCAAGTGAATTGTGGCCAGAACTTTGAAGGCCATAAAAAGCATATAAAGGCATCATAACATAATCTATATGACTCCAGTGGTTTAATCAATGTCTTCTGAAGTGATCCAATCAGTTTTGGGTGAGAACAGACCAAAATGTTATTCCTTTTTCACCATAAATCTTGACATCAGTCTCCTTGGCGATCATGATTTCAAGCTCAATTACACTTCCTATAGTGCCATCTAGCGCTCTGCGCATGAGTCAAGCACTAGGAAGAGTAATTGACTTTGAAATCATGATCTTGCCTAGAGACTGCAATGGCAAGATACACAGTGAAAAAGGAGTTACATTTTGGTTTGTTCTCATCCAAAACTGATTGGATCGCTTCAAAAGACATAGATAAAACCACTGGATTTGTATAGATTACATTTATGATGCCTTTATGTGATATGTGGACCTTTAAAGTTCTGGCCACCATTCACTTGCATTGTGAGGACAAACAGAGCTGAAATATTATTTTAAAGATCTTCATTTTGTGTTCTGCAGAAGAAAGAAAGTCATACACATCTTGGATGGCATGAGTAAATGATAACTGAATTTTCTTTTTTGGGTGAACTATCCCTTTAACTAAAGGTTCTCCTCTGGCATCAAGCTGTGAAACCTTTGTGAAAACTTTTTCGGTTCTAATTAGAACCCTTAAGTGTGAGGAGTGCTCATTGAGAGAACTCGCCACCAGAGAAAAATACACCACCAGACCGAATGTGAAATGGTGTTTGTTAAATGCACATCTGCCTGTTAATGACAGTCAGTTTTTACAGTACTCATGTGAGTCTGTTCATATTTCCATTAACACAAAGGTTTTATTTTCCCAGCCTGTGGAGCAGGAACTTTGCCACTGCTTAGTAGACCAGTTACCACAGGCTGTCTGCCAGTGTGAAACGAACAACACGTTCAGCATACAAGAAACAGAGTCTGCGCTATATATCGCTCCAAATCTGCAACATTTCCCTCTAGCGTGGTTCTCACTCTCCACCAGCTTGCCAGCCAACCTGTCCGCAAGTGCTCCAGCAACTTCTCCACAACACCTGTATGGAGAGATGTGTCTAGAAGGTCCGAACAGAGGACTGTTTGAGACGCTGCTACCCACTTAATCACAAGCCAGCAGTGCCAAGTCATAGTTCACTTGCTCAGAATACTTTTAATGTTCTGAGGGACTTGGAGTTGACAGAGTTTGTGATCGGCTGACCCGTTTATTTTCAAAATGTATTTTCCCCCTAAAACTTCAGCCTCAGATCAACTTAGGTAGAAAAACGAGAATTACTTTAAAGTCCTAGATTAACTCATACAGACATGTGAGCTAAGGATATTTCTCCAAATTTTCTGGCCCCAATCTTAAAGAGGTTTTAATGTAGTTTGAAGGGCTGCTCTTTGATATGCGTTCCTTGAATACAGTCCTCACCGCAGGGGCTACCGAGGGGGAAGGGTGCAAAGAAACATAAGTGCGCGTAAACTCTCACAGGCTCCCCAGATGTGTAATTACTAAATTTCCTTGCATATAAAACAATACTTAAAAGAAAACATCCAATTTTCCACAAGAAAATTGTTCCAAAGAATTTATGATCATACCAAGTTCAGTGTTTATGACTATTAGTGAAATGACAAACATTGTAACATTTCAAAGATGTATCACCAATTTATTTCCCTTCGTACACATGGAGTTTTGGTAACACTTTATACAGTTTTGTCCATGTTAAACTTATTACAAGTTTCTATAATTACTTAGTGTAGTAAAACAACAGGCCTAACAATGTGAATCTACAACCGGCTCCACAAAATAATCAGGCTACACATTAAATAGTTCATTAATCTTCTTCCATCGTATTTACTACACAGTGAACATGAACACGAATGTAAAATGTGACCAGTCAGATTTTTTGGTCTGTTTTTGTGCTTGTCTTGTAAAGTAATTTTGAAAATACCTCTTATCATTGCATTTATACCTTTTTAATATTTACAGTCATTTTGGCCACTGCTGGGAATTCTTGGATATCTACAGGAGGGGCGTTGGGGTTTGAGATATATTGGTATTTTTATACCAGATGACTGTGATATTTCATCCCACCCTTATACTGGATCAAGCCATCACAGAAACACAGCACAATAAACGGTTTGTGTAAGTTGATGATGAGTCGATTAACTGTCAATTAAAAAAATAAAAAATTAAAAAAAGGTTGACAGCTTTCATTGGTAGCCAAATTCAAAACCCTGTGCATTTCAAATATTACAGTATATAATCTAGTAACGTTTTACACAGATTTTCTGGCTGTGATTGATTTAAATATTGAGTTGTTAACAACACATGGATGAGTAAGACAAAACAACCACAACTCTGATTGGTATATTTGAGCTTCTTTCCTTTTGTTTCCCTTCAGGCTCAATGAAACCTTAGATTTTATTTGCCACACAAAGATGCATGCACGTAGTTTTTGCACCACAAATACGACCAACTGGACATGAGCATCTTAATAGATAAAACACACATACAGTGCATCTGAAATTCCCACAGAGTAAAACAGTTGTTTGATTCTTTCACAGTGTACGTATCAGCCATTGAAACACATAAAGGACCTTCATCCCTGTAGATGGAATCCTCAGTGTTTAAATATTCACTGCCAAGCCTGAAAAGAGTCATGTAAGTCCAGAAAATTGGACACAGTGATTAGTGCAATGAGAGAAAAAAACAGAGCCCATTCATGAGTTCAACAGTCAGGAACAACACAATTATTCCCAAGGGTTTGACAAAGGGTGAGAATTTATGCCGCAAAAGTTATTTTATGTTTGTCTTCCTCTTCATTTGCACAAATCCTTCAAAATGTCGTAACTTTTACATACATTTAGGAAATATCTTTCTGGCGGCTTAATTTATTTTTATTTTATTTTTTTCCTGTTTTGTGGCATGCTGACTCCGACCAACCAAAAGTTGTTTGAGCTCAAGTGGAGCACACATCCTGAAGTGGGTTCCCAGTGCCTTTAAACCAATTACCGGAAAGTAACATGACGGATAATCACCTCACAACACCTTTTCAAACACATTTGCTATTCATACCTGGACAAGCAATCTGGCACAGATGCCGTTTTTTTTCTTTTCTTTTCTTTTCTTTTTTTCTAGTAGCTCACGTTAATGTTGTGGTTATTATAATTTTATTTATTTTTTTTTTTGTCTTGTGTCATTTTAAGTTGAGGGCCCCTCTCCTTCTAAAACGGGGTTTCTAGTTTTTAGATCCTTGCATTGCATTCCCAGAATCCTGCCATCTCCTCTGGATGGATGGGATCCTTATAACAGAGCACAAAAGATGAATAGCAAAGTAGATGGGTGTGAAAGAGTGATGGTAAAACTAGAGAGCACATGCTGGTGAAAAAAGTGTTTTTGATGGTTTTATATATTTTTATCTATACATTTTTTCTTGAAGAAAATCTGAAAAGCTTCATCCAAAGGAGAAGAGGAGAGAGGTGGGAAAGAGAGTATTATATGGCAAGTTTGTCTTTGCACTTATTCATGAATGATCCGGAATGTTAACTAAATCTGGTGGTGAAATATACCTGCAGAGACAGACAGGTAACCTTTCATTATGGTCGTAATCCCTCTTAATAACTGTGCTGTGATGGCTGATATGCCCCATTACACTGAGCACCAAGGAAAAGACAAGCTGCTCTTAAACACTAACAGCAGACTGGATAAATGTGAATGAACCACACAGACACACACACACACACACACACACACACACACGACAGACAGAGAGAGAGAGAGATGCATAAAACATAAAAATACATAAAAGTAGCCTATAGTAAGAAATAAGTGCAAGAAAAGTTGAATATTTCCTATTTTCTTGGAGGTGTAAATGCCTAATAAAATATCACTAGACCATAGACTTTCATTTAAGTTCTCCCACTTTAAAAGACTCATAAAATCGTTCAATTTCAACTCCTTAATTAAAAGGTTATTAGTGGAAAATTAGTCAATTAGTCCATACCAGTTATAACAATTATTGGTATATAATTGTTATTAATGTTGTAACAAGTCTGAGAGAAATAAGTGTATTTTCTGTAATTGAAGGAACTGTTAATGCAGCTCAAATTCGTCCCAAAGCCAAGTCAATCGCTAAAGATTGTTTAATTCTCCAGTTCAATTTTGTGCGTTTATTTGTTACTTTATTTGATTAGCTTATTTTTATTTATATAAATAAATTGACCTCTTTTGAGAGAAATTGTAAAATAGGCTACATGTGATCTACACACAACTCTATAATTAGGTTAATTTTGCTTTTTCAAAATCAGCAAGTTTTTAATCTATCAAAATGAATATTTTATTAATTTTATTAAGAGTTTGAAATATTTACAGAGTTACAATTACATTCGTGTCAGTTTGCTTATTGGTTTTTAACAGTGGGAAGCGTGAGGAACACTTGTTGAAGAACTTTCACACTGTCCATACAAAATAAACACAAGTTTAAACCACAATGAAATAATAATAATAATAATAATAATAATAATAATAATAATAATAATAATAATAATACGTCATTAAAGATTGCAAATAATGATAGGTTAATCGTGAATAGGCTAATTAAGTTTTTTTTATTTATTTATTTTTTTTTTTAAGATCTTTGCTGAAAAAATAGTCAACCCGCATTCTGTTTATTTATCTAATTTAATACATCTCAGTTTTAATAACGCATATCAAGCTGCTGTGTAGACTGTTGTGTATACATATAGGCCTTGTCAATCTTACCTGTACCAGTCCAGTCCGTTGTCATAGTTACGGTCGAAGAAGTGCGGCTCCGCTCCGACCGCGCGAACATCAGGATGCACGCGCAGAAACTCCAGCAGCGCGCGCGTTCCGCCCTTCTTTACGCCGATGATGATCGCCTGAGGCAGCTTCTTGCTGCCCTCACCCAATGAACTTAATTTACTTGTATCAAAATACGAGCCTCCAGCCTCTAAATCTACATCCAGAGAGTTTAACACTTTGGTGTTTGACTGAGAAAGGCGTTTATCTGCCTCAAGTTCAGGTAAATCCTCTTCATCAACACTCGCGAGCCGATGGATTATTACACCGTGGTGCCTCATCACCAAAGGTTTCGTGGAGGTCCATTTTGGAAGAAGTCTCTTTTTCCTCAGCGACCCAAAATCTTTTAGTTCCGATGCGTAAAATCGCTCAACCGGACCTGTGTGTCTTTTCTCAGTAGGTATGCAGGTCCCGTATCGGTCCGTGAGGCAGTGGAGAAAGTAAAGAGATGCGAGTATGGACAGCAGCATGACCGCGAATGTCTTGAAGATGCTTTTGGACGGAGGGTCCGAAAAGACGCGGCTATATGCCATGTCGGTCCAAGGGTGGCAAGAGTTGAAGAGAGAGCCATGCTAGACTGGCATTATTCGGTCTTGCCATCAAAAACAAATTTAAAAAAATAAATAAAGTAGAGAGTTTTGGAGCTCGAGAGCACGAGAAGGTAGATTAGTGTTCGCACGCGCCGCTCTCCAAAATAAACTCTCTTGCGCATACGTGAAGCTCTCGGTCCTTACATTAGCTGTTATTAGTCTGGGATAACTATTTTGAATAAACGAAGTGTAGGCTGTAAGGAATTTTAAATGAGAAGAGTACGTGAAAAATGTCTCACATTTAGTTCTTTGGTTCTTTTTATTCCAATAGATATGAGAAAGAGCGGAACCCCATCAGCAAGTAATAAATAAATAAATAAATAATAAAAATGAAAAATTCTTTTAATCCACTTTTTTTTCCCCTCCAAAATGAATTAAGTTCTGGTAAACATGCGAGTGTGCCCTGTATCTAACTTCAGAATGACATCACCAAAAGTGATGGGCATGTTGTGGTCCAATCAGATAACCAAACACTTTACGAGCGAATGTAATTTGCATGGGAGTGGCCAATGAGATGCAGGGTAGGCAGTAAGGCTCCACCTACCTGTCATGCCATATGAAGAACGGTCACGCTCGTGTCCAAAGCAAATGTCAGTTTCAGCGCCTGTGGCTGCAGTCAAACAAATACACACTTTTTACAGGGTTGTTGTAGAGAAATCAAGAATTGATGCTTTGTTGATTCATTATCAACGCAATAAATAACACATATACATTTATTGGTACTGCATAGCTCTAATATCTAAAATTAGACTCCTATCTCATTTTTTTAAATCTGAATAAATCCTATAATAATATTCATGAAAGATTTTAAACATTATTTTGTAAATCGCTTACAATATATAATTAGAAATCAGGCCAAATGCTCCATCATTTTGCTTGGAAAAAATTACTTAGAATTTAAACTAATGCTAAACAGATTAAAATGTAATAAACCAATTGATAGTGGAAAAATTGTAGTACGAAATTGATACGTTGATTGATCTCATAAGAACAAATCTTGCTCTAGTGCAAGTGTGTGTTTACACAGTCTTGGTAATGGTTTAATAAGATTATTTCAGATATGCATTACTGCATGACTAAGGCTATAAACACTATCTCCAAATCTACAGGGTGTGTGCACTTCATCATTTGTGTGCATGAATAAGAAAGAGACAAAGAGAGATTGTTTTCAATATACATGTGGGTGTTTGTTTCATCGTCTCTCAACAATTTTTCACCGCTTTTTCTGTCATATGTATTAACCGATACATCATTCTAACAGCTCACTGGCAAATTTCAGAGACATCTGGCTCTTCTTTTGCTTATTCTGTTAATCTGTCATTCTTCTTACTCAAATTGTACTCAGACCTCAGCACACTTAGCCCACCAGGGACGAACATCCTTTTTTCACGTTGTTACCATATTCTCTTTCTTTTTAATAAGGAAAAGAACACAGCATGGTAAAATGAAAGTAATACAGCGCATTATTTCTTTACAAGTGAACAAGAACAGAACCAAATGTTTCACATCTGCTCCTGTAGTTTGTGCCATTACCATGATAAAGCCAAAGGAGTGTTTCAATGCAGCACAGCCCACTGCTTCAGAATGGAGATGGAGACCTCAGTCAAAACACCGGCTTGCTTGTGCCAGATGTCCCCATGATGAGGACACAATGCAGGGGCTGACTCGCATTTAACAAATCACACCCTGGCCCTTTCTGCCTTCCCAGGAGAAAGAGGAGGCAACAACCATAGCCGGACCATCCCCTGGTGATGCCCCCTGGGTCAAATGTTTTTACACAACCATTATCGGTTTCATGATAAAGGAATGTGTGGAGATAGAGGTCCACACAGAGAGTAGGTTAGTGTTGATGCTGAGTGGACAGGCCAATTCACTGAGATTTGAAACACAAGCTGAGAGAGGATGGTTGTGACACAGGCATTCAGTCAAGATATCTTGCCAGTCTTTGTATATTTTTGGGTCCTGTTTTTTCTTTTGGTGAAGTTTTGTTACTGCAACTTTTGTGCAAGTATGTGCTTTTTTTCATTCTCTTGAGTAACACTGAAGAGAAAAGTTCTGCACATAATTATACACCGATCTCAGCCTTTGGTTGAATAGAAAATGAAATTTAAGGGTATGAATACAAATAATACATAACTCACTTTCATCTTTGCTATATTTTCTGTCGATACATGTGCCCAGAATTGCTAATGTAGACTTCAGGGTTTACAGTAAGTACATTTACATTTATCATACACTTTTATCCAAAGTGACTTACAGTGCATTTATTACAGGGACAATCCCCCTGGAGCAACCTGGAGTTAAGTGCCTTGCTCAAGGACACAATGATGATGGCTGTGGGGATTGAACCAGCAACCTTCTGATTGCCAGTTATGTGCTTTAGCCCACTACGCCACCACCACTCGCCACCAAGTAATTGCAAGCATCTGCTGTCATCTGTTTATAGAGTTTAGATATAGCCATTATTTACTTGTTGTAGTCCATTTTGAAATTGCACTTATTTTTTAAGAATGTAATACAGGTGTTTGTGAGGTGAACAGCTGACAGTACGATTTTCCTTATTTTTTTAATAGGATCACAATAGTTTTATGGCCAGCAAGTGTAACCTCAAGTAAATAAGAAGAATTATGCATCAGAGATGAGAATCTTCAGCCCCACAGCTTGCTTTCGTGGAGAACTACCTGTTTTCTCTGGACAGTGGATTTGGGAGATCTCAGCATGAGAGAGACATATTTACGGCCAGTGCAGTCTTAAAAAAAAAAATTAAAAAAAAACAGGACAGGTAATGTTGCACAATCACAGAACTGCAGACGAAACTTAGGGGCATGTGAGGTAACTATCTCACTAAATGATCACTTATGCACCAGTAAGTGTAGTATTGTTCCAAAAATGTGAAAACTAGTGTAAATACAGACAGACAGATAGATAGATAGATAGATAGATAGATAGTTGGTGTGTAAGTGTATGACACATTCCATCCTCTAAGAGGCAACAGGACTCAACCCAGTTTAGAGAAGCTTTGACTGGTAGATGAGATGGACCAAGCTTTGGAGATGAGTCTTGAGTCTTGCAACCTCACCTTGCGACTTTGCTCTGTGCTCTCCTCTACCAGAGGCCCTCCGAAAAGGTGGCTATTACTCTACTGTGGGGCCAGAGGCATGTCCAATATCAGAATTGTAAAGAGACTGAAACAAGCCATTTAAAGGCCAGCCAGAGAGTAACTGTTTATTAAAAAGCAATGTGAAAAAAGCATGTTTGTCATGTCTCTTCATAATTTGAAGAAGATTTGGATTCAATATGTCCAAACTAAGGTTTTTTAAAAATAAATCCTATTCAGCTAACCTCATAAAAAATACATACAGAACACAAATGAATTATGCATCTTTAGGACTAAAATAGTATCAGCTTTTCAGTTGTATATTTGTGCATTACTTGAAAGCAAATCTCTTGTAACACTTTGCATTTTGAAGCAAATAAGCAGAGAAGCACAATTACCTCCATTTGAGCACTTGGAATTACTACATTCCTCTAAATTGATTTTGAGCTGTGCCAGATGTCATTCTTCTGCTAAAGTGAATATAAATGAAAATACCACAAATAGAGGAGCAATCCATTCTAATGGATCCCATACCCCTGATTGACATGTTCTGTGATTTCTCTCTGTGTAGATTGTAAGCAACAGAAGATCTCTTCACACTTGCCATGTTTATGACACCTGCAGAACAGACTAAGGGCAAAGGCAACGCTCTTTCTGGTGTAAATGCAAATGGGTAAGTGCGCATAAATGTGTACAGTATGTGCAACATTGTGGAAAGAACAAGCATGTATGGCAGCAAAAATGGACATGAATGACATCTCAAATCATGTGAGCATGTGAGGATTTCTAGGGTATTGTATGGGTGTTCTGGGTAGTTGCTACAGAAGGTACTGGTCAAAAAGCCTAAGTATGCAGGTATATTTATAATTTTACTTAATTTTACTAATACTTTTAATTCATATTCAACCACTGTTTTATGAGGCTATAATCTTGATTAAGCTCTCATTCCTTTGTTAGGACAGTGGGGCTACATTATATTCTTTAACCCATCCTTTGAATAACTTTGTTATAATATTTCATAAGCCTTTTCAGAACATTTTATTATTTTCCCAGGGGATAAAGTAGCATGCATTTGATGCAATGAACAGCAACCAGAGTTTATAAAATACAGGTTTTGATAAGTGAAAGTACAATAATCTTTTTGTGCTAATTTCTAATCGATTGTCGATTATCATTTGCCATTAGATATTGTGCCATTCTTCATTCTTAAGCATGAGCTTCCTTCCCTGTACTGATATTTACATCACAGGAAGATCTGACCCGGTTACACGGAAAATGTGTAATGAACACTATTTGTTAATGTCAGCGTCTAGCATAGTGTCAGTAACCAGGACATAAGCAGAGCTCTTTTTTTTTTTATTAGACCCCAAAAGTATAATTACATTTCTGACATCCATGACTTGCTAATATTTGCCAGAGCGTGAAAGATACCTTGTTAGCCACACTGCATGATCAAAGAGTGAAGACAAATTTGACTTATTTTGCATCTGAGGAAAGGTTGAGCGAGGTGGAACAACACACATTACTGTGGAGTGCTTGTTGCTGCTCTCTTGACTTGTATATGCTTTTCAACACAAAGCTCCATAGCACTTTAAGGGAACCAGACTGCATTCCTGTATTACTGTCTTTTTCTGTATTACAATATTTTATTTCCACAGCAGTCAGTCATAACTTAGATCAGTTATTAAATTTTAGCTCCATAAAATCACCCAGTTCGAAAAAGACTGAAGTTTTCATGTGTTACTTCCATTTATAACCTTAAAGTAGCTGAGGAAAAAAGGTCCTAGCACCATGGGGTGGCTACATTTAAGAATAGTCTTGGGTTTGACATCAAACAACTTCAGCATGGTTAAAGATTTTCGCAAGTGCCTAAATAGCCCCTCTAGTCTCTAAAGTGGCATGTTTTTAAAAAAGATGCTGATGGAGACAGTGTTGTTTTCTGTTTTGTTTGCTTTAGTACAGCACTGTAATTGATACTCTGCAAAATTATGCTGACCCGTTGGTCTCATGTAGCTTTGTTTTTAAGCAAGAAATTACAGTCTGGAGAAGACTCATAGGCGACAGACTCTATTTAGTGACTCTGGGTGGGGTCCGAGGTGGTGGTAGGTGTTTGATAAAGCTTTAGAAGGTATGAGTCACACAAGAGTTTAGATATGGTTTGAGTGTTTGTATGAGTGTGGTCTGATAAGATATCTCTGATAAAATAGTAATGGGAGACAAATATTTTGCTTCTCGTTCACCACATTCTCAACATCCTTAAATTCCTTTTTTTTTTTTTTTTTTTTTTTTAAGTGATTACCCAATGCACTTAAGGTACACTTGAATAATTATTTGGTGTATTTCACCCTGTCCTAAAAGAGAATGCCTAGATTTTCCTTGATTTTCTTTCTTAAAACACAAAGAAGATGATAGGCAGAGGAGTTGATGTGACAATTCTTCCTGAATTCTTCCAATTCTACCACTTCAACCCCACCTCTATTTCTATTTACTAACATTTATTTAGTTTTGTTTCTAATATTTAGTATAATATTTCATTAATTAAGTATTCCAGTATGGTAGTTATTTAGAGCTCAGGTCAAGCCTTATACTACTTATGCTCTGTCACTGAAAGCAAGCCAAACATGTCTACTTTTATCTCACTGAAGGATTATTTGAAAATGTAAACTTGTAAAATACAGGATTGGAATGGGAGTGAGTAAATGATGAAAAATGTAATTTTTTTTGGAAGAACTATTCCTTTAAGACCTTATTATGTATTAATGTTTGTTTTGGAACTTTCCCAAATATATTTCTGTTACTGCAGTCTCAGACATATTATTTTCTGTTGCTTTTGTTCTTTTTCTGTGATTGTGTTTGTGAATTTATCATTAGTAATAAGAGCATGATTTTAATGAAAGCAAGTGTTTGCACATTAAGGAATGTTTACTTTTGAACACTTTAGAAATGTGTTACTTTTGTCTTGGAGTGGTTTGTGATTACACTTGTCTTACAAAATGCACCATAGCAACACTGTTTCATATAATTTAAAAGCACTTCCCCTCAATAACACAGTTATGTATGCCATTTTCTCACATATCTCTTTCACACAGTCACTCACTCACTCACTCACCCACTCACTCACTCACTCACTCACTCACTCACTGTCTCACTCACCCACTCACTCACTCACTCACTCACTCACACATGCATGTATACACACTTCTATTTCCCTGCTCACCTCCCTAAATCTCTAAATAGTGCAACATTCCTCCCTGTTCTTCTGCTGAAAAAGGAAAAGCCTCTTACCCCTGTACAGAACAGTACAGATAGTAACCTCACTACTCATGTTACCACCTCTGGGACAAGAAGGTGATAAATAGGACTCTGGCCAACCATCTCATCCTCCCACATCTCCTCTAATGAGCACAAAAAAGGGAGAGCTGGGACATAGGTTGGACTCCTTCTCTTTGAATGCACTAATTATACTGGATTATTTATGCATTTGTTTGCTTGGGAATTTCAAGGGAGGATAGTTTGAGCTCCAGTGTGACTCTCCTGTTGAATACTGAGTTGTCTTTAGAGATTAGCAGTCGTGAGCATTTTTACAGCAAACCCCCTACCCCAAATTGCTTTTGCTGCCTTTTCCGGCATTAGAGGTGGCAACATTTTACCTTTCCACAAAGTGAGAGGGGGTGAAACAAATATTTAATGAGAATATCCCATAGTTATCGCCGAGCCCTGGTTCGAGCCCGGTTTAACGCTGCCCTCCCTCCCCCCGTCATCACTGTGTCAGTGCCACCTCATTTCAATGGTGCGTTAGGGGAGACGGGCCGCCACCACAATTTGACACTACTAATTTAGACTCAAGCTTTTATGACACCACTGAATGTATTACCTCCCACTGGCATAATAATAATGGAGAAGCATCAGTCAAATGGAACCTGTGCACACATTGTGCAATAAAGCTTATCTCTGACAGCCACAGTCTGTCTGACTCAGCCAGACTCGGTGACAATGAGTCTGTGTGCAGTTCTCTGGCATTAGCTCAGTTAACACAGCATAAATATGCAGTTTAAGGGTCAATGACATTTTAATGGTCCTAAAAATAGACAATTCTTTATGGAAAATATAATTTCTGTGAGATTCATCTGCATATGTTGGCTGATTACGTTATGACCCTTTTCTTTACATACATTTAAATAAGACACCTTAGAATAACACACTCTATTCAAGGCATCTGTGTTTTCCATTTTTTTGTTGTTGAATGTTAGTTTATTTTCCCCTTCCACTGCCTTTTCACTCCCCTCTTAAAGTTCCCTTTGTGCTCAGTGTGGTGATGTCATGGATGGCACCTGGGAGTCTCTTAAGCTCATGCCACAATATGTTTAGATGAGACATACTATATAGGTGTGTTGGCTGAAAGCCCTCAGCATTACCGGAGATGACCTATTTGTTCGTGCTGATTAATGTCCATGCTTGCTGAAGTCTGGGTTACATGCAGTGGTTGGTATGGCTGCCTGCTGATTAGTTACTGCTCTGGCATGCTTTTCATTGAAAAATTTTATCAATTTGAAGCAAAATGAGCAGATTATTTGGATCTGTGGGGTTTTCGTAATTTTCTTTAATCCCATTTTTTTGTTAAAGTTTTGCCATGTTTTGTCATGGCAACCTTTACCTTCCTGGTTTTGACAGCTTGTCAGACAGTTGTACCACATTGAAAGGGATTGTTTTTGAAAGTGAGGTTTGATTCCTTATGTCAATTTGCTTTAACTGTTGCCATGACAGGGTCATAGACCCCCTGCCATGTGGAGGCAGTCAGGCTGGTACTCAAAGGCTCCATCTGAACTAGAAAAACATTTGCATAATACAAGCAAACTTTCCATAACTTTTCCATCTTTGTCAGATTCCAAAGGTAAATTATCTCCCAAAGCACGACAACAGCTTGGCTGTTGATCTAAACAGGAATAGATCTAAACTGGCATTACACAGTGATTTTAGTAAGATGATTTATAGCAGGGATGAACTCAAACTAGCATCACTAGCTAAATCACTAGATTTAGAAAATTAGCTTCCCCAACACTGCCAGTTAGATCAGTTATGGCTCAGACTGGACATCACATGAGTTGTTGGCTCAGGATATAACCATGTGTTTGTATCTATGGGTGTGTATTTTAACACCCTTTACCCAGAAAAGTGCAATACCAGCTTACAGACAATGCAGTCATGTATTGAAAGCATTCCAGACATTCCAGACATCTCGAGCAATGTTTTGTGCAAATTCAGGGTTTAAATGAGTATAAATGTGGTTAGGCTTAACTTATGTCCTCAGTGTGATCCCTACGACATGTTGAGCACTGTCTGTACGTGCTTTTCTGTGATTCTTATGACTCATACAGTCATTTAACACTATTTTACACTATGCACCAAAAATTTCCGATAACCAGTCTACCAGATAGCCTTGTTCAACAATGTCCCATCTCCCAGTTGTCATGGGCCCTGAGCTTTAGTTAATGCTCTGTCTGGAGGTATATGTGCAGCCATAATGCCTGGCTTGCAGACTGTGGAACAGAAGAGGTTTTATATTGGGGGTCTGGCGGGTTGAGGGTGGCTTAGAGCCCATCACCTGCAGCGTGCTTGACTTGTCCATAAAGTGATGATTAGAAATGGCCCAAATTGCAGCATGGCTGGTTTAAAGCCCATGTAGATGTGTTTGGTTTTTATGGCAATTTGCGTTTATGTTGGAATGGTTCATTCACACTTTGTTTGGGTTGCACTTTTTTTGACACTCCACTTGCCACCAGTCATGTTGACCAGTCCAGTGTAAACAGAATGGGGAGTAGTAATAGGCCATAATAGTGTTTTTAATTTGTCTACTAAAACTTTTTTGTTCCACAGTCAAACCTTTCAGAACCCTGTAGTGTGTCTCTTGCCTGACCTGCAATGCACCACTTTGCTTTGTTCTTATAGCTGTTTAAAGAAACATTTGGTGAAAATTTAAGCGCCATGGCATTTGAAATAATGAAAAACCCATGCTGGATCGTGAATTTAATAGAGCATAAATCATGGCAGGAAAGGAAATTTAGGGACCCATACCTAACAATGCCAACTAAAGCACAAACAGTGACTTTGTTCTGTGGGTTTAGGAAAGTTACGACTGTCGTGCATATTGAAGACATATGTGGTTACTGTAAAGGCTTCTTACCATTGTTAATCAAGGCTGAAGAGAGGAGGGCCTAGATCCATGGCCTCAGATGACCCATCTGTGTCATTTCTACCAGGCACTGCTTTGTACACACAGTATACTGTATAAAGATGAAAACAAACTATAGTGTTATATGTGGTGATGCATAAGGAAGCATGTCAAATACAACATGCACTTGACATATTCATGCTGAAGTCTATATTGAAGTCTACCATATAAAATATTTTCTTGACAAACTGGTTAATGAACACTCACACACTTAGTGTGTCCACACCTGTGTTTACTTTCGCAATACGGTGTCTTTTAATCTGTGCATGAATGAATGATGTTACTGATTGATGTGTTTGAATATGAACTAAGCTTATTTGTTTTTCCTTTTGTTTTTTTAGTGAGGGCTGTAACATGTTGTAGATTTGTCTGCCTTACAAAAATGAAAACCAGTGTAGGTGAGTGTTCCTCCATTCATGTTTATGTGCCAAATTATTTAAGATTGATGTAAAATTATAAGAATCTGTCATTGATAACCCATATTGACCAACTCCTATTCTGTGGTATAGTGGTTTATTTTGAAAAGATACAGCTTGGTATAGTCCTGTTAAGTAAAATGGGACATATTTCATCTCCAAAATTTCCATTCAAGTACAACCTTATCTACCAGTCTCCTTAAAGCATCTCTATGCACAAAAAGCATTGCACTTAGCCAACCTCACTCCACATCCTGTAGAAAACTCAAGATGTCAGCTCTGCCTAAACAAATGTAAAAGCCTTTCCATCAAAGCTTCTTTATGTTGGGTCCAGATATCCTCCATCACTGTCAGTGATAGGAAAGGGCTATCTGTCCTCACAGACTGTAATTTATTTCTAAGGTCTATATAGCATTCATTCAGCAATTGGTTTTCCTCATGTCACAGTGCACAAAATACAATGCCCACTACTTAAGCCAATATAACATAATAAGAGCTCTAACAAACCTCAATCCTGCTGAATGTATGCTTTTAGAAGTGCAATAAGAAACTTTGGATAGGATGTGTGGAGCCTTTGGTTAAAGTCACCAAGGCTAAGGTGCATTCTGTCAAATCCTTCTTGACCACAAAGCAGTCGGGAAAAACCAGGGTGACCTGTCCTTCTGTCCATCAGCTCTGAAGGCATGTTCCAACAAATACTTCACTGACTTTGATCCTGTGTTGTAAATTACATTCCTACAGTACATCATGTAAAAACTAACTAATCCCTGACATGTGAATTAGTACACGTGTCACTGTCCTTTTGATCTGGCCGGTTGGGATGCAAACAGCTCCGGTTACATCTGGAGGCCTTTACAAGAGGGCAACAAAATGGTCTTTCAATAGGAGCTCCACAAATCAGAGTCTTTTTCCACTACAATATGTGGTTTGTCTGACGAGCTGTCAGGGAGTTAAAACTGAGAAATGGAAGGATTAGTGGTGGAGAAAAATGGCCATTCATCAGGATGAAGGACGGACTGAACTGGAACTCGCTGCACACATTCGTCTTGTGATCTCATGTAACTTCCAGAGTTATTTCACTGTGTCCTTTTGCTTTTTTTGGACAGCAGTTAGAGTTTAGTGTGACATGGCATTCTTGGTTACTGGATTATTTAAAGTAAAGTAAGCATATTTGTTTTACAAAGCTCAGAATACAAGACCACCTTAGACCAGCATGAATTTCCAAGCTAGTCCAGGCTGATTTATTCTAGTTAGTGCTGTTCTAGATGTTGGACCAGCATAGTTATGCTGTTAGCTGGTGGACAAGTATGGTCTTTCTGATGATGTTATTGTTGACACAGGAAGTCTTGCTTGCTATAATTTTGCTATTTAAGTTAAAGTTGTTATTCACTACCAAAACTTGGCTGGTTGATCACCATGGTCTTTCTGGAGAAGCTAGTTGAGTCTTGCTGGTTATCATATATAAGAAGCCTGGTGGAGACATCATCATGCATCATGCAATGCTGAGGACCAATGTCAAAACATAACATATACTGGTGACTGTCTTTGTTGGTCTTTTCAGCATATTTTTCCATCTTATTTATCATGCAAGATCCAATTCTGTGCACCAATCTTTGGCACTCAGTGGCGTATCTGGTCGTTATAAGAGATGAGAATAATTTATAAATGCCTGATTAATATGGAGGAGGGGTTGAAGGCCTGTTGGTAGAGGATAAATGTTCAGCACAGGCTCAGTCAGAGGGACATACAGAAGACAGCAGTATGAAACCTCTTGAACTCTCTTTTCAGACCGACAAACTGTCTTCAACCAGGCATGTGCTTAGAGATTAACTCACGCACTACAGATCCAAAGGAGCAATTTCATTTCAAAACTCAATACGCCAGCTTGAGGATTTGCATGGCTAATTAGAGACACTGGCTCTCGTTTTTTCCATCTCTCCTCCCTTCTTCTCTCAGCTCCTTCATCTATCCTAGCAAGAGTTATCCTTTGTTGTGGCAGCACAAGGAAAGAGAGCCACAAACTAAATTAAGCCGACCTGTTAGACATATAAATGATCCCATTACATAGTCAACATAAACGTTCAGCCACTCCTTTGCTGTACATATTTAATGCATAAGTGATGTGAATGGTCACAGCAGTTATGATATTTCAATTTATAAGATTAATGATGGGCGCACACGGAATGGCTTGCAGCCATTTAGCTCACTTGGCATAGTGGCTAATAGGAAATAAGAACTGAATAAATTATGAAGACATACAGATGTTAATTTCCATTTAAATATATTGCCTCTGTTGATTTGTAAAACAACAGTTCTACTTTCCAACAAATGTACTATTTAAAAAGGCTGATGTTTAATGTCTTGAAAAATCTTCAGGTTTGTTTTGGCCTATTAAAAGGTTCTACAACTGGTTGCTAAAAGGTTCTAAAGGGGTTTCACAGCCTGATACCATAGGAGAACAAAGCACTTTTTAAAGCCCCGGCACACTCACAGTGAAGTGCTTATTCATTCTTTGCTCACAGCCAAGAAGTAGATAGAAACACTTGAGCAAAGACATACTGTTTGCGAACATTCAGACACCCCCCACGGTACTGTGGGAAGCTTTTAGAGGAGCATTTAAATATGAGGACGCACAAGACTATGATATGCATTAAAATGTGTTATCAATGACACATGAGTAGAATTCACACAAGATCAGTAAAAGAAGCTGTTTTGACCAATTGATGATGATTTAACCTTGTGTGTCAATTTAAAGAAGTTACTCAGAGGTCGTTCGAGGACAAAAATGTCCATGTCAAAAAACTGCCATAATAATATTATATATTAATATTATTTTCTACTTTCAGTGAGTTCATTTTTTAACCAACATCAGTCCTGATCATAACTACCAAATATTCATTCATTTTCAGGATTTTAACCCTTTAAATGCCAGTTTGTTTATATAATGCCACTGTTGTTTTCACACACACATTTCTCAATACACACATACAAAACACACTCTGACATCCATACCAATACACCCACACTATTTTAGCTGCATTGTTTATTCAATTGGCCTGCAGTGCTACAGCAAACTGAAAATAGGAAAAAAGCATGTATATGCTCCATAGGCTAAACATGAGAAAAATGGCACCATCTGGTGGAAAATATGTATTTTTTTTTTTTTTATTTTGAAGCCAGGGCTCTGGAATGAAAGTATAATATCATAGAATTCATGATTTTACACTTTAATGGCACTGGGATCAAATATTGCAGTTTTAATGGGTTTCAATGGGGACATTTTTGTCCTTAAGGTCCTGCATGTAATTATTTTGTGTACACAATGTATTATAGATGTATTATAGGAACAGAGGTTGAAATATCAAAATTCCCCCAAAAATACACACCTTTGGCAAAATTTATGCCGTTGGCATTAATACAAAAAAAAACATTCAAATGATCGGAAAAACAAAAATGAAAAAGATAAAAATGTCCCGAATGTCACACAAGGGGAAGTAATATACAATATATGCAGTAGTTAATGTGTAATTTGTAATGTTTACATTTTGCAAACATGGCGCTAATGCGCTAACACACTATGCTGTACATGGTCATAATATGCGCTGATTACGCTCTGTGATTGTAATTAATGATGACACTGATACTAATACAAAGACTGGTATATAAAAGAGTGTTAATGGGTAGAATACAGATAAAATAATGATGATAGGCATATCTTACTTCATGTGAATGTCTTTCAGCTGCAGATGACACGTAAGTGAAGCAGCATTTCAAACGATAGAGTGAATGGACACTTGAGAGTATTTGAGTAAATTTGATTCCTTTTGTAGACTAATAAAAAAATCGCATTACATGTTCTTGGAAAATGTCTCTATGCAAACCATTGTACAGATTTAGGTATATTTGCATCAGCACCCTAATAGTTCTGCACGTCGGTGTGTTCATGTTGACTGATCTTAACTGACTGAAATGGAATTAGTTGGGATCAAAGTAGATGAAGCTCCAGGTCACACCTACCAATGATGTGGACCAATGGCATTAAGAAGGTGTTTACCAGCCTGCTAGAAGTTTTCCTGAAAGTATGCCCTGACAAGCTGTTATGAACAACTGAAATGATCTCAAAAGCACCTTTTTGCCAGATTATGTTCTAAATGACATCACACCCGTTCATTCTTTGATTTCTACAGGTATGTGCCTTAAAGAATACTGGAACCAATATGCTTATTAGAAGAACTTATAATGTAACATCAATAACATTTTACTCTTCAAAGAATCATATTGCCAACTCAACTCTGAACACTAAATAGAAAAATACAATAGCCTAAAATAAGAGGCTTGTTAGCTCAACCTAAGGTATTGCAAATAATCATTAAACAACCTTGATTTTTAAGAGTGCAGGCCTTAAATGGACTTGACTTTGCATCTCTTGACAATCTTCTTTATTTTTTTCAAAACAGTGAGACAGTGAGCAAGAATGAGAGAGCAAGCTGGAAAGCGAGAGAACATACAATATGATTACAGTGAAGTTTGAGTGCAGTACGCATTGACAGTGCATGTAAATCACTCTGTAGATGGGATTACCCTTGTACTCCTCATCCAATTAGATAAACAGCCTTTAAAAATTCAACCTTACCCACCGTTCCAGAATAATGAGTGAGATAATGCTGCAGTATCTTGAGCACAGATGTAATTTATTGGAGAGAGAGAAGCATTTATGGAGAATGTGATTTTCTAAAGGCGGACAATGAGAGTTCGGGAGTTCACCACAATTGTTACAGGCTTGATGCCTTTGGAAGTGTGAACTGTTGCTATGAGGGTTGTAAGCGCTTTTAGATTAGATTGTTTTTATAATTGGTTTATTGCAGCAAGGTAATTGCTCAGATCAATTTGGTTGATAAAAATAACTTTTATGATCACGGTTGTTAACTTTGCCCTCTCTGCGATATTAGGAGGTCTTGCACGAAAAGAAAATATTTTGGCTTTAAAAGAAAAAGGTTAATGGCTAGTATGGAAAGATACATTTGTGGGACAGCGTTTTATGGTTCATTTATGACTGTATCAGTTTAAAGGGATAGTTAAAAGGCAAAATTACAATTCCATCACAATTTACTCACCCTCATGTTGTTCCAAAGCTATATGACTTTCTTCTGCAGAAAGTCATACAGGTTTGGAAAGACATGAGGGTGGGTAAATTATGACAGAATTGTCATTTTTGGGTCAATTATTTCTTTAATATCAGTTAAATTTACCACTCCTTTTCTGTTCTACTTTTTTGAACACTTTTCTTTTACTCTCTCTCTCTCTCTCTCTCTCTCTCTCTCTCTCTCTCTCTCTCTCTCTCTCTCTCTCTGTTCCTTTTTCACTTCAGTGTCCTTTACCGTCTGGCTCCTCCTGTAAACAGTAAAGGAATCACATCTTGGCATTCCTGAAACAACACTGGATTCTGATTTTACAACCCAATTAAAGCTGAGTTGTAAATCAGTAAGAGCAGTAAAGCCTTTTCCCCTTCACTCTCTTTTCTGCCTTTTTTCTTCTTGTTTCGCTTAGCACCTTCAGCAGAATTTAGTATCCCAGGAGGCTATGAACCAATATCACGACAGCTTATAAAAGCAACATTGCTGAGAAAAGAGGCAGGACCGATAAGAGCATTTACAGGGTAGCCAAGGATGCCACACCCTTGAGGTTCCTAAATCACAATGCTCTGATGGCTAGCAAGTGGCTGCATGGCTCTCGTCCATGAAGACTTGAACTCTTTCAGAAATCCTCTATTGATGAGCATGTGTACTTTGTGAATGTGTATCTGCTACTCTTAAAATATACTTTTGTCATATACTAAACATTCAGTTATTAAGACTCAGTCAAATTTTGATTATGATTTAGTGAGATATTTCAGTGAAGGATTCGTTAGACTGATTCTTTAAACCTAGAGACCCGAGTATTAGGGCTGCTCGATTATGGCAAAAATCATAATCACGGTTATTTTGGAGGCTATTGTCATATAATAATTATGTTATATTACGTATGGTAGTCAAATTAAGGAAAGCTTCCATCGCCACAATTTACAGCAGGGGTGCTCACACTTCTATGGAATTAGATCTACATTTTCATCATGTTATTTCAGCATGATCTACCATGTACAGTAAAGGCCATACATTATAACAACACCACATTTCAGTAGTCTGTAGTGAAATTTGACGATTCTCAATACCAGCTTTAAAACCACAACAAATAATAACACTAACTAATATGTTAATTATGGAAGAATGGTTCCAAGTTCTTAAGTAATTATTCAAGATAGTAGGCAATCAAGTATTCAAGTAAACATTCAGAATGAAATGCAACATAAGACTACTACTGGTCTTCACTGTATGATTATAACACATTAATACTTGTTAAAGCTACAAAAGTTACCCAGTTAAGAGCAGTGAGTGTTTTCTGGTTGTTTGATTACTATACACACTACACTAGACAGCAGCAGGTCTATTAGCTTATATTTATACTTACAAGTCTGCAGTGGCGGGCCGTGCATTTAAAGTCTAGGCCTTCAGTATGATTCATGCCATTAAGAAAACACAGTTTCACAATGAATAAGACACACTATGCCTTTGGGCATCACACATTATGTCGCAGCTAACTAGTAATACCAACTGATATTTTAAAAACATGTCCATGCACGAAAGCCAGAACTTGAAATGACACTTAATGCTCAAGCAAGCTTAATTTTAACTGCAGCATGACTGTGAAATGAAAGTCTCCCGAACAGACATTCAAAAATCATAATTTTTCATATAAATCTAACAAGGAGGACTATAATACCTGGAAAAATTGATCTAATAATATTTGCGATTTAAATGTTGCTTGCAATAAATTTTGTTTCATCAAGGTACACGGTTATGCTGCGTTCCATTCAAGTTGGATGTGGGATATTCCCACTTGATATCTCCGACCATAAATGCATCCCATTCCCCGATATTCAGAACTGCAACGCTCCCATTAGCTTAACAGGGGTTTGACTCAAATTAGAGATGTCTCCAAACAACCCAACAGATAAACAATGCTGCAGCGCTAGCATTTGTGCTGCAGGTGTACGATTATCAAAAGAGGTTATAATGTTTTATACACCTGTTTCTACAGGCGATTGTTAAACAAGCTTTAATATCATGTAATGTGGAAACGAACTCATTTATCAATATTACTTAATAAAGTGAATGTTTAACACTTACTTTGTATATCTCCCTGAGTGTAGACATGTTTGTGTGACATCATGCCCCTGCATCTCAGTGAAATTGGAGTTGAGAATTTCTGCACGAGCCAACAAGTTGTAATTCTGACTTCAAGATGCATTACATTGCACTTTTCCTAGTAAGAAGTTGTAAAATCCGACTTTCCGAGTTGAATGGAGTGCAGCACTTCTTTTCAAAACTTGATTCGACACTGAATGCTCAAGCAGCATAATTTGCACTTAGAAAACTCCAGATGTTGCTATAACAATGCAAAAAAGCTCTTACTAATTTACTTGAAGTGAAAATCAGTCCTCCTTTCCTGTTTAATAAATTAAGCAATCACACGGTCATGCAAAACATCTCGTGTTTTTAAATCCATAAGGATCTCTTTCTTAGTGGTGATGTGGCTGTGGCAGCCGAGCCGACTCGTCAGACAGATCTCAGGCTTTTTGCTCTTGAAATATGTACATCACTTAAAGTGTGACTGCGTCACTAAAGGCCAGCTAGAAGGCCTCGACCGGGACATATCCTAAAGATCACACCCACCAAGAACAAATAAATCAATCTGATTGGCTGATGAATCTGACAAACTGACTTAAGTTGCTCATTCATTTGCACTGTTGAGGGATTCTGTAGAAATTCTGAAGGCCTGACGGGGTTTAGCTCAGACTCGCGTGCTGCTTTGGGCATGCGATTTGTCAAAAAGTTGTCACACTTTGCTTGTAAGCATCAAGGAATAAATTCTGACTGTATAAACTTTTAGTTTTTCTCTATTTGTTTGTAGATTAATTAAGAGTGGAAAGCGATTAAAAATACATAGGCATAAAGGTGTTTGAGAATGAAAGGATGAAAAATATTTATTTATTTGGCATGTTAGGCCAGCAGAGAAGGCTTTGCTGGCCCTGAGAAATCACCACTCCAAGTCTGACATTTTAATACAAATCTGCTTTTTCTCTGCTGTTTATGTTCATTTTAGACATCACTCTCTGTGTTTACATGAATACCTCACCAAGATGGGCATTGTGGTGGAATTTTGGAATGTAAATTCCCCATATCTCGATTATCTTGTTTTCATAATCGTTGGAAGCCAAAATCATAATTGAAAATAAAATGCCCAGTGCCCAGCCCTACCAAGTATTGATATTAATTATGTATTTTCTTTTTTCCTCCTTAAAAGTATTTTTAGGAAGCAGCTGATTATAAATTCCTGGATTTTTAACTCTTCTGTGCTGTTGGCAATCAAGTAACACTGTAGCACTTAGCGGGTCGAATTGACCCGGCTCGTTAAATCGTAATTCAGCAGTCACATTTGCACATTTCCCCCCAACAACTGTTTTATCATCAATAACCAAATTTTCACTAATTTACTAATTTTAGATTTACAACTTAAAACTATAAAGTAAATGCTCCAAATTTGTATTTGAATATGTTTATTGACAGAATGTATTTATGTTCAGTTCAGAGACCCACAAACATTTGTTCCATTTTTCCCCCATTTGTTTCCATTGATTGCATTGTGTTTATATGGAGCTAATAATATTGTGACAATTTTACATGTGTAAGCCTGTGTGGGTTAAGTTTTTTAGCTTAACCCACCCCCATGGTATACTGGTATACAATTGTATAATATATAATGGTAAAACCTCTTTGAGACTGTATAACAACTCTCATCCAGATTTCTCCTCAAGCAGTGCTTCCTCTAGAGTTAAAGTGGAGACTGGCAGAGCAATAATTTATCAAACACTTGGCTGCAGAATCAAATCCAATTCAGGCAAGACCTAGAGCAAAATCTCTGCTATCAGTTTCCCCATGTGTGATTCAACAGGCAGGAAGAACAGAATTCTCATGTGGCTTTCTGATGTACAGTTTCCTCCAGCAAACATCCGCTGGCAGATTAAACCATCTCAGCTTTTTTTTTTTTTTTTACACAACATCCGCCACTGAGACAGTAATTGCCTGCTGTAATAAATCAAAGCCGACGTTGGCGTTTGTCATTTTTCATTAGCGCGACAACAGGTCAATGTGGGCTCATGACTATTAGTCAGAAATTTCCTCTAATGGCATATCAATAACTGTGACACCTAGCACATTGTTAAACTGACTGCATGATCTAAATTCTCTTTTTTGGGTTATTGTCAGGCCTTAAAACCCAGGGTGAGACTCATTTCAATTTAAGATTGGTATGACATTCATTGAAAGATTTTAAATGGAAATGTATTTCTGGCAATCAATTAATTGCTGAGTTTATAGAAACAGAGGGTGGAATTTAAATTGCTCAAAGTTTTTATGGGCACACTGTCTGTTATACAATAAGACATCACATACAAACTGAAATTTGGGAATTTTCATGTGGTCATTAATCTTTTTCTTGTCATACACATACATTATGAATACTCATCTGGCAGTATGTTATTCATGACAAATGTGAGGAACACCTCAGAGAGACAGTGCGACAAAGTCAATTTGTCTTCACCAGACATTTGAGAGAAATAAGGCCAATACAGTCATTCAGCCCTCAATGTTTGTCTTCAGACCCCAATGAATGGAGCCTTGCAGCACTTTTTGTTCTAGGTCTTTGTCATGTCATTAGAAGCCTAACGGATGGAGTAATAAGAAAAGGCAGTTTAACACGCAATGCCAAGAAACTGTTCTGAGGCTTGGCAAAAGATGTGCACAGCCCTGAGATATCAAATTGAGTGCTGTCTCTTGGTTGTTGCCTAGTGAGGCTTTTGGAGCAAGTGTTTTGCAACTTCAAGATACATTGGGAGGCTCATGAACATCTCACTTTGGAATGCCATTCACTTTGGAAACTTGTTATAAAATTCTTCTGTCTTGTAGCTACCTTGTCATTTAAATTCAACAGGGCTTTGGGATACCTTCTACATGAGTCACATTCTGGCTGTATTGCAGTTCTGGCAGTGTTTTTTCTTAATTTTATTTTTGATTTAATGTGTTTTACAGACGGAACTAAGTATGCTTGACCATCAGGTCTTACACATAAAGCGCACTGCTATAAATGTGCAATCTGCAAATTTCATTTCTATTATTTCTTGTTGCGTGGACACTAACCGATTGAGGTCTCTTACGACCTGAAAGAATAACATACATGCACACCATGTCTTATGTCTCAATAAAGGAGCAATTTTTCACTTGGCGGGTGAGATGATTTCATTGACAAATAATGACGACTGTGATTAGAGACTGTTGAATTAAAAGCAGTCAGTCTCCATGAACTTCTGGTCTGAATGTGACGCCATGTTCCTCAGGCTGCAACTCGGTTAGGTTTCTATAGCTCTGCAGCAGAGAAATCTCTACAACTGGGTACTGCGTACTTGTGACATGTTTATGCAGCTGTGGTTTTGGCGGAGCGTTTTAGATGGCATGCACACCTGTGGGATTTTGGGTAGATGTTCAATCTCTGCTCAAAGCCTTTGACAGCTGGTCTTTACTCCACTGTTCTGCTGCTGGTTGCAGTGTCAAAAGTTGTTGTTGTCATACTGTATGCAAGGGGCTTTACCGATATTTGTGAAGAGAAAAAATAAATGAACACACTGCAATTAAAGTGATTCAGTTATTGTGTAAAGTCTGTGTGAAACTTAAATAAGTAGAAGTACAAGTATTAAAAATGTGACTACGTTTACTGTCCTTTTTGAAGATTGTCAGTCCCTGGTCACAAAATGTCTTTAAGCAGTTTGAATATTATTTGAAATTTCTCGTTTTGTGTTCCAAGGAAGAAAAAGAGTCATAGATTTTTGCAGTGACTTAAAATAAATATTACAAATGGAGTTAATGGAGTTTAAATGGAGAGCAAACAGGAACTTTTGTTTAAAATACTTGTATTTAATATTTAAGTAGGCTAAAATGAAAGTTCTTGAGTGTCCTGCTTTTCAACAGAGCCCCTTAAGATACAGTAAGGGAATTCATTTTCTGAATAGTTTGCATTCCCTGACCCTCACAATAGCTTGCGTTGCCTTACAGTTATTTTGGATTCTATCACAATAGCTTTATCCATCCCTTATGACAATTAACCAGAGTTTTACTACAGTAAGCATGGTTAACTGTGGTTTTTATTGTAAAACCATGACCACACAATTTAAATATAGGTTTTCTACAGTAACCATGTTTTAACCACATTATTTTTAGTAAAATCATAATAATACAGGAAAACCAAAACTGTGCTAATAAAAATCATAACCATTCTACCAAAAATTACATGGTTACTGCAAATCTACTATAGTAACACCATGGTTAATTTGTTGTACAAGTACCCTGGTACATGTTACCATGTTTTTTTAAATCATGGTTCCTACCAAAAAAAACATTAGTCATTGTTCACTACAGGGATGGACTGGCCATCTGGAGCACCGGGACTTTTCCCGATGGGCCAGTCAAGTAGTGGGATGGTCGGTCGTGCAGTGGGCTGATGTGACTAAATGGTCGCATTTTGCGACTCCAAACACCACTGTGCAACTCCAAAATTTCCCCACTCTAAGCACTGCCATTTACTGTTGTGCATGGGAAACACCAAATAATCCGAAAGTGTGATGAAACGGCACAAGCCAATTAAATTGCGCAGCGCATCCTCTGGCCACAGCATGAGAGCAGAGCGGGACTGGTGCACCCGCGCAGCACTGACGAACCTGTATTGCTCTGCGCTCGAGCTGCGCAGTCCCGTGGTAGACACAGCGCGAGATATGGAAACATTAAAGGCTCCGTGTAAATTTTGTTTAAACCAGATTAAACAGCTCCGACATTCTAAATAGCAGTGACGAGGTAAAAGGAAAACATTGTGTCATTCACAACAGTAATTATAGGCTTTTTAATCCACACATCACCATTCTTATTACATTGTAGTTAGTAACAATAACTGTAGAAACTATGGTGTTACAGTTTCTGTTACAATTAAAAAAAACAAAAAAAAAACAAACAAACAAGTTGTTACTAGTGTATTAATATAGATATATTAAATATTGTATATCAGGGGAATAAAAGTAACTTTTATGGAAGTTGGGTTTTAGTTTCTATATGAATAATATATATTTTGTTTCTTTTAGAAACCATAACTACACCTGGTAATGAGGAGCGTGGTTTTACCTGCTTAGTTATTAATCTAACTATTACCACAGTTAAACTTTGAAAACTATGCAAGGACTGTGGTAAATTTTCATAAGAGCAAATACAAAGAGATTTGACCAAAAGGGCTTTAAAGCCTGGACCCCCATTAATTAAGGACAACCCTATTAGTTTGTATCCTCTGTAAATATGTTCAGCTCTAATAAACTTTAATGGAAAAAGTTAATTCAACAATTAAGAGTCTGATAAATATAATTTACAATGTTCTACTGACAGAATGTTTGAACACAGCTCTTTAAATAATTAAGTGTTAATTAACCTTTTACAGATTTTATTGTTGTTATCAGTAAATTCACACCTGTATCCCAACTCAATGCTTTACTGTCAAATGTGCATTTCAATATTGCAAAAAAGATGCAGTATTAATATTGTTAACTGCATTTGCGATTCAATAATAATTTCACCATTATTATTGGACCCATTATTATTGGTTTTCATTACCATGGTTTTGGTTTTCCTATGGCTTTTCCTATGGTTTTACCTGGTAAAACCATGGTAAATGTTTTGGATAGTGAGGTTTAATTATAGATACTATAGATGAACTATGATTACTGTAGTAAAACCATGGGTAATTTTCAGAAGAGACTGAAAAAGCTCTTTTGAGTAAACCCAAAATATTGTGAGGAAAGGCAAAACGTTTTGTGGGGGAACAATTTTCAGAAAATAAATTCCCTCCCTGTCCTCTAAGGGGTTCCGTACTTTTCAGACTTTTCTCCTGAGAAAGATAATAACTCCAATAATCTCACATGTTTCTGGAGTTTCGGAGATCT
The DNA here is from genome assembly GCF_019703515.2 of Myxocyprinus asiaticus. Taxonomy (NCBI): domain Eukaryota; kingdom Metazoa; phylum Chordata; class Actinopteri; order Cypriniformes; family Catostomidae; genus Myxocyprinus; species Myxocyprinus asiaticus. The sequence goes on along the minus strand of NC_059379.1, from coordinate 9,415,840 downwards.
CAGCAGGGTCAAAATACCCAGGTCTGTAATCAAAACTCAGATATTTCAACAAAAATCAAACATTTCTCATCAAATTCTTCTCCAAATGATCTGCGCTATACCATCCACACTAATCTTATAGCTCTATACTCTTATTGCATGTCAACAATTGTCTAATTTTTGTCTATTTGTATTTCCTATAAGGGATTTTAAGAGAAACAAACAATTTTGATACCTCAATGAACAATGGACAAGATCTCCATTAAAAGCCATCTCTGAGCAAAATAAATAAATAAATAAATAAATAAATATAAATAAATAAATACATGAATAAAAATAAACTCCGGGGACATGAGAGAGAGTAAATGACTTAAATAATAAATAAATGATTTTAAATTTTTGGTTGAACTATTCCTATAATCAACAAGTGCAGTTGCTCCTTTACACTTATTTTCACTGGTTCAGGAGCACTGCTTCCCTGCAAAAGCTATTAGTTCTTAACTAGCATTGTGCTGATCTCAGAACAGTAAAAACTAAGCAGTAGATGAGGGAAGGTCAATCCTGAACCCAACAGGAACAAGCCTGATAATGCAGGTACATAAATCACCAGTGCTTTCTGCAAGCTCTCTCACTGAGCACATATGCCTCTAGTCACTGAGGCCCCCTGGGAGATTGTGATTTGTTCCTCAGCTGTGGCCCCTTACCTGCTGGGTGGCAAGGCTCTTTAGCAAATTATATTGGGGCGATGAGTCATTAGTGGGTGCTTTTCCGCTGTTGTCGGCATTATGGGATATTAAGCATAGCTACTGCGCTCGGTGGGCGGACAGGCTGGGCATAACACAATGCATTCTCCTGTCATCATGGGCTGTAATGACTCAGTGTTGTGGGATTTTATGGTGTGTTGATATGAGGTAAAGCGTAGAGTCAGCTGAGAGAGTCGAGGCAGCAATGATAGTAGTTTGATGTGGGCAAGAACGTTGGGATATAAAGGGATTTCCAGAGACTGGGAATACAATTGGGAATGTTAACTTGGTCACATGCAAAATCAAATTTTAGTTTAATTCTATCTTAGGAAAATGTAAATTATAGTGAGAATGTAAGGAATAAGTGATGACGGGCTGTTGAATTATTGAAAAATAATGCACACCCTGAGGTTTTTATCTCAAGAGATTTTCTGGTTTTCGTCCCTAAAACACTCTTGTGAGTGGAACTACTTTCTTCCGCCACAGATTCAGTGTGATGTTTTGATACTGCTCAAGCCTTTATTGCTAGTTCGAAAACGTCACTTTAGAACTAGCAATGGAGACTTGCGAGACTTGTGCTCCTTTTTTTTGTGCATGTGTGTATACGTATATGTGTGTGTATATGTGTGTGTGTGTGTGTACATGTGTGTATGTGTGTGTGTGTGTGTGTGTGTGTGTGTGTATGTGTGTGTGTGTGTGTGTATATAAGTGTGTGTGTGTATGTGTGTGTGTGTGTGTGTGTGCAAGGATGCTTTGAAATATAAATAAATTTAGGATATTACAGACATTGTCATTCTAATCCAATTTACTTTGCCAAAGTTTTTGTTTTAATTAATTATTTTGCTGTGGTAGCCTGTACGGCTCTTTGAAATAACTGAAATAATTCGGCGAAGTGATATGGAACCGTTATGCGGTTTAATTCTAATTCAGTATGACCACAATCTTTGTAAACTGCATTGACCCATTATTTCTAAATGGTGCAACTAAAATGTGGCTGCCTATCTACTTGCAGTTTGATTAGTCGGCATCAGTGCTTTAAACTGTGTGTTTTACCGTGTTCTAAAGTTTGGGGTCCTGGTTGAGTGCAACAATAATGCAAACAGAAGTTATGTGTCAGTTAATATTACTAATTTGATTTTAACCTAGTAATAGGAGAGAAAGTGACACCACAATTTACTATTTAAAATAAGAATGCCATCTGTTCCCACCTCTCCTCAAAGACAGGGCTTTGTGTTTACAGCAATACAGAACAACAGCATTTATGCATTTGTCAATAATGCAAAGCGGGGGTCAAGGAGTAATTGACCTCTATTAAGCCAGATGTGTATCAATGCAACATCTTGTCCCCTCTGAGAATTAAATAGGGGTTGTGGTTTAATCTCAATACTTCTTTGTAGTACTGCTGTTGTACAATTATATACTAGTGGCCAAAAGTTTGGAATAATGTACAGATTTTGCTGTTTTGGAGGGAAATTGGTACTTTAATTCACCAAAGTGGCATTCAACAGATCACAAAGTATAGTACACTACATTACTGATGTAAAAAACAGCACCATCACTATTTGAAAATACATTTTTGATAAAATCTAGACCAGCCCCATTTCCAGCAGCCATCACTCCAACAACTTATCCTTGAGTAATCATGCTATATTGCTAATTTGGTACTAGAAAATCACTTGCCATTATATCAAACACAGTTGAAAGCTATTTGGTTTGTTAAATGAAGCTTAACATTGTCATTGTCTTTGTGTTTGTTTTTGAGTTGCCACAGTATGCAATAAACTGGCATGTCTTAAGGTCAATATTTGGTCAAAAATGGCAAAAAAGAAACAGCTTTCTCTAGAAACTTATCAGTCAATCATTGTTTTGAGGAATGAAGGCTATACAATGCTTAAAATTGAAGATTTCATACAAAGGTGTACACTACAGTCTTCAAAGACAAAGGACAACTGGCTCTAACAAGAACAGAAAGAGATGTGGAAGACCAGATGTACAATTAAACAAGAGGATAAGTACATCAGAGTCTCTAGTTTGAGAAATAGACGCCTCACATGTCCTCAGCTGACAGCTTCATTGAATTCTACCTGCTCAACACCAGTTTCATGTACAACAGTAAAGAGAAGACTCAGGGGTGCAGGCCTTATGGGAAGAATTGCAAAGAAAAAGCCACTTTTGAAACAGAAAAACAAAAAGAAATGGTTAGAGTGGGCAAAGAAACACAGTCAATGGACAACAGATAATTTGAAAAGAATGTTATGGATATTAACCCCATTGAGCATTTGTGGGATCAGCTAGACTGTAAGGTGCGTGAGAAGTGCCCGACAAGACAGACACATCAATGGCAATTGCTACAGGAAGTGTGGGGTGAAATGTCACCTGACTATCTGGACAAACTGACAGCTTGAATGCCAAGGATCTGCAAAGCTGTCATTGCTGCATGTGGAGGATTTTTTGATGAGAACTCTTTGAAGTAGTATTACAATTTTTCAAATTGTAATAGTAATTTTTCATGTTATTAATGTCCTGACTATACATTGTGATCAGTTGAATGCCACTTTGATTAATAAAATTACCAATTTCTTTCCATAAGAGCAAAATCTGTACATTATTCCAAACTTTTGGCCGCCAGTGTACGTATCAATCCAGACATTCTTCTAGCTAAATTACCTAAAAAGCGTTTTCAAATAGATATATATGCAAACAAATTAAATTGTGCATGATAGATCAGCCCAGGGGTATGAATTATACATTGTGCACTCTACACCCATTTTTATTCCTGTTATTCTTGATAGCACAGCACATTCCTGCCACCTCAAACTTAATTAACTCATATTGTGACAACCTACCCACGGCAAAGGAGGAAATTAAGCAAAACACTAGTAAGAATCAGAGTCTCCTCGCACCTTATTTTTAGACTATGCCATTTTACTTTGGTTGGTTAAAACAGAATTCCTGCTTTCTGAGTTTTACCACAAATGCCAGTCTGGAGCACAAGAGACAGATCATCTCTAAAATGTAAAAACAAACAAAAAAAAAACCTTGCGGAAATTACAAAAAAATAAATAAATAAAGGACAAACTGTGTTTTCGCTATAAAAAGTGTTTCAGTGTAAACAGACTCCACATTAAGAGGTACGGTGTGCGCACTTTAAATACTATACACAAGTGTCTGTTTATAATACCTAACTAACAGCTTTTTTCAGTGGTTAAATGGTGCTATGAAAACAGTCGTCCCCTGTGGGATTAACTAAATTAATTGCTTGACGTATAAGAGAGAGGAAGAGTGCATATGTCTATGCAAATGTCTGCTGTAGAGACGTAAAAGTGCATATGTGTGTGCATATGTGTGTTAGTGACAGGCATTAACTCTTCCCATTTAAGACTATTGCCAACAGCTCTCCTTCCCAGAGGTAAGACATGCAAATACCCAATGGGGACATTTTAAACCCCCGTCTATGCTGGGACATTTGCCAGTACTGTCAAATACACAAAGACAGAGCTGTCCTCCTTGACCACAAGAACCTGTGTAACACATCTTCCCAAGGACACATCTTCAAAAATACAAAAACATCTTGATTCTCCCTTCCTCTTTATGTATATCCCATTCAGTCTATACCACCTTTAGCACTTTTCTCTTCAAACGCAACGAATGAAGATTAATGTGTTTGCTTTAATTAATATGCGCTAGCTGATTAGGAACAGGGAGGTACAATCTTGTTCTAGGGCTGGGGTTTGGAGGGAAGTCGGAGGACGAGTGTGTGTGTTAAAGGCGGACAGGTGGTGTTGATGGGGATGCCTGATTCAGTGTACACCTTATTTGCATACACTTGCAGACAACCATCTGTGCTAATAGCCACTGCGATGTCTCTATTAGGCTCTGTGCCACGTGCCAGTGCCATGAGAGCCGCACCCATGTTGTGCCAATGTTGAGCCAGCACTGAAACTGCTTTAGGTACTATATGATGCCACCTAATGTGAGGAGATGGGTGGGGTTATGAGATGGACATGAGCAGAAGAATCTTAATGTTAAAATAAAGAAGGCATCTGTTTTCAAATCTATGGCTGGATAGTTCTAGTAAGTAGGAAAAGTGCATACTGCGCTGATGTGATTGTAAAGTACATACTTTTAAAGCTGCAGTGTGACATTTTTCCAATATAATTTATTTTTTTGAAACACTTTAGGATATTCCAGCTTTATATATAGAGACAAATATGAATAAGCCATACATAGGCTGATTTTTACAGAATATGCAAACACTGTGGCTCTGCGACACTATCAAAACATTGCTCTGTTTGAGCATCCTGACCAGCTGGACAACATTAGCTCAACAAATATAGTCAGTTTGAGAGAGATTATTTTTGGCAGTGTTCGAGACACCTGTTTGAAAATAGTAATCAGTTTTGCCATTTCCGTTTGTTGGCACTATTGGCACTAAAAAAATATGTTTCAGCTTTAAGTATGAAGTAAGACAGTACGCCACTAAAATTTCAAACCAAAACTCTCATCCTGGCCTCATGGAATCACGTTACTATTTTACAAAAGGATTTTTACGTGGCTCATTTTATATCATGGCAGTTACCTGGTGAATTAAACACTAGATCCGCTAAAACAACGACCTTCATTCACTTTCACTGAAATCACGAGTAAAACAGCAGATTATCACTTCATAAATACTTACTTTTCACCCTGTTCCTCACACAATGCTATCTTATGACATCAAAACACTTTTACAATAGTGCATGAGAATGTGATATATTTTTACATTTTTATTACTTAACCAACTACAATTACAAACTATTTCATGCAAGATGAAATTGCACAACAGCTCAACCGATAGAGTGTTGCAATTGTGATGCAAAGGACTGGGGTATGAGTTCTGTAGAGCATGTGAGTCGATACATTAGCCAAAAGTGTAATAGAAGCACCACAAAATGACATGGTTGATTCAGCGATTGCATTTTTTATCTCACATTTACTTGTATGACACTATGGGTTAGGTATAAGTTTAAAGGGGACATATTATGCCCCTTTTTACATAATGTAACATAAGTCTCAGGTGTCCCCAGAATGTTTCTGTCAAGTTTCAGCTCAAATTACCTCACAGATTGTTTATTCTACCATGCCTTTATACCCCTGTTTTGTAGCCATGTTCCAAACGGGCTGTTTTAGTGTCTGTAGCTTTAAATGCAAATGAGCTGCTGCTCCCCACACCTCTTTCTGGAAGTTGGCTGTGCCTTTCCTGCTGGTGCCATGGATACCCCGGTGACAACAATGCAGGAGAATTTAAACAGTTTAAAAATTATAAATAACACGTAGAACACACCAAGTCAATCATCTTACTGTATGTGCATAACAAAGGTCGAGTTATGAAATATGAAAAACAGCTATAGTTGTTGAAAATACCACTATCGTTTCATAATCGTTTTTGAAATAATTACTGGTTTTATTACACAGAAAATCTTCATTGCATGACCACTCAAGCAGGACTGTGGAGGACGCCAATCAGTTTATATTGTAACCGAAACAGAGCTACAGCTTCATTGTTATGGAAAAAGGTAGTTAGGGACCAGTTGCTATGTTACACAGAGCACAATGTTTTCACAACATGTGTTTTTCGCGCAACGTGCAAACAAGCAAATTCAAAAAGCCAAATTGCAAATATTAAAAAAGTATAAAGCGTGAAACTTATGACTTGCAAATATGAAGTTGGGTCACGGAGAGTTGGTATCGATCCATCCTTGATCCTTAGCTTTGAAGCAAATCCAGCCTTGTGTTGACCATCCTTGATGAAGCAGTCCGAGTTAGCACAAGCAGCTCTAGTGAGGAGATAAATATGTGGACTGCTCGCTCAGGTTTTAATGAGGGTGGATCTAAGCTACTCGGGCGGATCTCTTCGCCAACCGTGGGTGGTATCTTTCCCCTTTTGACGTCATAATGGGCTGCAAACCTGAACGGCTCGTTCGGAGACACTGTTTTTTATTGATGGGGAAAGGAAAGAAATGAGGGGATGGTCTTTTACCATATTTTGTGGTTGTCTACACACACTGGGGACACATAATTATGAAAAAAAAAAATAAAAAGTGGATTTTGCATAATATGTCCCCTTTAAGGTATAGGGTAGGAGGTAGGTTTAGTTGATTTAAAACTCGACAGAGCATTAACCTTAAAAACCCAGACTGTTTGGGAGAATATTGAACTCACTTTTAGCTCCACACAGTTCACATATCACACAGCTGTGATATGTGTAATGAGCCATATAATATAATTTCACAAAAATGTCACCTTAGTCACGTAGTTTTAATGAGATTGGGCTGAAAATTTGTGTGTAGCACAAGATGTGAGCAATATTATACTGAAAAGCATACATAGATGCATTACTTTGAAAATACACTGGAAATATGCCATCCAGGCACCTTGACATACTGTTTTAATCCCACAAACTTTAGGCTAGATATTATGCAAATTGTGATTCAGTTTATCTGTTTGCAATTTTAGAGCATTTTAATTGTTAATAGCAAAGCAACATTCTCTTTTTTGCAGTTGTGTTTCAGACTGGATAAGAAGTTTCAGACCTCAGATGGGCCATTTTATCCATTACATTTGGTTAAGGATGGAAAGAAATACCAGTTTCACCACAAAGTTCTTTTTTCAAGTTCATCAAACAGTAATTAAATCACATTCATCTCCAGAACTAATAGTATGCATGTAGTCCATTTTGTTCAAATGCATTTCATAAAATTGCAATCAGTCCAAGTGAATATTCACCAAGCCACACCAAACTAGAGCAAATTATTCTTAAGTTTTACAAAATCTTACAGTTTGATGAGAAATTTCTCAGTCGTCAACAGTGGCTCACTGACAGCTTATGTAAACCCATTCAAAGACAGGTGTCTGTCAAAACTGTGTCTGTGATTGCATTCCCAGCTGTGCACTGGCAGAAGTCTTTTACCTGAGCGAAATCACAGAAATTGTCCAATTAGGTCCAATTATCAACCTGTACCTAACCCTAACCCTACATAGAATAAGCTATGAATAAACACCCAAATAAATAATGAATCCTGCTTAGGAAATGAAGGTTATTAGATGTATTTTATGTTTTGAACGCTCCAGGAGTCTGTCCATGAATGTCAGTGTGATGTGTTGTTTGAAAAATGCAGAATTAGTCAGATGTTCTGGGGACATTCAAAGACATTTGTGTTTCATAAAAATGTTTTACATTCAACAGACTGCAAAGCTTGGTTGCTTTAGAAATGATTTCAACTACATTTAACTACATAGGGAAGTAAAATCACAAATGAGATCTCTAGTATTTAAGTTGTATCTCCAAAAGAGCAAGAGATGTCACAAACTGCTCAGATCTGCCAAGACACCAAAGTCTGCAAATGAAAGTCAGAGACTAATATGAATATTCTTCCAAATTATCTGAGCTATGCTGTCCACATTTTATACCTCTATATGTCAACAGTTGCCTCACTTGTGTATTTTTATTTCTCCTATGGAATTTTTGGAGAAACATTGAAGACAAAATTAATCTTTATAAGAAATTAAAAAAACAAACAACAACTGACAAATCCATTAAGTTCTTTGAGCTATAAGAGCAATAGTACAGCGATAAATGCAGCAATTTACTGTATATTTCAGCTTATTTTTGGCTTGCAACATCCACCATTTCTCTGTACTTCTGGGCAAATATGATTTATGACCTTCACATTTGTCACAACAACTCTTGCTTTTTTCCACAGACCTTTTCTCACATTGTTTGACATTTCTCATTCACAGTCATTTTCATGCTTATATTCCACAGGATGACATCAGGTTCTCTGCACAACTCCATCAAGAACAGACCTATAAATATATAACTGAACAATGTACAATTAATTATACACTGGAAACTGATTGGGAAGGGGTGAATTAATTGGGGACAGGCATTTTAATATCATAAGTATAAAGTCATTATGTACAGAGAGAGGGCAAAAACAGATTTGCAGTTGTGATGGGCAGAGACAGGATGAAGAGAGAACACCAAAATATATGTGAGGGAAGCCTGCCAATACCAGCACTTAATTTCAAAATGGAATCTACAAATTTAGTCTCAAAATTCCATCAGCTTTATGAAAAACTACTTTTCTGCTGTGTATCTTGGAGCTACATTAGAGTTTCGATACTTCGAAAATTAATGAGGATTCTGCCACTGGGCTTGTCAGTCTTACTCCTGAACCCTGGAGAGTGGCGTAAAGATGCCTCGTAACTTTAGCAAGAAGACCAAAGGGGAAAATAAAAATACTTGCCTACTGTATATCTGTAATGCTGGGTAATTGGAGTGGAAGAGGAGACACAGGAGTAGATACTTTTCAATAATTTAATAGTAAATGCAGGAGTGGAACAAACTATAAAGCTTAACATCACAAAATAACTACAGAACATAACACTTAAAGGACTGACAATTGAATGAACAAAACTAGAGGGTATATATCCACAAGGAACTAATGAGGGAATGGAAGGCAGGTGTGGATGATGATGAACAGATGGAAGTGATGAGGGAAGTGAACTATGGGTGATGTAGTCCAGGGGAAAACTTCAAAATAAAAGTCCTTGAAGAACATGAGGGAGACAGACTGTGACATTACCCCCCCCCCTCCTTTAAAGGGCGACTCCTGGTGCCCAAAGATGGATGAGGAGGGTAGGGTGATGAAGAAGGTGAAGAAGGACCCAAGGAGGATGATCAGGAGGCCTGGGTGGCGGCTTCAGGGCTGGGAATGGATCCGGAGGCCTGGGAGGCGGCCACAGGGCAGGGACTGGGTCAGGAGGCGGAACTGCTGGAGGAGGAGACTCTGGGGAAGCAGGCGGAGCCGTGGAAGAGTCTGATGGGGAGCTAGGAGAGGCTCGACGAAGGCAGGCGGAGCCATGGAAGGCTCGAGGGGTGGAGCCATGGAAGGCAGAGCCGTGAAAGGTGGAGTCTTGGAAAGTGGAGCCGTGAGAGGCTTGAGGGGCGGAGCCATGGAAGGCGGAGCTGTGGAACTTGGTGCCCGAAGAGTAGCCGACGGCTCGAAGGGCCAGGGTGGAGCCGAAGGTTCAGAGGACCGAGGTAGCGCCGAAGACTTGGAGGATCGAGGTGGAGCTGGGGGATCTGAGGACAGAGGCAGAGCTGGTGGGACTGAGGACTGAGGTGGAGCCGTAGGGAAGGAGGTCCCCAGTGAAGCTGGAGGCTCGGGGTGACGAAGCATAGCTGGAGGACCGGAGAGATGAGGCGGAGCCAGGTGACCGATTGAGCAAGGCTGGAGGGACGAGGGACCCCGGAGAAGCTGATTATCTGAAGGACCATGGTGCAGCCAAAGGGAAATAGAGCTGAGGTGGGACAGAGGGAACGAAGGGCCTAGGTAGAGTCCAGGGCTCGGAGGGTCTAGGTGGAGTCGGAGGGTTTGAGGTTCCCCTTGACCATAGTTTCGCAGGGAGCAAAGGTTGAGCCAGTGACCTAGGAGGAGCTTATTGTAATGGTTGAGTTTCTGGGGAGAGCTGCATTGTTTAAGGGCATGCAAAATAATTTGACACAATGTACTTTGAACTTTGTCAGTCCTATGATTATTGACAGTCTGTGAGAATATAGGACTCAATGGATTTTATTTGTTATGCTAAACATGAATCTTATCTCATCATCATATGAAATTTGCTGTGCAGTTATTTCTTCTCCGGATCATTTTCGTCTCTCACTCAGGTTCACTGTGTCAACTTGGGACTAGTGATACATACCCGCTTCATCCAGCTTGTGGACCACCAAACAGTAATCGCTATGAGACATCACCTTGAGGTGAACATTATCAGTGAAAATATCAAATTATCCAATCCAAAATTTATTTTTTTGTTCCAGCAAAACGATTTGAATGCAATCATTGCTTGAATCCAATCAGAACTCAAATTCCAAGACAAAGGAATGTTTAGGCCTGTCATTTGCTCTAGATCATTTAATAGGAAAGCATAGTTCCTCTATAAAAAAAAAAAAAAAGTCAGATCCCGTTAGCAGGATGAAAATAAGACTGAGACTTAAGAGAAGAAACATCAGCAAATGTTCAGCCAACCAATGATAAAGATAAATAAAGATACATATTTTTCATCGATAACTTTCTTTAAAATGTCTCATGTCATTTTAGAGGTGTTTTCTTCCTTTCAGCTGTATCTTTTTTCTCCTTCATTCCATATATATTTTTTTTATTATTATTATCCTTTGTTTCCCTCTCTCTTTGTCTTCCACTTTCATTTGCAGAGGGGACAGAATGAAAAATGATGGTCAAACACAGAGAGGACACAGGAGAGACAGTCAGCTAAAAGCAATTTCCTGTCAAAATCTGTCTGTCTGTCAGTTACAGTCAGCTGAAGGGCAAGTTGACAATAAATCATTAACATTAAAGAGACAAGTGGCACTCTGATTAATCTAAGTTCATCCTTTTCACAGGCAGAACAAATAGCACCGACAAAGCCTTGGAGTTTCAACCCTTCTCCAAAACACAAACAGAGATTTTAAGCGGGCTCAGCAATATATAGTAAATAAAGGTATGTTGTATAATTCAGGCTTAAAACTTGTCTTTTGGGCAATGAGAATGTACACTACCTAAAAAAACCAACAAACAAGAAGCCAGTTTTGTACAGTATATGAATTATATTACTGCACATGAATATCATTAATGTTTCAAAATGTGCTGAAACAACAATACAATTTATAAATAGGCCCTTTCCATGAATAGAGTACAAATTGGTGTTGCATTACTTTTTTAAAAGCAATAAGAGCCCAAATCCTATGTTCTTTGGAGTAATTAGATGTGACCTAGCATTTAGTTTAAGACATGAATTAATCCACTGGAGTCGTATGGATTACTTTTATGATGGCTATATAATTCAAAATTCAAATTGAAACATTTTGTGTTCTGCTGAAGAAAGACAATCATACACATCTGGGATGGCATGAGGGTGAGTAAATGATGAGAGAAATTTAATTTTTGGGTGAAATATTCCTTTACTTAGCAAAACATAGTAACATTAATTAACATTAACAAACTAACACTGCATTGAAAATAGCTAGTTTTAAATGTATTAAATGTTTCTATCCCTCCTTAAAATGGTGATTTTGAACTCATTTTGCACCCCCAGAAAATAAATGGAACATTTCATAAAGTTGCGACATCAGGGACGTAACATCATTTAAAAATGTTCTACAGCATGGTAATAATCATTCAATTGTATGTTTATACACAAAATATAAAATGTCTGTAATAAATGTAATAAAACAGACAAAATGTATAGGCTTTGTATAGGTTTGTGTGTGTGTGTGTGTTGGTGGGGGGGGGATGGGTGTGGTGGTGGGGGTGCAGGTTTAAGTGGTTTACAAGGACTTTTTTTTAGGTTACAAACTGGTAATTACAAGGATATTATGCTATAAATGTGGTTTATGAGGACATTTCTTGTGTCCTTATAATTCAAATCGCTTAAAAAACATACTAAACAATGTTTTATTGTCGTAATGTTTTATTATGTAAAAATGCAGAACGTTTTTTTTTTTGAGGGTTTGGTTTAGGGGTAGGGTTAGGGGTAGGGGATAGAATCTATAGTTTGTGCAGTATAAAAATCATTATGTCTATGGAGAGTCCTGTCTGTGTTTGTGTGTGTGTGTGTGTGTGTGTGTGTGTATGTTTGCAAGGAGAAACTTCACAGTCACTTGAATTCCTTTGTCCATACCCCAGCCTCTGAGGTCTATAATGAGAGAGAATAAACACGGCTTTATCACCCGGGAGGATTCAAACAGACAAAACCATGGGAGGAAAGCTTAACCGTTTCAAGGACAAGAGGTGTTTAATTTTTCAGCTGATAATCATCCACCCATTTAGCATATGTCAACCAGCTCTCGAATGATCAATCACCTTTTTAATGAACTGCACAGCATTTCCTGCACTGTATAATTGTTCTGTGTTTCACAAAGCAGCTTTTATAATGTTATCTCTTTATTGTTTTAGTGAGTAATGCAGTTAGTGTATGTGTGTGCATGTCTGTGTATGTGCATATGAGTGTGCACTGAGCGTAGGCAATTTGACAAAAAATAAATAAAAGGGGGGTGGGGGGGGGTGCTTATTGTTTCTCTTTTTTAAACCACCTAGTCTGCACACTAGAGCCCCATTATGAACAATTGAGCTTGATTAATTAATTACAGAAAAAAGGGGAAAGTGAAAAGGCAAAGCATGAGAGAGAGAGAGTCTTTGGGATTTGAGTTGGATCTGAAGAAGCTGGATAAGCAAGAGGCTTCATGGTTGAGATGTTCAGATGACAGTGACGTGCGGTGCACAAACCAGGTACCCCTTCAACGAAATTTCTTTGACAACGACTTTAACAACCTGTCTAGACAGCATCTGTCCTCTCTCCTCTAGGCCATCACGTATTACACCACCCAGCCCCTGGCTCTCTGACATCCTTCGTGAACATCGGACTGACTTCAGGGCAACTGAGAGGAGATGGCGGAAATCTAAATATCCAGCAGATCTGGATAAGTATCAGTCTCTGCTTGAAACTTTATCAGATAAAGTTATCTGCAAAAACATCCTATTACCAGAACAAGATCAACAGCACCACAAACACTCGCAGCTTGTTTAGAACATTCAACACACTTCTCTGTCCTCCCTCTCCATCGCCTGACACATCACTGACAGCAAATGTCTTCACCACATTTTTTACTAAGAAGGTTACAGCCATCAGCAAAACAGTCTCAGCACCATATCCTGTCAAACACCCACCTCCTGTATGCAGCTCTTCTGTGTCTATGTTCTCTACTCTGATTGACACTGAGGTCTCTAAACTCCTCCTCTCCAACTACCCCACCACCTGTTCCTTTGACCCCATTCCTTCCCACCTTCTCCAGGCCATCTCTCCGTCCATCCTACCTGCACTCACACACATAATTAACACATCTCTATTTACAGGCACTTTTCCCACTGCATTTAAGCAGGCTCGAGTAGCCCCGCTACTGAAAAAACCTGCACTTAACCCCACAAAAGTAGAACACTACAGACCAGTCTCTCTCATCCCATTCATGGCGAAAACACTTGAAAGGGCAGTTTTCATTCAAATCTCTGCCTATCTCTCACAAAACAAGCTACTGGATGACAATCAGTCAGGCTTCAAAAGTGGACACTCCACCGAGACTGCCCTGCTGTCTGTCACTGAGTCGCTGAGACAGGCAAAAGCTGGATCCAGATCATCCGTCCTGATTCTGCTGGACCTTTCTGCAGCCTTTGACACAGTCAACCATCAGATCCTACTCTCCTCCCTCTCTTCTCTGGGCATCACAGGAACTGTGCTTGAATGGTTTAATTCCTATCTCTCAGGTAGGTCCTTCAAGGTAGCCTGGAGAGGTGAGGTGTCCAAGTCACATCAGCTACTTACTGGGGTACCTCATGGTTCAGTGCTTGGGCCACTTCTCTTCTGTAGATACACAACATCATTGGGACCCATCATTCAGGCATATGGTTTCTCTTATTACTGCTACGCCGATACACAACATCACTGGGACCCATCATTCAGGCAACTTAACCCAGCCAAGACCGAACTCCTTGTCTTTCCAGCCAACACTGCTGTTGAACACAACACTGTGCAGCTGTTCAACTACAGTAACACCTTCCAGAACGGTCAGAAATCTAGGGGTAACCATCAATAACCAACTAAATTTCACAGACCACATTTCAAAGACAGCACGATCATGTAGATTTACACTCTACAATATCAGGAAGATAAGACCCTTCCTCTCTGAACATGCCACACAACTTCTTGTTCAGTCACTTGTCATAACTAAACTGGACTACTGTAATGCTTTCATTGCAGGCCTCCCTGCATGCGCAATTAGACCCCTACAAATGATCCAGAATGCAATAGCACATCTGGTCTTTAATGAACCAAAGAGAGCGCATGTTACACCACTCCTTGTCTCTCTTCACTGGCTGCTGGTTGTTGCATGTATCAAATTAAAGGCTCTGATGCTGGTATACAGAACAGTCTCTGGGTCTGCTCCAGCATACCTAAAATCATTTCTGCAGAGCTTATGCACCAGAAGCCTGTGGTCGGCTAAGGAACGTCGCCTTGTTGTACCAACACAAAGAGAACACCAAAACACTTTCCCGGACTTTCGGCTTCATCGTACCACACTGGTGGAATGACCTTCCCAACTCCATCCGTGAAGCTGACTCACTTTATGTCTTCAAAAAATGGCTAAAAACACATCTTTTCCAAGAGCACTTAACCAGTCACAAAAAAAAAAAAAAAAAAAAAACTTTAATCTGTCTTGAATGCTTCTGATGCTAGTGAAACTTGTAATACAGCACTTTTTTGTAACACTGTCTCCTTAAGATGATTCACTTATAATGTATTCCTCTTTTGTAAGTCGCTTTGGATAAAAGCGTCTGCCAAATGAATAAATGTAAATGTAAATGTAAATGACAAAGTTTCCTTGACATGGCAATACATTTTTGTGTACACTGCAGGAAAGTTGTCAATTAGTCAGTTTGAAGAAAATAATGTCATCCGGATTCTTCCCTCTAAATCATCCATGGAATTAAGACTGCTTGCTCTGCCTGTAGCTGGACATGTCCCACTGTTCATCATAGCCTCAGGTAGAGACTCATGTCAGTCGAAACTTCTATGACTTTTTTCCCATGGAACACAAAAGCCATTATTATCAAAATGGCAAAGCCGCTCTTTTCCTTACCAGGAAAATGCATGTTGATCCCTGGATGACATGTTCATTAGCAATTTTGCATGGTTTCTTTGGTCTTATCTTATCTCACATAGGGCAACACGTGAGATTGCCACTGGTTCCCCATCAAAAACAAATAAATACAGTAAATGGTGCATAACACCTTTTACGTTAGACAGGTCCTGCATGAAAAGATATAGATTAAAAATATGTATGGATTATTATAATTATTGACACTCACATAGTCTCAAGATCACATATTTATTATTGAATTCACGGTGCCTTTACTAACACATTGAACCATTTCAGTTTTTACTGTGGGTAACATGGATTTTATGTCCTTATCTGCCTGTCTCCATTCAATTGGCCATTTTGTTGAAATTTTTCTCAGGTCAAAGGTCAGATAGTAATAAATAATTTTCCCTGACCTATTGATGTGCCCAAAGACCCGTATGAAACACCACTGTAATGGTATCCATTTTATGATGTCCAGACCCAAAGTTGAGCAGCAGAGCATTTGAAAGAAAGCTTTTAAAAACCTTACAATGACAGAAATCCTCTGTCTTTCTCCGCCAACCCATATGGCGCTCCTCCTATTTTATATGCATGCTCATCTCTTGATATATAACAGGTATTAAACATGAGACCTTTGCTGAGTGAGTAATCCTCCATGGTGACGTTTAACCAAAGTTTAACCACATTTTGGTTTATTCCCTGTTGTCGTTTACAGCAGCTGTGAGGCCGAGATTACCTTGAGGTTCAGGCCCACCCAGGCAGAACAATGTCTGCACATTAACCACATCTTTCAGTGACCATCCGCCAGTAATTTTTAACTAGACTTTAGTAGCATTGGAAACCTGAGTTCTTGTCCTGCTTTGAATCCAGGAGGTAATAGCTTTTGCATAATCAATGGCTAGCACGATTTGGAGGTTCCATTTTTCATCTAAGATTGCAATTTTACTCCACTGAGGTTTAGGGTTGGGGTTTGAGTTGAAGTGTAGAGTTAATAAAATATGCATTCCTCTTCACTGTACTGCATCACTTACTGCTAAAAACAACTCCCATTACAACCCGCTTATGTTATGTATATGTTCACAAATACTTCCCGCTTCGGCCACTGAGGGCAGTGCTTTGCATTTCGGTAACCACAGTCTTTGATGAGTTTAGCTCGTTAAATGTCAACCTACTGTTTCCGAATTCACAATAAGATCAGTCAATCAATGAGTGTTATTAAAAAATAAGTAGGTCTTTGTAATCTTTCATTAAAATATATAATAACTTGTTTCGCCTCTGAAATGACTTTTCCTTTGGCTGACGTCACCAATCCATCGTGTTTTTCAACACTCCCCCTCCAAACACCTGGCTCTTTTCTGGTTTGTAATGCCCAATTTTCACAATCCAATAAATTCCAGTTGGATAAAATCCCACCTGCATTTTTTCCTCATTGAATATTGTGATGTTTTAATCAGAAATATGTCAGATTTTGACAGTAAAACAGGTTGCAAAAGCTGTTTCATGTTGACATTTCAAAGGCTGTAAATACTAGTTTAGGCTACCATGAACTTGTATGCTGGACCAGGCTAGTTTATGCTGGTTTGGTGCTGGTCTTGCTGATTGACCAGAATAGCCATGGTCTTTCTGGAGAAGCTGGTGGATCAAGGAAGTCTTGCTGGTTAGGCATCTTACCAGCATTACGTGCTGGAGACCAGCATCCAAAACACAACATATCTAAGTGACTATAGCCTGGTCTTTGCACCTGGATTTTTTATAAATATAAATACAAGAATATTTAGTTTAACATGTTTTTATTTTATTTTTTATCTTCAGAAAGATTAAGTGTAGCAAAGATGGTACTGATTCTGACAGCGGTTGAGGCAATGAATTAGTGATCTCCTGAGAAGAAGATGACATAGATCTTCCCTGAGGCCTCTCTAGGACTTACATGGGAACTCTAGCTGTCAGAGGCCTAAATATGAAGACCTTAGAATGTATCTGTGGCACAGATGAGTGTCTTGCATGGTGCTGTCAACAGAAATCCACCTCACTCTCCACAATATGTCTTGCACAGCCCTCCAGAACAGGAGCCTCCTCTTATATCAGCTCAAGGCCTAAAATTCACCCTTGTCAAACAGGCAGAGAGAAGCATGGACAGATTTTATATTCTTTTAAACATACAAAATCTGCCAGATGTGTGTAGTCTCCAGTTTCTATGTAAAGATTCTCAGCATAAGGAGGGAATCACCTCTGTACACCTTCAACCATAGCAATGCCATTGGGAACTACAGCTCTTTCACGGCAAGTTTGATTGTACTCAAAGAAAGCCATTGTTTTCGAGGCTTCAGAAAAGGAATTCGATTAAATGATGCATTGTGACAGGATGGCTTGAAATGGGGCATACTGCTTTAGGGTTTGCTTAGGCGCCGTGCCACACTCTCAGCCTATGCCTTAAAAAAGCTGTGCATGCCATCAATGTTATTCATTCATTCTCCCATCCTTTTGAAAAGCTTTTAAGAAAAAGGAAGCCAGTTTGGAAGAGAGCTTGCCTGCACAGTACTTGGAGGATTCCAGCTCGTCTTTGGAGGATGGGTTCAGGTGCCGGTGGAGGGCTTCCGCTATGATTCTGAGCCACAGCAATGTAAGGTCCCCCATAAGCCTGTTCTCTCTTTCCTCTTCACTAGTACCATGTTGACCTTCTAATTAGCTCTGCTTGGATCAATTTAAAGTAGTAGGCAGGACTTCTTGAGGGGCGCTATTGGTTGCATAACATATTAAAATGGCTCAGGTATTTTAACTAAAGACAGCTATTCATAGATTAACAGACTAAAGTACTTTTATGATAATTGTACAAATGTAATGGACATACTCTGATTTCAAACTGCTTACAAGAAACCACCACAATATGCACTAAACCACTCCAAACAGCAAGACAGCAGAGATGATAAATATGGGTAAGTATGAGTATAAATGTGTGTACTATGGACCAAAAAGAATTTAAGACACGATTGAAACACACTTAAAATTTATGAATGCTATGGCATTAGACAACAAACTTTTAAACCCAGTGGCATTTTAAAGAAAACTAGAAATTTTTAAAGAAAAGTTGTTCGTTAGATTTTACATTTTTAAACAAATGATATACTGCACAAAATGAATGCAAAATGTACTTGGACACTTTCTGCTTGCCAGACATTAGTGAACTACACCAGGTGTTCTACACTGTGTGTAGGGTTACAGTGTGAACTTGAAGAAAACTGATTTCATACATCACCTTGAGACCAGTTGGTTAAAAGTCATTGCAAAAATGGCTAAGTGAAGATAGTTCTGAGAAAAACTTTAGCATAATTTGTTTGCAGATGCCACTTGGTTTAATATTTATATCTAATGCAATGACATCAATACATTTGTGTGTGGCTTAAGTGTCCAAATACATTCTGGGGCCACTGTAAATAGGTTAAATTATTTGAAATTTGGCCCTGATGTGGTTGGTCCAGGATTATCTGATCTCCCTATAGGAATAAGTATCAAATCTTCAGGAATAACTATTTGCATGATGTATGTACAGTAAGTGTTCAAAGATGTGATTCATAATCCATAAAACAAAGTAACCAAGCATGCAACATTAAACTGTACACTCTTGAGAGTTTGCATTCAGTGGTCTGCAGTGAGTTCTCACCAAATATTCCCTTCACGTTACGGTGACACACATTTGTTTTGTTTTTTTTTGCATTTTGATCAACAGTTATGTGTCTACCACTCCTCCAAAGTGAGCAACTGGAAACTGTAGCCTCAGGTGAAGAAGTCTGCGGCTTTTCAGTTACTGTAAGTGGCAAGTACTTCTCTGGGAATGATTGATATTATCACTCAGGGCAAAAACAAAGAATACAAACTAGTAGCATGAGAACAGCACTGCTGGAGCTGGATATCTCAAATAGGGAGACAGACAGATGACAGACAGAATGTTGAATCAGAGGCATGAAAAATGCACAAAACTTCTTTAGCATGCCTTGCGTGCAACTCTGTCACCTGGGACTGGAGAGACAGCATAGACGCAGCTCTTGGAGAGTGATTTAACACACATCCTAGAGATGTGTGGACCACACAGACAGCTAAAAAGCTATGGTAAAATATTCTTGCAGTGTAGATTACTGACTTAGAAAGATGCATTTTACGCTTACAGTGAATGATTGTGTAAGAATATTCAGACAATAAAATAAAATTAAAAAAACATGAATAAGATATACCGATCAGCCACAACATTAAAACCACCTGCCTAATATTGTGTAGGTCCCCCTCGTGCCGCCAAAACAACGCCAACACACATCTCAGAATAGCATTGCTATTCTTCTCACCACAATTGTACAGAGCGGTCATCTGAGTTACCATAGACTTTGTCAGTTCGAACCAGTCTGGCAATTCTCGGTTGACCTCTCTCATGAAAAAGGCATTTCCATTCACAGAACTGCTGCTCACTGGATGTTTTTTTTTTTTTTTTTTTGGCACCATTCAGAGTAAATTCTAGAGACTGTTGTGTGTGAAAATACCAGGATATCAGCAGTTACAGAAATACTCAAACCAGCCCATCTGGCACCAACAAACATGCCACGGTCCAAATCACTGAGATCACATTTTTTCCTCATTCTGTTGGTTGATGTGAACATTAACTGAAGCTCCTGCCCTGTATCCGCATGATTTTATGCACTACACTGCTGCCACACGTGTGGCTGATTAGATAATCGCATGGATGATTATTGGTGCCAGACAGGCTGGTTTGAGTATTTCTGTAACTGCTGATCTCCTGGGATTTTCACACACAACAGTCTCTAGAATTTACTCCGAATGGTGCCAAAAACAAAAAACATCCAGTGAGTGGCAGTTCTGTGGACGGAAACGCCTTGTTGATGAAAGAGGTCAACAGAGAATGGCCAGACTGGTTCAAACTGACAAAGTCTACGGTAACTCAGATAACTGCTCTGTACAATTGTGGTGAGAAGAATAGCATCTCAGAATGCTATTCTGATATGCAGGTTGGCACTGTTTTGGCGGCATCAGGGGGACCTACACAGTATTAGACAGGTGGTTTTAATGTTGTGGCTGATCGGTGTATCAGCTCACAGATATCCACAGGTGTCTACCAGGCCTTTCTGCCAGCCGTTTGTAATTTAAGGGACACAGCATGTTTCCATTTCTGTTTAAATCAAATTAAACCACAGTTATTTAAAACTGCTTCCCTTTATGAACATGCTTGTGGAACAAAGAAGCTGAACAGCAGAGAGAAAGAGTAAAAGACTGGGTGGATGACAGGGATCCCACAGGGAAGTCGAAGAAAAAAAAATCACAAATTACAGTATATCATTTCTCAAATGTTTCTCTTGAAATGACTGTAAATGGAGAACAAATGGAGACTTTCCTGCTTCTCAGATCTTTCCAACCCGGTATCATGAAAAGTCTTAATATTAGTACAAGATGGGGAAATCATCAGAAATTGTGAGTTGACTTACAAAAATGTTCGATTTTTACTCCCATAGAGAAAAATAAACGAACCAACTAACAAATTTAAGTTCATTGTTCAAATTTTTTCAAATTTCAAATTTGTAATTTTAAACTCTTACTCAAAACCTAAACCTATCTATGATTTTTATATGAAAATCAATATTGTGTACCGCAAAAGAAGGAGAAACATCAGGATTTTGCATTTAATTGGACAACTTATCTTAAGTTTAACCCGAACCCACAAATGAAATAAACCATCAGGGTTTGGAATGAGACAATGGAAGCATATTGCAAATTGTTGACATACATCAGTCATTTGTATTGTGTAGCCAAGTGGAGAAATTTCATGTAATTTAACTCGTCATAAATTGGACATGGCCCCTTTAAGACAGGAGTTCTGCTACACCGGAGTTGTGCAACGCCCACTTTCCAACACTCTCCCATGCATTGTGCAAGAGAGCTCCTGGTTTTGTTCATCAGTTGAGAATTCTTTGGGTAAATTTAAAACTCTACACAAAATGTTGTTAAATTGCATTAAATATGTGTTCACAAGAGTCATTTGTTAAAATTGAGTGTTTGTAATGGGTAATTTTTGAAGGATGCATATGGATGGCATGTGTGGAGTTTGACCACGTTTTGTGCACACATGTGATTACTGGGTATGTAAATTTAGAATAAATCATATCTTATTTAATGATTTGTTTTCCAAATAAGTGTAATACATGTTATATGTGGGGAAAAAATGAGAATTCCATTGTTTTAAACTGTCGTACGTGTCCTTAAAGCCTGGTTAGAAATGCATAAAATATGCTGAGTTATTTAAGCATGTGTTAAAGGCATAAAATACTGTGAGTGTTTAGGCATGTGTTAAATGCATAAAATGCTGTGAATGTTATAAGCATGTATTAAGGTGATGTATGCTGATGCAGATGGTTAAGCTAATGCCCTGTTTGTATTTTCTTTTGACATCAGCCTCTACCGTATTTCATTACTGTATTTCATTTGTTGTATTTCATTGTACCTTATTTCATATTCGTGTTTCATTCTACCATTTTTTCATTCTTCAAATAAGCATGAAAACACATTTTATATATATATTTTTATATTTTTGTATTACCTTTTTCAATATGCCCCCATCGACTGCTGTCTTTTTAATAAACAGCCGCCAGAAGAAAACCCCCAAAATATATTTTTTGTGTCCAGTGTGGTTATTTACAGCCTACCAGCTACAATTGCATTAATAAATAATGAAATACCTTTCCTTTCCTTCCTTAAAATAAATTGTTGGATAGGAAGCTAGCTAAAATTTGATGCCTGTAATTTGAAAATCTGTTTGTTGATTGGTCAGTCTGTATGGGAATTAAAGTCATAACTTGAGTCATACAATATCTTACAATTTTTCCATCTCGTACACATTATTATGAGACTATGTTGGATTTTTCTCCAGAAGAAAGCTCCTAATAATTGAATGTCACATGTATCTCCTCTAGACTTTTAAGAGAGATCTCAACAATGGCTCAAATTGTGCTAAGATTTACCAAGATACCAAAGTTTGCAATCAGACTAAGAGATTCCGATATGAATTAAAATAATTCTTATACATTTTTCCAAGACCAAATTATCTGAGCTATGCTATCCACATTAATTTTATGGCTATATACTCTTACTGTATGCCAACACCTAAGGATTTTTAGGAGAAACACCTGAGATAATGCGATACTCAAATTAAACATATCTGGGAACTTCATTAAGTCTCCTGAGCTATGAAAGTGCAACATCGGAGTGATAAAATATTCCTCTGGGAGGGAAGTGAGAAAACGGGAACACCTCTAAATTATTTTAGATGGCATGCAGATTAAGACAGAGTGAGAAAGAGAGTCAGAAGAATGAAAGATGCTAATGCTGACCTCAATCCTCAAGACTACTATTGATGCCAGAATGTGCTATATCACTTCAAAGAATTGCTTTCTCCAACAATTATCCCTCTCATTCAAAATCTATCTTTTGGTGTTATCATTGTTAAGCCTTGGAATTCAACAGTTTTTGTGGCTAAATGATTTTACTTATAGTGATCAATGTCTGCCAAAAATGTCTGGGACCAGCATAGCAAAGCTGCCTCGATGGCAAATAGCTTTTGAGGATATGAAGAAAAAAAACTGGACTCTTCATGTCACTGTTTTATTTGACTCCAAATCACTCTTGAGCAGTCTGAAAATTGAAGCACCATCAAACATCAATCTTTGCCTCATTCTATCTTGATCTTTATAGTTCCACATTTTCGTCTACTGATGAAGGTATTAGAAACTTTGTGGAACCATTAGAACTCCCTAAACTGACGACTGAGCAAGAAAATTCTCTTGATTCTGAGATAACCTTGGAGGAGCTTGACGAGGTAATTAAGGCCCTGCCTACAGGTAAGTCTCCGGGGCCAGATGGCTTTGCTGCTGAATTTTTTAGATCTTATGCTACAGAACTGGCTCCACTTTTGCTAGAAGATTATACGGAATCATTAAAGATTGGAAAGCTTCCGCCAACCATGACACAATCCCGGATCAGTCTGATACTTAAAAAGGACAAAGATCCAAGTGAGTGTAAAAGTTACCGTCCAATTTCCCTGATCCAGCTAGACGTTAAAATATTGTCAAAAATATTGGCTAACCGACTGAGTAAAGTTATGACATCCCTTATAAATATAGATTAGGTGGGGTTTATTCGGGGCCACAGTTCTTCTGATAACATTAGGCGTTTCATCAATATCATGTGGTCAGTGACATATGATCAGACTCCGGTCGCTGCCATCTCACTTGACACCAAAAAGGCATTTGATATGGTAGAATGGGATTATCTTTTTAAGATTTTGGAAATATACGGGTTCGGGAATACTTTTATTGGATGGATTAAGATACTTTATAGACACCCGGTAGCAGCGGTACAAACAAATAGATTAATTTCAGATTATTTTAATCTGGATAGGGGCACCCGGCAGGGTTGCCCTCTTTCCCCATTATTGTTATGTCTTGCCCTGGAAACATTACCAGCCGCGATAAGAAGGGAAGATGATTTTCCAGGGGTGGTGGCGGGAGGTGTGGTGCATAAGCTTTTGCTTTACGCTGATGATATTTTATTATTCTTCTCCAACCCCACTAGATCTATGCCTAGCCTAAACAGAATTACTAATACCTTTTCTAAGTTCTCAGGATACAGAGTCAATTGGTGTAAATCCGAAGCTTTGGCTCTGACAGCGTATTGCCCAGTAACGGCTTTTCAGCTGAGCGCCTTTCAGTGGCCCAAACAGGGCATTAAGTATTTGGGCATTTTATTCCCAGCAAATTTGTGTGATTTAGTTAGAGTTAATTTTGACCCCTTAATAAAAAGGTTTTCGAGTGATGTGGGCAGGTGGGCTTCATTACATTTATCTATGATTTGGAAGGTTAATGTTATTAAAATGAATTGTATTCCAAAATTCAACTACCTGCTACAATCTCTCCCCGTAGATGTCCCCCTCTCTTATTTCAAACAATTTGATAGCATAGCGAAGTCCTTCATTTGGAATGGTAAGCATCCTAGATTATATTTCAAAAAGTTACATTGGCCGACTGACAAAGGTGGGCTAGGCCTACCCAAGATTTTGTTTTATTATTATGCATTTGGTCTCAGACATTTGCCTCACTGGTCTCTTCCACCTGAGAGAGCCCCTCCCTGGATTTGTATTGAACAGGAATTTCTTGCCATTGCAAAGCCTTGCTATCAAACTAATCGGAGAAGTTAGGTTACACCCTGTTGTCTCGCATTTGCACTCGGTGTGGACAAAAGTGTCCAGAGTGTTTAATTCGGACATTTATTTAAATCTTGCTTTGAGCATATGGCTGAACCCCAAATTATGTATCAACAAGTCCCATTTTTGATGGTCAGAGTGGATTGTGAGGGAGGTTACTACACTCGGTTACCTATATGAGAGTGGAGTGTTGAGATCCTTTCAAAATTTGGTTCAACTTTTTGGGATTCCCAGATCTCAGTTCTATAAGTATTTACAGCTGCGCCACCTGCTCTGTACTGTTTTTGGGAGTAGTTTACGCCCCCCTAAAGCGGCAGATACTCTGGGAGTGGTGATTACTGCTTTTGGAAAAGGTCATGAGGCATCAGTGTATTACTCCCTGCTAATTCAGTGTCTGGGGGACGGAACTTCAACTTCTTTTAAGAGATTATGGGAGAAAGACCTAAACATGGTATTGGAGGAGCGAGCGTGGGCTAGGATTCTAAATAACATCAAGTCTGCATCTAGAGATGCAAGGGTTCGCCTTATGCAATTCAAGATTTTACATAGAGTCTATTGGACCCCCTCTAGATTGCATAGGCTTGGTCTTAAAGACACACCCACCCGCTGGCGATGTCAATCAGAAGATGGAGACACAACCCATGTCTTTGGGGATGTGTTAAGATCCAAGAATTTTGGTTGAGAATTCAGAGTTTTATGTGTGAGGTATTAGGCTCTCAAATTGTATTTTGCCCCAGACTCTGTATTTTAGGAGATGGGACGGTCATTAGTTTGGAGAATAAGCACATTAAAAACTAGGTCCTAACTAGTATTATGATTGCCAGACAGATAATTTTAAAGGGCTGGAAGTCAGCTGGAGCTCCCCCATTTCAGGAGTGGTGTTCAGAGATGGCCAGGGTGGCAGATTTTGAGGAGGGGGCATCCAGAAGACTGGGGAGGTTAGACCTGTTTGTGGAGAAATGGGGGAATTATCTGTCTTTTTTAGAGGGCTCTCGGGGAGGGACAGTGGAGAGAGGTGTAGTGGATGTGTGTGTTTATATATATATATATATATATATATATATATATATATATATATATATATATATATATATATATATATATATGTGTTTTATTTTTCTGTGTGTGTGTCTATGGTTGTGTGACCACTGGGGTGATGTTGGGGGTCGGGCTGGGGCTTGGGGGGTGTATTTGTGAGGGTTAAATCTTGATTCTGTTTGTATGTGTTTTGTTTTTCATTGTTTAATAGTTGAATCAATAAAAAATGTTAATCACAATTTTTGCCTCCTTAACCAGAGATAATGATTATTCCAAACAGCAGAAGCAGGTTTTTGGGCCAGGGACCAATTTCCAACCTTATAAGTGGGGCACCTATTCATTCCAACACACCTTCTGCATTCACACACTCATACACACTCGGCAGGCTTGTTTAATGTTCTAAAGTTGTAGATAAACACTTGGCATAAGGAAGCTTTTCACTCAGCTTGAGAAAGTAACACCTCATTCCGAACAAACAGACAGACATATGAAAAAGATCCTTTATGAGGATCCTTGCGGCTCCCAGGTTAAGTTTCAAATGCTGACCTTTAACCTCATATGTTCTCTCTCTCACTCCAATGCAGATGTAGACCATGCCATCTAAAAGTGTAGCCATTAGAGCCACACATGGGATGTTTGACTCCTCTGAAAGGCTACTTTCCTGACATCCTGTGTTTATTTTAACAAGTGCTGAAATTCAGTCTAATGAAGGATTTTACAGTATAATCTATAAATAAGGTCAACTGGAGCCATTGCTCAATGTGTGGAGCATTTAAGAGAGAAGACAACCAGCAGATGATTGACAAGTGCTGCTGGCACGTCTGACTGTTGTTTTAACATCTCAAAGTAACGGCAAGATGACAACATTCTCTCACAGTTTACTTATAGCTTATCACAGAGTGTAATTGTGCATAGAATTTGGACAATTAACTTGATTCATCAACTTTCGCCCATCTGTTTACATGACAACCTGGACACCTTTTTTGAAAATTTCTATGACCAAAAAGGGTACATTAAACACTGGCATTATGTTTTGAAATTAGTGTCACAGAAATTGTCCTGATCAACTAAATAGAGACATACAGAGACATACAGCTTTTGAAATATATGTAAATATACAGTATATTTAGATGCTCACAAAATGTGACAATATAATCGATATTTAATATAAGTCTATGTGAAATCAAAACTGACCCTACTTACTTCCTTAATACACGTTCCTGGTCTTATTGTGCATGATTCACCAATGCACTTTATTCCAAAGTGAAAACAAATGTCCTGTTGCACACAGAAATACATCACACTACATCAGTAAAATGGGCTGTGAATGCAGTTTACTTTGTTTACTTTAAAGGTGATCTTATATGTCTTGACATTTAGCTGATTTGTATTATTAAAGTCAGTGTTGAAGCATTGTCACATTTTGGCCAAACAAGGTATCCACCTTGCCAAGCAAACATATGGACTACAGAAGTATATCACATTAGATCTTAATATAATGGGTAGCTGCAGCCAAGTCATAGTGGCATCGTCTTCTAGATGGATGAAATCTGGCCCATAGAAGCTTGGTTAAGAACACTAGGGAGAAGCATGCTGCCACACTGATATCCATTGTAGTCATCAAGAAATAGTTAGAGCATGGGAGAAACATAAAAGGGACAGAAAGCAACTTAGAGGAAAACTATAAGCCATAAAGTCTGATTTCAGACACCTGTGCTTCTGTGCTAAGCACATTCTTTTTGTATGACACGCTGTGTGCAGACAATTTTAGTTATGCAAATGTTTTTTTGTTATAAGGAAATTATAGGGTACACTTCCGAGAAATGAGGTGAGAACAAAAAGGAGGGAGAGAAGTTTAAATGAGAAAAAGTTTGATGAATTTTAATCCACCCTTTCCCCATTATGCCTAACCGCTGGCCTGGTAATTAAAGTCATGCACTGATGGGATTGGTGCGTGCTGTGCCACCGTGCTCCTTTATTGCACTCTGTCATTTTGGCACTTTTTAGACAGGGAAGGGGGTTAAGGAGAGAAACTGGAAAAATGAGAACAGGCCTATGGAAAAAAGTGGAGTAAATAAAGAAGACCACCAACGCTGGCCAGTGTCTTGATAAATGGGAATTGTTTTACTCTTGGTTCAGACAGAGCTCTGTCTGTGAAGAGCATTTAGACAGACATTTCAGGCAAGTTTTTTTTTTTTTTTTTTTTTTTGTGTGTGTATGTGTGTTTGTGTTTGGATCTTGGGATAGCTGAGATAATGGGATAAAGGTGTGTTTAGTTTGTGGTTAGGTATAAGCATTACACTATCTTAACCAGGTGCGGTGGGATAAAGCAACAAGTGATTAAAGTCATCTCCTTCATGTAAATCACAAGGGGCATTCAACAAGAATATTGTTCCAGGATTGTCTTCTGAATGGCAAAATCACAGTCACCTGTCAGAACATGGTGTTAGGAACGAATTTACTTAGCTAAGTACAGGGTTTCCACCCATTTTGAGCAATGGATTTCCTGGACTTTTTCATGACCTTTACATGCATTTCTACATTTAAATTAAAAATTCAGACAGATTGGCTAATGAGTCATTTAGACCGATTTGTGAAACATATTATAAGCATATTCATTAAAAAAGAAAAGCAACAACTCAAAACAACAATTCACTCACAAATAGAATATCACTATGTCTTGCTAGCAAGCCTAGGAGCAATATCTCGCTGTTTAAACATTTTAGAGCACAGCAAAATAAAAATAAAAAAATATAAAAAATAAAAAATTTAAAAAAAATGTACATTTAGTATAGACATTTCCATGACTTTTCCAGACTTGGAGAACACAATTTTATAATCTCTGATATTTCCAGGTTTTCTATGACCGTATGAACACCTCAAGTTGGACATGTTCCTGGGTCAACATCCTTTGTTGATGCTTGAACAACATTCCTATCTTTCACAAGCAAAACCTTATACCTATCCCTATAACCCAAAGCAACCTACTCAGCAAATTAGAGGGAAATGATAGGTTGACAAGAACGAGTTCATTAACATGCAAACCAATATGTTGATAACTATTAAAAATCAGTGTATTCCAAAAAATCACACAATGTAAGAAAATCATGCTTCCATGAGGTTTTAAATCTTCAGGTTACTTTCTGCTTTTGACGTTGAAATGTATACAGGCATGTGCACAACACTTGCACATATTGGATTAGCTCAATAAGAACGACAGTAAAGGTATTTACACGAAACACGAAATCGTGGTATCGATCAAAAATTTACAAGTGCTGATGGTTTATGCTTAAATGGTTTATGACCCTACCCCGATAAAGGAAAACCATTTAAAGGAAATGTTCATCCAAAAGTAAAATTTCTCTCATCATTTACTCACCCTCATGCCATCCAAGATATGTATGACTGTCTTTCTTCTGCAGAAAACAATTGAAGATTTTTAGAAGAATATCTCAGCTCTATAGCAAATGCAATGCAAGTGAATAGTGACCAAAACTTTGAAGCTCCAAAAAGCACATGAAGGCAGCATTAAAGTAATCCATGAGACTCTAGTGGTTTAATCCATGTCTTCTGAAACGATCAAATCAGTTTTGGGAAAGAACAGACCAAAATGTATCCCCCATTTCACTGTACATCTTGTCATTGCAGTTTCTAGGCACGATCATGATTTCAAGCTCAATTACACTTCCAAGCGCTTGATGCATGTGCATAGCACTAGATGGCTCTAGGAAGTGTAATCGAGCTTGACATCCTGATTGCCTTGGAGAGTGCTGATGTCCAGATTTATAGCGATAAAGGAGTTACATTTGGTATATTCTCATCCTGTTTAATATGCCTGCTAACCAACACTGTAAGACACCACGTCTTTAATGTATCACAGCTGCAGAGAATCACTGCTCACACAAGACAGACAGTGACCTTGGTGTCTCATTAGTATATTTGTGCAGTGCTGTCAGTGTGTGCTATGATGAACCGTCCTGTTGGGGTCCTCCTGTTCAGTTTATACTGCAGCCAAACTGGTTTCTGGCTGAAGGATCTTAAGAACACCGGGAACAGTGACATGAAGTTATATGGATACTTTACCTATAAATGAAAATTCTGTCATCATTTACTCCACCTCATATTGTTCCAAACCTGGATCACTTTCTTTCTCCTGTGGAACACAGAGATTTTGGGCATTATGTAAGCCTCAGTCAACTTTTTTTATTTATTTTCTTTCCATACAATGAAAGCAAATGATGACTGAGCCTAATATTCTACCCAGCATTTCCTTTTTTGTTCAACAGAAGAAATAAAGTTAAACAGGTTTAGAAGGACACAAGGGTGAGTAAATGACAGAATTTTCATTTTTGGGTGACCTATCCCTTTGAGCATCTATAGCTTGCTAATTGGATACTCTATAGCCTTGATGCAATAGTGTTTTCATGTTTCTTGTACTAACAGTGCAAAAATGTCATGTTAGTGAATTTATTCACCATATGAGTTGTGCTGCTTTTAATTTGGCGCACAGACCTGCAACATCTGCTTGGTTTTTGATATTGAAATTCTTACACTAAAAAAAAAAAAACTCAAAGTTTTTACAATCAGCTTGAGTTTCACATCCTAAATCAGTATAAAATACTTCAGATGCCTGGTCATGGAAGATCTAAAATGCAGTTACGAAGATGAAAACAGATGTCTCAGTCCACCAGATTGAGATAAGATGAATTTGCTTCTTTTCTGTTTTTTTATTGGTAGGAAATTCAGTTTATTTTTTGTATTATTTTTTTTTTTTTTTTTTTTGTAAAGCAATAAACATCAAAGAGGTTTAGAGCTGTATTTGAAAACAAATTAGAAAGAAAGACTCCAATGCACTTTTCCAATGCACTTCCATGCCTGTAACTTCATTCACGACGACAACATACAGTATGTTTTCCTGCCTATGTATTTGTGTGATATTTCTGTTTTCACTGTCTGTCGTTGTGTCCTATATATCCAACAGCCAGTCATTTCCCAGGATGAGGCGCAGGAAAAAGCCACTTTGCTATGACATAAACAGGATTAATCAAAATCGAATTTCACAGAGTTGCAAAAAGGTGCACTCAGTGCTTTAAAACGCTGCATTGCTTTAAAAGCATGAGTGAGAAATAGAGAGAGACTAAGAGGGAGAAAATGTACTTTTATCTCTGCTCAAGAATATAAATGTGGCCCACTTTGCAAATTGACTTAGAAGGCTGCAGTTCTGCAGTATTTGTGGATCCACCCGCCCCTCACTTTGAGAAATATAGAACTGAACTCTGATTCTACAAGGCTGTTTCATGATTTACTGCATAGAGGGATGTGTTCCTATCTGGGACATCCACCTCTGGATGTTAGATTTACGGGTGCAATGACACCGCTGATTACTTTCGGACACTAAGGAGAAATGGACACAGTTTGTTTTTCACCCCTTTCTATCTTTAAGTAGTGGGCTGGACTATGAAGAGCAGTGTTGAGTCCCTGCTTAGATTTGGGCCTCCGTCCCTATGGGTTCGCTTATGGACACACACAGGCCAACTTGGACAAGCTCAGGTCAATATATCATATGCGGACTGATGGGAAAGCCATACTGTATCTCTGTGGAAGAGAAATGCAGAGACATTGTTGTGACCCCAGAAACCACACTTGCTGTTGGAGCTGCTTGACTCCATCACTCTTGTTTTTTCAAATTTGTGAGTTTTCCTGTGCATTCTGTGGAGGCTAAACCGTGGACATCCAGAGTTTATCCAAACCCAATACACTCTGAAAACTAATGACAAGATTCGATTGACCTCACACTGGACTTAATAGAATTGCACTGTAAGTATGTTTCACAGCATCTATAATCATCAGCTCCCAACAAATGAGATTCCTTCCTTTTTTTTTTTTTTTTTACCAACAACAACAGCAAAGAGTCCATTAACAAGGCAAAAAAAAAAAAAAAAATGAAAGTTAGCACTGTCTAACACTCTAACTCAGTCAATAAATCAGCCAGAAACACTGAGTGGAAACCATAAATATGGACTGGATTGAGGACAGACGGCAAGTCATTTTTCTTCACGTGCAAATTTTCAAAACATTTTCAATTTTGTGCACGGCATAAAAACCAAAAGACATTTGTGTAATATAAGGAGGGAGAAACTCTTTTGATGATTGGGACAGGTCTTGGAATGTGTACGCGTTCCACCCAGCCCTACACAAACAATGTGTCTGCCTGTCTGCTTGACATACATCCTCAAAGGGACATGAAGTGTCTCATATGCATTTGACACAAAGAACTGCTTATATGACATAAACCAGATGGACTCTTCAGTAGGACTCGATATTGTGGTTTCTCACAGACCACAGGCCCATTTGATCGCTCCACCCATGGCCTGCTTGCTGGCAACTGGGAGGTGACTCACTTTCATATGTCTTCTCACAACTTTGGGTGAAAGGGGCAGCTTTGTAAGACTGATGGTCCATGGCCAATTACTGGCTTAGCCCCTGATTCTCACAAAGAAAGCTGAGGCTCGGATGTAAACACGTAGGATAGAGACATGGGGCTGGGAATACCTGTGTGGGTCTTCTTCCGAAAAATCTGTATGGTGTATCATATACCTATCTACCATTGAGGTTTAATCTTTCAACCATTCCAAATCTTAGAGGAAAACTTAAAGGTTGACTCAAAAACTGAAATTCCATCATTATTTACTTACCTTTGTTTAGTTCCAAGCTTGTTTGACTTTCTTTCTTCTGTGAAACAGAAAAGGAGAAATTTTGAAGAATTGCATAGGTTGTTTTTTTTTTTTTTCCATGCATTTGCAATGAATGGGAATTGAGGCTTTTTAGCTTCAAAAAGGACACAACATCATCATTAATGTATCATAAAATTAGTTCTAATGATTTGTGCACAGCATTTCAAGCCTCATGATTAAGATTGGGATTTGAGAACTAGTTCTTGTTCAGAACCAATTCCATTTTGCAATGATTTTTATGACTTTCGATTCTTATTAACGGTCTCCGAATATTACATTGATGATGAATATAAAGAGAATATAAAATACTCATACAGTGTTTCCCCGCTAATGAATCTTCAGCTTGAAACACAGTGTAGTCCGATTCCTGAAAAAATTATTTGAATGAGCCGGTTCTTTTGAATCTACAGCAAGCATCATACAGCGCAACCATTGTGGTTCGATTCCGAACAAATTACTCTAATGAGCACCAGGGCGCCAGACAAAAGCTTGTTAGACAAACTCTGACAACAAGACGCTGCCCTTGAAAATCAATTATAAACACAGGAGCTTCCCTGCATCTGTTTCTGCTCGCATTTTTTTCGGCTGTCTGTCTTGGATTTCGGTTTTATCCTCCCTCTCTTCGGGCAGCTTCAACAGCAGTTCAAACGGCCATCCTAGAAGGATTAGTGCTAGTTTTAAAACCAGAGGACAGAGTGTATAAATCATGAATGGGTGAGCAAGAGCGATGACAGGTCATGGCACCCGCTGCTTATTGGGATGACCAGTTTATGGGAGCAGTTGGGATGTTTTTCATTGCATTCACTTTGCAGCGCCTCCTGTGCCGAACATGTAAACAATCATAAAAAATTACTTTGACTGGCTAAAAGGGGAGTTAGGGTTTCCCTCTCTTTAAAGTCCTCTAATGGCCCTTTAGGGTTCGGCTTTCACAACCTAGGTCACATGGCATTATTCACAATTTTTTCAGCATGTCACCATTCCATTTCACCAACAAATGGCAAAGTCCTGTGTTAGTATTAACAAGAAAGAGTAAATTAAGTTCAGACATACACAACATTGATTTCAAAGTGACCCTGAAATAAAACCCTGCATTCTGGCATTAGTTTTGCTATTGATTTTTTATTCATAATCAGACAGGATATATATATATATATATATTTTAAGGGATAGTTCACCAAAAAAAAAAAAAAAAAATTCTAATTCTATCATCATTTTCTCACCCTGATGACATTCCAAACCCATATGACTACTTTCTGCAAGGAATGCAAAGGAGATTTTTTGAAAAATGTTCACACTTAAAAGTCGAAAATGTTCAAGTTTAAATTAAGATTTTTCAAAGGTTTTCATGTGTCTTGTCATTGACGAGAAACCTGGTGTGACACGTTGTAAGTTCTTTAGTATGAACGCGAAGTATGGACTACTTTTCTAGTACTTTCATGGTGGTTTCTGACATTTTTAGAGCTCAACATCACCTGCTTCCTTTAATTTTTATTCTAGAAAACAGCTGTGTTAACATTCTTCAAACCCTCTCCTTTTGTGGAAAAAAGTAAGTCATATGGGTTTGGAACGACATGATGGTGAGTAAATGGGTTAACTATTCCATCCATCCATCCATCCATCCATCCATCCATCCATCTATCTATCTATCTAAAGAACATATGTATTACATTATATGGCATATCCATTCCTATTCCTTGTTCCTCCCTACAGTATTTCTAAGTCGCAATCCTTTTGTTCATCCGTCTTCTTTTCTCTCTTCTTTCCACCCCTTGTCCTGAAAGAATGCTTACAGTCTATCTCAAGATGCTCCAATTCTGACATGATAAAAGACCACCACAGTGGATGAGACCTTTGTTTGCATGTTCTGAAAAGCACCGTGTGTTAAGCAGATCCACCTAATCAAGCAGCATTGTTCTGAAGCCTTTAGACCATCTGCCTCTCAGATTGTTCAATACTAAAAACCTTGTGGTGAGCAGGATGTGGAGGCATGTCTAGCTTTATGACCTCTCCATATCTTTAGTCTTTATCCTGTGGAGCATCTAATTCAATTATTGAATGCATATATATTACAATTATCACTATAGGTGTCTATTGTGAAGACTGAGGGCAGCCTTTATGAAAACTCCAAAAGAACAAAAGGGCATGCGCATTCTTGATTAGCATCCTTGGTTACAAGATGACAGTTTAGGACACAGAAAGAACCATTTCCACATATTTATCATACTCTCTGGTGTAGCTATTTTGTTTAATGGAAATTCAAATTCTTGTTTTGTTTTTTGTTTTTTACATTAATTACACCATCTCTTCTTATGCATGATGAGTATGCCTTTCTGAATATGTGTCATCCTCCAAACAGTCACTGTGGAATTCTTTTATATTCGCTAAATTATTTACTGATCTAATTTTCTCATCCTCACTTTTCTATTCGATTTATTGTCAACAAGCACACAAATTAAGTTATTCTTGGAGAATCAGATTAGATGAATTGCTGTAAACAATGAGGCAAAACAACAATCAACCTGGCTTAATGATACTGAGACTCTTCTGTCTTTCATCAAGAAAGGTCAGACAAGTCTAGCACTGGGGCATTTATCTGATGTGCATTCATATTAAATTATTATTTTTGTTGTTTTATCATATTTTAATGTGTAATAAAATGATCTCAAATGAATTTAAGACATTAGTGTAATGACCTCTCAGCTTAAAGGGATAGTTCACCCAAAAATAGTAATTATGATATAATTTACTCACCCTAATGTTGTTCTGAATGCAAAAGGAGATGTTTAGCAGAATGTTCAGACTCAGATCCATTCACTATAATTGCTTCTTTTTCTCTCCATACAATAAATGTGAATGGTGACTGAGGCTGTCAGCCCCTCACAATCTGCTTAACATCTCCTTTTGTGTTCCACGGAAGAGAGTCAATACAGTGTGAAATGACATGAGGGTGAGTAAATGAGATCATTCTCATTTTCTGAGTGAACATGAAATGCTGTTCACAATCGCAAAAACGTTAGGGGACTTTGATCCATCAGGAACTTGGATAATATCTTTCTGATGGATAACATACCATCATAACATCTGGTTGAAGGGGAGGGGTTCAAAAGTAAGAGGGATTCATAATGTCAGTCAAAAATGAAAGTGTTTTTAGAGGCGGAGGAAGTTATTACATTCTGATGAAAGATTATGAAATCAAACTTTTTTTTTCTTTTTTTGGAATAACATGCATCATGCTTAATAATAATCCCAATCAGGGGTGGACTGGCCATCAGGGGCACTGGGCATTTTCCCAGTGGGCCATTGGGTAATTTGAGCCGGCCCATTGCTGCAAGTATCTGCTTCTATTACAGGCAATATAAGCAGCCACTCTGCGATCCTACATTACAAAGTGAATATTCAAAAAAACTTTGTATGGTTAAGCCAATACAGTTACTTTTATTTTGAAAGTACTTACACTTCTTAGTGCACACAAGTTCTGTACCTTACGTGGACCTCATTATTTGACTTAAATATCACAATAATGGTGACAACCAAAGACAACATATTAAGTTTAAGATGAGATCTGAATAATCACTAAATGACAAATAACCGCAAGTTACAACAAATACTATAACAGCAGCATATATAAAATCTCCAAACAGTAAAGCTATGAGCAGTACATTGTCATTTGCATCATTTATTCATTCCACCGGGAGCTGAAGTGCAGCTTGCTAAATAATGCTCAGGCCTGATACAAATGCGGAAAAATATTACTTTGTGGCTATTTGAGTCTTTGTGGCTTACTTTGTTTAAAGGAAAGCAGAAACAGTGCTTGTCAAAGCATTGGGCTTTTCACTTTTTCTCAAGAATAATCTGGGGAAGGAATTAAAACACTGCAGATATTAAGAGGTATGTTTATTTTGTTTTACATACATTTATATTTGTTTATGTTTATATTTATATATGTACATATTCTGGCCAACTTTGTTTTCATTGATTTTTTTTTTTTAAATAAACATTTACACATAATTATGTGAGTAATTGACATGAAATTTTAGCATTGTCATCAGTGTCCTTCTGTGTGACACTTTCTTCATCTAACTATTTTAAAGAACATTTTATGATCTTGTATAGCTATATATACATATATAATATATTATTATTATTATGCTTGTTGTTTCCACCAACTCATATGAACTAAGACAATAGTTTATTTGCACTTTGAAAGTTGAAAAGTGATTAAGATCTTTAAAAACTTTGAAGAAATGCTGACTTGTCACAGCAACCTAAAAACTTTCCCTTGCAATTTCATGTACATTTTAACCTAGCATCTGTATGTTGGGGAATTTTAATTTTTTTTGACATGTTAATTGTCTGATTTATAAAGTGCTTATTTTTAATGCTTTCTTTAAAAAAAAATCCACTCATCACATTTACAGTGGTTTTATATGTTTTAAAATTATGTCAATTTGTGCACTGTGGGGCCCGTTGTCATGACTAGCAGTCAACATTAATTTCTTTTTTTTTTTTTTTTCAACACAAAAATTTGAAATTGTGTTATGGTGTGGTGTGTTGCAGGCCAGGTTTGGTGGGCTGCTCTGGGCCAGAAAGTCCAGGGCCACTTTTTAGTCCCAATCTGCCCCTGATCCCATTTATCAGGACACCAAACACAAGTGATCATACACTGGTACAAATGTTAGGTTGCAGCAGACATACAGTATAGTGTATGTAAACATGTGCATGATCTCAATTGCAAATAAAATAATCAGATTGTATGATCATAAATACACTACCAGTCAAAAGTTTTGAAACACTTGACTGAAATGTTTCTCATGATCTTAAAAATCTTTTGATCTGAAGGCGTATGCTTAAATGTTTGAAATTAATTTTGTAGACAAAAATATAATTGTGCCACCATATTAATTTATTTCATTATAAAACTAAAATGTTATAAATAAATAAAAAATAAAAAAAGACATTTTTTAAATTGATGACTTGGACCAAACAATAAAGAAAAGCAGCCAATAAGTGCCCAACATAGATGGAAACTCCTTCAATAATGTTTAAAAAGCATCCCAGGGTGATACCTCAAGAAGTTGGTTGAGAAAATGTCAAGAGTACATGTCTGCAAATTCTAGGCAGAGGGTGACTACTTTGAAGATGCTAAAATATAACACAGTTTTGATTTATTTTGGATTTTGTTTAGTCACAACATAATTCCCATAGTTCCATTTGTTATTCCACAGTTTTGATGACTTTAATATTATTCACATAAAATGTGAAGAAAAAAAATTATAATAAAGAATAAGTGTTTCAAAACTTTTAGTGTATGTTAAAAAAATAAATAAATAAAAAAAAAAAGTAGAACACAACAGTGCATTCCCTAATTCATATGAGTAAAGAAGAACAAACAATGTATAATAAAGCACTATAGGCTCATTTAGTCTTTCCTTCTAGCATTAGAAGTCAAACTGAACCCACAACAGCACACCTTAAATCACACCATCCTCAAAAAAGTTCACTGGGTCAAAGCTGCAATTCCATCTTGTTGCACAACTCTTTAAATCTGTGGCTGTTAGAACGTACTGCTGGGCACTGTTGACCCTCATCAGGGCTGCATCTGGATGGGAGGGTAAAATTAGATCATGTAATCTGCTTGGAGAGGATGCGAGGCACTGGCCAGTAAGCAGCCATAATAAATTAGATGAATCAGTGAAATGGGTTTAAATGCCTGGTTCGAAACTTCTGGCCAGGAAGATATCTAAAATCATCAAGGAACTGCTCTGTGTATTTACTAATAAAAAAATAAATGTATCTACTTAGTTGAGATCTTGAAAAAAAAAAAAAACAAACAAACAAACAAAAAAACAAACAAACATG